>NC_134710.1:85340972-85640972 GCF_043290135.1 Rhipicephalus microplus
GAAACTAGTAGTATTTTGAGTGACTTTAATTTTTAAAATATGGGATCTGCATTTAAAGTTAAATATTTGTAACCTACCTGAGTTTTTCCCTTTTTTTTGATGAACCTTCATCGAAATTTTCGTGAGCTTGTCCTCGTCCTACTTGAACAGCGGGACATACTTGCCTTGCAGCAAAACGTAGCTCCAACACTAGTTGATCTCATATTAGCGGCAATATGATGGCTCCTTTCCCAACGTGACATTAATGTAGGTTTTTTAAATGCGTAGCCGCTCTTTGACTAGCCTGTGAAACGCTGTCTCTCCGTACGAACGCGCCGCGCGCCGCTGATGTTGGGCAGTGTCAATCAGGTTACGCCGCTGCTTCACGTTTACAATACACTCCCCTCGCAATGCACGCTGACGTTCTCTTTCCTTCACATGCCATGCTCTCGCCGTGGTGCGCACAGCTGCCGCCTCCTCCGAAATCCCGCAACATCTACCGCGACCGCCACTCGCTACACCGCCGACTCGTCGGTTCACGCGCAATAAACCAAACGCGCGCCGAACGTACGCGTTTAAACATATCTGTAGGTGTCACCTACTAGACCTGCGCCAGCCATCGCTTTAAACGAATCTTCCAATGCTCAACACAGCACCCACGTTAGCGCCATTCAACCCGTGACGCCACCCGTGCTTAACGCTGCTGCTTCGCGTCCCACCAGGGTTCCCATCGGTGAGATGGTCCAATTTTTTTTATGATGCAGGAGGTCATAACGACTACGTGACGAGCAAAGTATGAAACGTTAGCTTCGAAAATATATCGTAATACAAACACATG
This sequence comes from Rhipicephalus microplus, assembly GCF_043290135.1. NCBI lineage: Eukaryota > Metazoa > Arthropoda > Arachnida > Ixodida > Ixodidae > Rhipicephalus > Rhipicephalus microplus. Next base: position 85,341,790 of record NC_134710.1, read on the forward strand.
AAATCGCAAACATGAAGGGTAGTTAGTGTTCTGTTTGCGTCATTAGGGAACCTTTTTGGATAATAACATTTACTGCGACGCCAACATACGCACCCTACTTCTCCATACTATTTGAGCTAACAAACTGTGAGTGTTTAGTTCATTGTGGAGCAGATTTTTACGGCTTCATTTACCGAGTCACCGTTCTCTCTTTCTCAAGTGCTCCTACAGTTTCACAAAGTAAATGGCAGCAAAAAAAGACCTTCTAGCGTGAGCTATTTGCTTTATTAAACGATAACTTATAGCGTTAGAGGCTCACTTTATTGTAAATGGTCTTTCTTGAGATACTTCAACGCAGACATTTCGGTCTGTCTGTCTATTTATGTGCCTGTCTTTCTGCTGCTCTCACTCGATTCAGTAGAAGGGTGAATGTTTAACTCTTTGCCAGTGAGCCCCTTGACAGGCAGCCAGCCATCTTGATCTTTTTTAGCGTTCATACGTGCTGACATTTTCAATAAAAAAACAAATATAACGCGTATGTTGGCGAAACGTCAGTACGGGGTCATAAGTAGTGTGTTACTTTTTTTTCGAAAACAGCTACAAACATATAGAGGCTTTGTGTTAAAAACCCATACTTGCAACGCAGATAACGTTGATTTGATCGATACTCCCTCGGAGCAGTTAAATTTCATTTATTTTATTTGCGTAAGTTTATCATTTTTTTCTTCCCAAGATGATCTTTTCTTACAAGCAATGTTGCTAACGCTGACAGCGTCGCAGAAATTCCTGCAAAACTAGATCTTTAACACCATTGCGTTAATATATATCGACCAAGCTCAATCCCACAATATTCGATTGGGAGGCGGAAGCCCTGGTCGACCGAGCCCGATCGACGGTCAAAGCCGATGGTCTTCCGGAGTAGGAGTTCAACCACTTACGGCTCAACGTGTGGGGGGTGTTCTACCACAGCTGATAAAGCAGGCGCGGGGTAATCTTAAAGTGACATTCTCCGGTCTATGACTCCTGAAACATCTCGCATAGTTCTTCACTCCCAATATTTTAAAGTTTCCTTGTAAGCTAAATACCTTGTTGTATGAAATTTGAGGAGAAAAACCGCACCAATTTAGCATTGAACTTGTAGTAACCTCGCTGGCGACGTTTTCTCGATAATTATACTACCCAGGTTCCCTTCCTCCTTGTCAAGCCCTCCCATTATCCTTACCTACCTGAACCTTGATTTTTCCAGAACACCACATTCTATATGCCCGCAGTGGACAGGCAGCCTCTATGAGTTTTTTCAAAGAACGATGTATACATCACCAATGTATGTAAACCCCTGAAGGGGCTAAACATCAATTTTCAATACCTCTACCATAAAACAGAAGTGACGATGGGCAAAGCAAACTGTAAAACGCAAGTACTCTCCTAACATCACTATTTTGTTTTGAATTTTTAAGTACTTTTTTTGATGATGAGCCTTGCAACTCTGTCGAAGTGAAATGACAGCAGTCATTGATGACCACATCTTCCTAACTTTCAATGCGAGAGCGTTAAGCAGCTCGATTCCCTTATTCTCGGTGTCGGCGTCGATTGTTGATAGCTAAAAATAATCATATTATGAGTGACCGAATAATCGAGAACGGGGAAATAATGTAAATGCTAAAAAGCCTTGGCCGCAGTGGGCACTGTAACTTCGTCACTAAGGTAAAAGTGGAGATCGAACCCGGGCCATTTGCGTAGAAAAGGGATGTTTTACTACACCGCCAAGCGGCTGCTCGTGTACATAGTGAAAATAACTTCCTCTGCTTGGACATGCAGTGAAAGTATTTTTTATGGTTTCCAAATACACGCGTCCTGTGTGCAAGCTTCACAATACTACATCAAACATTGCAGTAATAATGTGTAGCAGTAGCGTACATTGTCATCGGGCGTCAGAACATGCGGTTATCATGACTGCGTAGTGTAGGCAGGCCACCCACTACTAACGGCCCGCAGGTTAGTGCACCTATTCCCTTGATATGTGGGGTTTAACGTCCCAAAATCATCATGTGATTATGAGAGACATCGTAGTCCGGAAATTTCGACCACCAGGGGTTCATTAACGTGCACCCAAATCTGAGCACACGGGCCTACAACATTTTCACCTCTATCAAAAATCCAGCCACCGCAGCCGGGATTCGACTCCGTGACCTTCGGGTCAGCAGCCGAGTACCTTAGCCACTAGACCTCAGCGGCGGGGCTGCACCTATTTTCTTAAAACCACACAGTGGGTGCATGAAAAATTTGAAAAAAAAGTTTCATGCATTAAGTGTTGAAAAGTACACACTAGGAACAGGGTATCGTTATCGCATTGAACTCCTAGAGGCGAAGCTTCAAGGTCCCTTAATTTCTTTAGCGTCTGCTTTTATAACTGCATGTAGGTTCGCGAGGCGTTCGAACACCAATGTTCGAAGATACTATAATGTAACAATGTTGCGGTAGGTAGCAAGAGACGATGAGAAGTGGCTTATAAACACAGGTGGAAGGCATTGCAGACGTGCTCTTCAGCGATACACGCCGGCCAGCACAACTTCTTGATGTCAAACAAGGCTAAACTGGTGCCCAGTACTCGCCACAAAGTCCGAGTTGCTGCCAGTAAGGTCGCAGCACGACGCCCACGGGCTCAGAGCGAGGGTGGAAGGTATCATCTGGTGTCAAAGCTCCATCACGGGCCATGAATGCAGTGCGTGGGGACAGTGTGTGGGATAAAAATGCGCCCGGGTTGAGAAGTTCTTCATTCGGCGAGAAGTGGTCCCGGTGTCTTCCCCGGGATCGACCACGTTAAGTACCAGCAGGCGCTCAAATATCAGACACCGGAAAGAAGGATAATCGCACAAAACGTGCCCATCTTCGCAGAGATCTGATTTCTAAAAGTTCATAGGGTCCACTGCACCAGCTGTAGGAAATTTCAAACTGCTCCTAGCGGTCCACGCAAAGAAGGATTCATCGGTGGAGTTCTTGGCAAGGACAACATAACCACTCAGCGGACCAAAGGCCGCGACCACCAGGCACAGGCTCACAGCCAGGGCACGCCGTTGGACTGCCCGTTGTCGTTGTGAGCGGTCTTCGAGTGGATGTAGAACAGGGATGTCTTTCGTATTCGCCACCACGAAGACTGCATGATCGTACAAGAGCTTCGCAAAGGTGGCTGCGAACGGACGCACCTGGCGTTCACCATCTGGTTTGGAGTCCGCTGTGAAAGTCGCCTCTCTGGTTGATGGCTTGATGAACCCTGTGGTGCTGTTCTTCATAGTTCTGGGCGAAGTACCCGAACGACGAGAAACGACAGCTTGCCGCAATGGTGGGCGCACCTGGCGTTCACCTTCTGGTTTGGAGTCCACAGTGGAAGTCGCCTCTGTGGTTGATGGCTTGATGAACCCTGTGGTGCTGTTCTTCATATTTCTGGGCGGAGTATTCGAACGACGAGAAACCACAGCTCACCGCAATGGTGGAGATTCAGGCACGCTTTCACGCGCCACCAACGTTAGCTGACCGGGTGCGCGCATTCGTTCACAAATGAAACGAACCCACTACGAGGAGGGGGGTATGTGTGGCATAAAGGCGACAATGTTTAGTACCACGTAGTGAAATTGCCGGTCAATTTCCCGGCCCCTACTATAATATTTGACCATGGTAGTCAATATTTTCCCGGTGTAGTTATGTTGCAAGAAACTTGGCTTTCCAAAACAGTTTTTATATAAAAAACGGCATATTTAGATTACACTGGCCCTTAAGTGTTGGTGACTTAGCGGTATATAAAATCGCTCATTGGGTGAAAACTAAATTTCATGTAATCCATTTAGACAGTGATATTTCAGCGTTTTACGTTTTTTTTTTCAGGATACTTTTCAGTTAGTGTATGCATATTTTGCACCAAGCGGTCAAGATACTAGTGGGTTTAATCCTGTAAATTCGTCTGATAGCAAACAATAGTACTGCAGACTGAGCTTAATTATCACCATATATAATCTGGATTTAAAACGAAAATTTGTAGTTTTAAATTTATATGAAAATTTTACTATTGTTGATTGATACGAAACAAATAAATAAATAAAAATAAATCAGGGTAATATATTGCCACCTATTACGCTTGCTATTTGATATTTTGATGCTTAAATATATTACTGGCTAATGCTCTTTTGCCTGCTCGATTGTGCTAGTATACAAGACTGCCAAATTAACTTGATTGTAAAAAGCTCGAATATGTTTGTTGGATTTTTACGAATTCATTTTTAATTATTTATCGAATATTCGTTTTAGTCCACATTACAATGGAGTGTGTTTAGAAGCTTGAGTGTACCTACAAACCACATCAAAAATATCTCTTTGGAAATGCTCTGATCGTTGGGCACCTAAATTAGTATAAGTCGTGAAGTTATATTTGGCCTATTTTTTAAACCAGAATAACAACGAATGTTCTTCTAAAATATGCATGTCTGTGCCATGCCCTTATATACTTTTTGACATTTTCTATCTCCCCCCCCCCGACGAAGAAAGGGTGATATCGTAACAGATTCAAGATAAGAAACACCAAAAACTAGTTTATATGGGCAAGCTTGTGCCCTGAAAACAAAGTAGAAAAAATGAATGAGTCCGCTGGAGAGTTTCAAACATTGCTGTTCATCAGTGAGCACACCTTCTTTTTTCTCCTCGCAGGTCAAACCCACACTGACTCGCGCCCGTGCACGAGAGGCCCGAGTTGCGCTGCCAGAAGCACGAGTGCCTGCGGGACCGTGGACGCTGATCCCGGATTCATAATGCCGGATAACGTAGTTAGTCGCTGTGGCATTAGTCCCCCTTCAAAATACGCATCGTCCCAATGCGTGATGGAGGCAAGCAAGAGAGCTTTTTCATTGTCTCACATAACGGGGTTTCATACTGACAACGTGTACGACGTCCGCACTGTTCTGCCGTTTTGCATGGATGTGTCCATCGGCGATGACTTCATAGTTTAGGTCATTAACTTGTTGGAGAACCTGCTACCGACCAAAGTTTCGACAAAGGAGCCTTTCTCATAGACCACGGCGCACTGGCATACCAACTCCTTGACCATTGCGGGGGAAGCTTTTTTATTTTGATCCCGAAACAATTAAATTCCATTATATATATATATATATTGTCACGTGATCACAGAACGACCAGAACGTCTGTTCACAGGAGCAGCACTGGACGTCGAGCAGAACCGAACGTTAGAGCACGAGCACACACCAACCGTTCTCTTCTTCTTCCACACCATGGCACATACTCGCATTGGCATGGCTAAACCTCGTTTCATGCCTGTGGCATTACCCCCCCTTTCGAAAAAAAAAGTACCACTCCGATGACCAATGCCGATTAAAAGTTAAGGTAGTCGCGTACACGCAAAAAGACGCGTGATGAAGCAGTGTCAGGTGGCTCGGGGGTAGTGTGGCTTCATCCGTGACACATGAACAATGTCGGCCTGCTGGGAACATCGAGATCGCTGAGCTGTGTCTTCAAGCAGAATTTCGTAGTTGACATCTGTGAGGCGCCGTAGTACTCTATAGGGACCGAAGTAGCGGTGAAGTAACTTTTCCGAGTGGCCCCTTTTGCGAACGGGGATCCACAGCCAGACCAGATCACCGGGTTGGTAAATGACATGGCGATGACGGGAGTTGTACCTCTGCGAGTCGATTCGTTGTTGTTTTCGGATCCGCTTGAGTGCAAGCTGGCGGGCCGCGTCGGCGAGCCGGATAAAGTCGTTCGCATCAGTAGTAATATCGGTCGTGTCAGGCAACAGCATGGCATCAAGCATCGTAATTGCTTCTCGGCCGTGAAGCAACCGGAATGGAGTGAAACCCGTAGTCTCTTGAACCGCAGTGTTATAAGCGAACGTTACGTATGGCAAAATTGCATCCCAGTTTTTGTGATCACGGTCGACGTACATAGATAGCATGTCAGCGAGCGTCTTGTTTAATCTCTCCGTCAGACCGTTGGTTTGTGGATGGTATGCGGTTGTTTTGCGATGAGCTGTTCCACTAAATCTCGTGACGTCTTGCATCAATTGGGCTGTAAAGGCTGTTCCACGGTCAGTGATAAGAACTGTTGGCGCTCCATGGCGGAGGACGATGTTGTTGATGAAAAAATACGCAACCTCATTGGCGGTGCCTCGTTGTAGGGCTTTCGTTTCGCAGTACCTCGTTAAATAGTCAGTAGCGACTACGATCCAGCGGTTGCCATCATGTGACTTCGGGAAGGGCCCAAGCAAGTCCATGCCGATTCGTTCAAACGGTTGTGACGGGGGTGCAACAGGCTGTAATAAACCAGCAGGACGCACAGGTGGGGCTTTATGGCGCTGGCAATGATTGCACGTTTTAACGTAATGCTTGACATCCTGGGTGAGCTTTTGCCAGTAGTAGCGAGTCCGAATCCGGGCAAGGGTACGTGCGAATCCTAGGTGGCCGGAGGAAGGCTCGTCGTGGCAGGCAGATAAAATGTCAGCACGTAGCCCTGGTGGAACGACGAGGAGGTACTCAGTCGCATAAGGTTCGAAGTTCTTTTTGTAGACGATGTCGTTGCGGAGACAAAATGACCCTGAACGTGCAAATGCCGATGGTGGACTCGAGCTGCGACCTTGAAGGTATTTGATAAGTTGTTGGATCTCTGAATCATTCCACTGTTGTTGGGCCAAGTCAGATTCACTGACTGCACAAAGAAAATGGCCATCGGTATCATCGTCCCTCGATGTCCGTCGCGAGGGGTGCACGCGAAAGGCAATCAGCATCAGTGTGCCTGCGGCCCGACTTGTAGACGACTGTAACCTCAAATTCTTGAAGGCGTAAGCTCCACCTCGCGAGGCGCCCTGAAGGGTCCTTGAGATTGGCCAGCCAACAGAGGGCATGATGGTCCGTAACTACTCTGAATGGACGGCCATACAGATACGGTCGGAACTTTGTTATCGCCCAAATAACAGCAAGACATTCCTTCTCCGTGGTCGAGTAGTTAGTTTCCGCAGATGACAAAATGCGGCTAGCATAAGCGATGGGACGTTCAGCGCTGTCTTGCCACTGGACGAGTACTGCACCAAGACCGATGTTGCTTGCGTCAGTGTGAAGTTCGGTGGTGGCATCTTCATCAAAGTGCCCTAGTAAGGGTTCACTCTGAAGGCACTGCTCAAGCTGGGAAAAAGCGGCTCTCTGCTTTGGACCCCATCACAAAAGGAGTATCCTCCTTCGTTAAACGGGTAAGGGGTTCAGCGATGTTGGCAAAGCTCTGGACAAAGCGCCTGTAGTAGGCGCCGAGAGCCAAAAACCGGCGCAAATCCCGTTTGTTCGAAGGTGGAGGAAATGCAGCAACAGCCATGGTCTTTTCTGGGTCTGGTCTAATGCCATCGTGACTGATAAGGTGGCCGAGAAACTTTAGTTCTTCGTAGCCGAAATGACACTTCTCCGGTTTTAGAGATAGGCCTGCGGTTCGAATAGCGACGAAAACGGACTGAAGTCATTGTAAATGTTGCTCGAATGTTTTGGAAAAAACAACGATGTCGTCTAAATACACGAGGCAGGATTCCCACTTCAGGCCGGACAGGACGGTGTCCATCATCCTTTGGAACGTTGCCGGTGCAGAGCACAATCCAAATGGTAACACTTTGAATTCGTAGAGGCCATCGGGAGTTATGAATGCTGTTTTTTCCCTGTCACGTTCATCGACCTCGATCTGCCAGTAGCCGCTGCGTAAATCCATTGAGGAAAAATATCGGGCATGTCGAAGTCGATCCAGTGAATCATCTATGCGTGGGAGAGGGTAGACGTCTTTCTTCGTCACTTTGTTGAGCTTCCGGTAATCGACGCAAAATCGAAGAGTGCCGTCTTTCTTTTTAACAAGTACGACGGGTGACGCCCATGGACTGTTCGACGGTTGGATGACGTCGTCGTCGAGCATCTGTTTCACTTGAAAACGTATTGCCTCTTGTTCTTTTTGCGACACGCGGTAGGCGTGCTGTCGTACAGGCCGTTCGATAGGGTCCGTTACAATGCGGTGCTTCACGGTTGGGGTCTGGTTGATTTTGGAGGTGGACGCAAAGCAATCACTATACGTACATAAAATCATGCGTATCTGCTGTTGCTGCGCACAGGATAGCTGGCAATTCACGTCAACTGTACTGGCTAATGTAGTGTTACCTTCGGCAGCAGTGGCAATCGGAGCGATACTGGAACATTCTTCGTCATCGATGGCTTCAAAGTTCGCGATTGCTGTTCGCTTTGCCAAGTGTTGGTACTGGCCGCCGAAATTCGTGATCAGAAGCTGAGTCCTCCGAAGTTTCAGTTTGACGATAGCACGCGCGACACAAATCTGCCGAGCCAAGAGCACCGAGAGGTTAGTTTCCGCGATGCCACTACTCTTGTTGTCACAGTCGCTCTCCACAGTTACCAACATACTGGCTCGCGGCGGCAGTGCGATGGTGTCGTCAGCAATTCGAAGTGTTGTGGTCGGCGCAACTGCATCCTTTCGTAGGGCTGTATGGTCGTTAGATAACGTTATGAGCAGGTCGCGAAGGTTAATAATGGCTCCATGCTCGCGGAGAAAATCCATTCCGAGAATCAGGTTTTGGGAGCATTCGCGCAATACAACGAAGGAAACAATGTACGTCGACTCACGAATTCGGAGGCGGGCAGTGCACACTCCTAGCGGTGTCAATAGGTGACCTCCCGCAGTCCGGAGGTTGGTTCCATGTCCCCAAGGTGTCGTTACCTTTCTTAGCTGTGCTGCGAGGTCAGCACTCATAACAGAATAATTGGCACCCGTATCTACCAGAGCGGTCAGCGGGTGGTTGTCGACAAGAACAGAGATACGAGCAGAGACCCGTTTGTCGTCGATGGCACACGTCGGTGAAAGAATGTCGTCGGATGTCGGCAGGCAAATCGGGGGAGGGTCTTGTAACGGTCGATCAACAGCGGCCTCACCCCCAGAGGTCGCTGTTCTTAGTTTCCTCGGCGCGGGCTTGTGGATCTTGGCGATCTTCCTGCAAGGACGTCCGCAAAGGTTGATTGTTGGCCAGGTGACGTGGAACGCCGTGGAGATGGTGAGCGGGATTGGCGACGTGGAAGGGTTGAGGATTGTTGGCTTGCCAAGTATTTGGTGATAGCACGGGGCCGCTCACCATCTCTGGGTCGACGAGCATCCGGACGAAAGCCGGGAAGACCCATGTGCCTGTAGGAGCACTCACGGTAGATGTGACCTGGTTCACCACAGTGGTAACATAGAGGCCGGTTGTCGGGAGCACGCCATACACTGGATTCCCGTGTAAGGGGTGTCTTGCCGTACTGCGGCGGTCCCGAGTAGAACGACGGTGCCGTCTGCAGGGTGGACGGACGGGACGGATAGTCAACAGCCGGTGCTGGAGTACGTAGTGCTTCCGCGTACGTTAATAGCGGAGCCTCGGCTGGACGCGGGGCCGTCATGGGTTGGACTTCGGCTGCACGCAGAGTCGTCATGGGGTGCACCAGCTGCCGGACCTCTTCGCAAACGACATCCGTTAGAGCAGCAACATGGGGTGGAGAAGACACCACGTGCAGCTTTTGCAGCTCCTCGCGCACAATACTGCGCACGAGCTCCGTCAGGTCTTTTACAGTCGTGACGTCAGGTGTTGTTAGGGTCGACGACACTGACGAAAGACTGCCAGGACGCTCATACTGGTACGAACGCTGCCTTAGCATTCTCTCCATTGTCGTGGCTTCGCGGAGGAAATCCTCTACAGTGTTGGGAGGGTTCCGCACTAGTCCCGCGAACAGCTGCTCTTTCACTCCCCGCATTAGGAGGCGTACCTTCTTCTCTTCCGTCATTGAAGAGTCGGCTCGCCTGAACAGCCGCGTCATGTCCTCAACGAACATGGCAACACTCTCGTTAGGACGCTGGTTTCGGGAATTGAGGAGCCGTTCCGCTTGCTCCTTTCGGTCAGAGCTTCGGAAGGTATTTCGCAACTGGTTGCAAAACTCTGGCCAGGTTGTCATAGTGGCTTCATGGTTTTCGAACCAAGTGCGCGCAGAGTCCTCGAGATAAAAGTACACATACCGAAGCTTTCGCTGCTCGTTCCACTCGTTGACGCTGCCGCACCGGTTGTAGTCGTCAAGCCAGTCGTCGACGTCCTCATAAGGGTCACCGTGGAACGGCTTCGGAGTACGCGGGACGTTGAAGAACCATGGAGGAGGCAGCGTTGATGTTTCTTGGGTTTGCGTTCCCACACTAGCCATAGTACTGCCGAGTTGTGGAAATTGTCCGAATTCAGGAGGTAGGCCTAGTTGTCGCCTGCTACGCCGTAGGTCAGCTGGTTCTTCCAAGTCGCGACTAGTGCCGGGACCTTGCTGCTGATTGCAGTGCATACAACACTACCCGGCACCTCCACCAGAAAATGTCACGTGATCACAGAACGACCAGAACGTCTGTTCACAGGAGCAGCACTGGACGTCGAGCCGAACCGAACGTTAGAGCACGAGCACACACCAACCGTTCTCTTCTTCTTCTACACCATGGCACATACTCGCATTGGCATGGCTAAACCTCGTTCCATGCCTGTGGCAATATATATATATATATATATATATATATATAATGGAATTTAACAGAAATATTGCCAAGGAATGTATAGGGGAAGTTAATAAAACCAATGTAAGGAAAATAAGAATAAAGAAAAGTTGGTGAAAAAATAACTTACCGTGAACAGGAATGGAACCTTCGACCTTCGAATAACGCGTTCGAGGCTCTAACCACTCAGCCATCATGGCAGCTATTCCCCCAGCCATTTGATTGAGTTATATATATATATATATATATATATATATATATATATATATATATATATATATATATATATATATATATATATATATATATATATATATATATTGTACCGGTGCACATCAGCGCTAGCTCTGGGCCAGTGAGAGAAAAGACGTCGAGGTTCGCGCTCTCGGCCTCTTGTTTTCTGTGCTGCAGCTGCCTTGCTTGCCCTGGCGAGTTTCTTGCTGAAGCTCCTTCGAAGAACACGCTGGTGGAGCGCTGCTGGGTCGTTCCCCTTTTCGTCCTGGAGCTCCGCAACCGGACTTTACCATCTGCCCCTGAAATGGCCGAGGACGCTGCTCCATCCAACACACCACCTACGGCCATGTGTGCTGGGACGCTTCGTCAACATGACCCTACGATGTTCAGCGGCACCGACGAACTTGACGTCGAAGACTGGCTGATAGAGTTTGAGCGTGTTAGCGGTCACAACAAGTGGGATGACCCTCCTAAGTTGACGTGCGTCAGCTATGTGACCGATGTGGCGAAGATATGGTCCTACAACCATGAAGCCAAGTTCACCACCTGGTCGGCATTCCTGCAAAATCATCGCTTCGTTCTTCGGTCGGCCTGGATTGCGCAAGCTTCGCGCCGAACATCGCCTCCATGCCAGAGCCCAAAGGAACGGTCAGACGTTTACAAGTGATATTGAGGACGTCATCGATCTGTGTAAGCGCGTGAATGCATCTATGGCGGAGTCTGACAAAATAAGGCACATACTAAAAGGCATAGATGACGATGCATTTCATGTGCTGGTAGTCAAGTGCCCTAAGACAGTAGCGCGAATCATTTAACTGTGCCAAAGCTTTGAAGAGCTGTGCAAAGAGCGCCTTTCTACCCGTCAGGCCGGAATTCCCACATTGGAACTCTCATCTTTGGAAGCTAAGAGCACTGGCGCTGAATATTCAACCTTACTGCCGCAAATTAAGCAATACATCCGTGAGAAAGTAGCTCGTCAGCTCTCTATTGTAACATCTGTCACCGAGAGTACCACGGCACTGTATGCTCCGTCGTGTCATTCAGGCTCAAGTTGCTGAGGTGGTTCCGCCTCCTGTACCACCAACGCAGCCTGCAGTGCCTCTCACGTTTGCTGAGGCCATTACTCGTTCCTATGCCCGACCGACCCCAACACCATCCGCCCCAATCACCAAATTCTACTCGCCACCACGCCATGTTCCCTGATACACCCTGTTCTCGCGCAACTCCTCTTGCCTCCCGGAGCACCTCACAACCCTTGGAGCACTCCAGACAACAGGCCCATCTGCTACGCCTGCGGCATTCCTGGCCATGTTGCGCGTCACTGTCGTCGTCAGCGCAGTCTTTATGCCAATGATTACATCCCCAACCTCGACTACATGCCACAGCAGCGCACACCCTGTTTCCGCCGACTCATCGGGCGCTTATTTTTGCCGTACCTGTTCCCCCTCACGTCAATCTCCTCCTCCCCGGCGCCACTCCATTTTTCCTATGCTCCGCCGTACCAACACCACGCAAGAGGAAACCTAAGAGCTGCAGTTCCTGAGGCATGAACTGCGCCCTCGTCGAAAATTTCAAGGCCTCATATTTCGACTCCGAACGAGATCGCGGTTATTATTGATGGTGTCGCGACAAACGCTCTTGTCGACACAGGAGCTGCCATTTCTTTTTAAAGTGAACTTTTGTGCCACAAACTGTAGAAAGTGACGATACCCGTTTCAGATCTTTTATTACGGAGGGCGAACTCGCAGCACATTAAGCCAGTGGCGGCGTGCACGGCACGTCTTATTATCAATGACACATTCTTCATTGTGGAATTCATTGTCCTACCACATGCGTCTTATGACGTGATCCTCAGATGGGACTTCCTTTCTACACATGATGCGGTCGTCGACTGCGCCGGAGCTCGACTAGCTTTGTCCCCTTTCATTACCACAGTCGTCGACGTCCCGAGCCTGGTGCCTAAATTGGTTGTCACTTCTGACGCTATTTCTCTGTTCCCTGCTACCATGGTGTCTGTTTCCTCTGACTCTGATTTGACCGCCCTGTTTAAACCGTCTGAGGACTGTGCACGCCGACGGAGCCTCACACTCCCATTTGCCGTCGTTGCCCTTGTGAATGGTGCTGGTGTGGTCTACGCGTAAAATCCCTTTCCTTGCTCGGCAACTCTGTTATGCTGTGAATGTGTTGGGCATTTAGACAGTTTTGACAACATCTTTCTTTTGGATGCAACGAGCGATAAGACACCGTTGGCGATAAATGCCGTCACTTCCGCCGCGGCTACCACCTCCCCTGTCCAAGACATTCTCCTGCGTAACATCGATAAAAAGCTTACGCCAGTCCAGCGCACAAAGGTTGTTCAACTGCTTGAACGCTATCGTGCCTCTTTCGACGTTGGCCAGCCATAATTGGGGCGCACGTCTGCAGTGGTCCATTTTATTGACACTGGTCATCCTGTCCCCCCCCCCCTGTGACAGCGTCCCTTTCGAGTATCGCAGTTGAGCGCCACGTTATTACCGACAACGTCGATGACATGCTGAAACGTTGCGTGATTCGGGAATCGAACAGTCCCTGGGCCTCCCCTGTCGTGCTGGTGCGGAAAAAAGACGGTTCTATAGGATTTTGCGTTGACTACCACCTCATAAACAAGATTACGCGGAAAGATGTTTATCCCCTACACCACATCGACGACGCGCTAGACTGCCTTCAAGACGCCGAATAATTCTAATCACTGGATCTGCGTTCAGCCTACTGGCAAGGGCCCATGGCTGAAGCCAACCACCCGAAAACAGCGTTCATCACCCCTGACGGTTTATACGAATTTAACGTAATGCCTTTCGGCCTTTGCAATGCGCCTGCTACCTTCGAAAGGATGATGGACACCATTCAGATAGGCCTCAAATGGCAGACCGGTTTATGCTACTTAGATGACAAAGTGGTTTTTTCTGCAGATTTTCCATCTCATATCGCTCGCCTTGATCAAGTTCTGGGGTACCTCACTAACGCCGGCCTGCTGTTAAACTTAAAGAAATGTCATTTTGGCGCCCGTCAGCTTACCATCCTAGGCCACGTCGTCTTCAAAGAAGGAATTTCGACAGGTCCTGCCAAACTTCCAGTAGTTGCCGAATGTCCCGAGCCCAGCACTCTAAAGGAACTCCGAAGCTTTATTGGGCTGGTCTCATATTTTCGTCGTTCATCCGCAATTTCGCCTCCATTATATTCCCCTTGACACAGCTTCCCGCCGGCAGCAACGACCTCTCAGCTTGGAATGCCAATTGCGACCAGTCATTTACTACGCTTCGCCAACTCCTCACGTCTCCTCCAATTCTGCGCCACTATGATCCCAACGCGCCTACAGAAATACACACGGATGCTAGTGGTGTCGGCCTTAGAGCAGTACTCACTCAGCGAAAACCAGTCTTTGGCGAGTTTACGTTGTACAGCATATGCCAGTCGTACCCTGACAAAGGCGGAGTATAATTACTCCGTCATAGAAAAGGGGTGTTTTGCAATTGTTTGGGCAATCGGTAAATTTTGCACCTACCTCTATGGGCGTCAGTTTGATGACGTTACCGACCACCACGTGCTATGCTGGCCGTCGTCCTTGAAAGACCTGACTGGACGCTTAGCTCGCTCGGCTTTACGATTACTGGAATATGATATACGGGTGATTTATCACTCTGGACGAAAACACTGGGACGCTGATGCCCTATCTCGATTGCCACTGCCTTCCAACTCTGCCGACTCACCAGATTCAACTTGTTATTCATTATCTCTGACCATCACTAACATGCCGAAAGAACAGCGCAAAGATCCCAGGATCACCTCCCTGCTTGACATTTTGTCTCAACGGGCCCCAAACTCCGCCTCACGCACCCTACGTCGTCAACTCCAACACTTTGCACTTCGTGAAGGCTTGCTGTATCGTCGCAACTACCTGACCGATAGCCGCAGGTGGCTCCTCGTGATCCCCCGTCATTTGCGTGCGGACATTTGCAGTGCCTTCCACGGCGACCCTCAGTGCGCTCACGCTGGCTTGTACAAGACGTACTCGTGCCTTCACCTAAGGTACTACTGGCGAGGCATGTATCGATACGTTCGCCGGTACGTTCAGTCGTGCTCTACGTGCCAACGTCGCAAGGTTCCTACTCACAGCACCGCTGGTCCTCTAGAGCCATTGCCCTGCCCTACCCGACCATTCGACCACGTCGGAGTCGATCTCTTTGGTCCACTCCCGACCATCATTGGCGGTAACCGCTGGATAATAGTCGCCATCAACCACCTAACGCGGTACGCAGAAACATCTGCGCTACCAGCCGCCACCACGAAAGACATCCCGTGGTTCCTTCTTCGTCATCTTATTCTGTTCTATGGGGCCACACGTGAAAAACTTAGCGACCGTGGCCGCGTCTTCCTCGCAAATTCTATCGATGTTCTGCTCAAAGAATGCCGCATTGCACTCAGCACCACTTCCGCATACCATCCTCAGACTAACGACATTACGGAATGCTTCAATCGTACCCTTGCCGACATGCTGGCGATGTCCATTATGGAAGACCACACAAACTGGGACCACGTACTCCCTTTAGTCACCTACGCTTACAACTCTGCGTCTCAAACACTGGCTTCTCTCCCTTCTTTCACCTGTATGGACGTGAACCTTCATGTTATATGGACACCATTCTGCCGTACCAACCAGACGTTTCTGAGGGCAAACCCATCTCTCCAGCTGCTGCTTACGCTGATGAATGCCGTAAACTGGCTCGCTCGTACACCACGCAAGATCAGTCGCGCCGAAAACTCCGTCATGACACCTCTGCGTTATGCATTACTCCCCGGGAAAGCTGGTTGGCTTTGGGTCCCGTCCACAACTCGCGGACTTTCCACCAAGCTTTTGTCGCGGTACCACGGTTCTTACCGCCTACAGGAGCAGATCTCCCGTAAACTACGTCGTCGAGCCAGTCGACCCATCGGCCGATCATCGCTGCCGAGGCCACGAAACAGTTCTCTTCACGCGACTTAAATCCTGCTACGACTTACCTATAGCATATTTTTCTTAAATCGCCGTCGCCAGGATGGCTCCTCTTTGTGCAGGGAGGAAATTGTACTGGTGCCCATCTGCGCTAGCTCTGTGCCAGTGAGAGAAAAGACGACGACGTTCGCGCTTTCGGCATCCTGTTTTCTGTGCTGCAGCTGCCTTGCTGCTTGAGTTTCTTGCTGTATATATATATATATATATATATATATATATATATATATATATATATATATATATATATATATATATATATATATATATTGTTACCACATGTGTAATTTAGGTATGTGCACCTGTGTAGCGGGGAACATGGTGGTAGCAGAAGAAGAGGACGTTCGGTTCGTGGCAAGAGCTCGCTGCTTCGCGTTCACTGCGGTATACCGTCGAGTCGACCGTTACGTCTGCTTCGAATAAACCCCTCGTAGGCGTAACAGAGTGGTGGAGGTGCTGGGTACGACACTTCGACGTACAACGGAGCCACAGCTGTTCGGAGTTCGCCGGAGCCGTCGTCTTGCCGGTCTGCCGCCGACAACAGTCGTCATGACCCAGAGCGAAGGTCAGGAATCAACCGCCTCGACTTCGCGTCAATCTACACTGACTACACCTCGGCCTCACTACATGGAACCCCGCCCGTTCGCGGGAATGGCAGGAGAAGATGTGGACGCGTGGCTAACGCACTACAAAAGGGTGAGCCGGTACAATCACTGGAACTCTATCGATCAGCTGGAAAACGTCGCGCTGTTTCTCACGGACACTGCACTGATGTGGTATGAAAACCACGAAGAGTCCTTGACAACATGGGCTCTTTTTGCTCAAGAACTCAAAAAGTGTTTTGGTGACTCCGACTCAAAAAAGAAAAGCGCGGAGCGGACTCTTGCTGGAAGAGCCCAGACTCCTGGAGAAACCTGCACTGCTTATATAGAGGACGTCCTTAAGCTTTGCAAGATTATAAACCCGCAGATGTCCGAAGAAGACAGGGTCGGACACCTATTGAAAGGCATAGCGGAAGACGTTTACAATTTTCTGATAGGCAGGGATGACCTCACCTCTGCCTCCGACGTCCAACGCCAATGCCGCACGTTTGAAAAATTGAAGACTCGTCGCATCGCCCCGAAGTTTGGTAGGCTGGCAAATGTGACAACGGTTGCCAGCGTCGACGTGAGCCCGCCCACCGACCTTGCGGCTACTATTCGGGCAATTGTGCGTGAAGAGCTGCAGCGACAAGGTGGTAGGGTCGACGAAACCATTCCTCATCCACCTACCAATCCACCCTACTACACGGCGGCACCATCAGCTACTTTGCCACCATCGGTATGTGTGGCAGACATCAGCGAAATTGGAAATCCGAGGCCACGTCGTGACTCATTCACGGCCGACCAGCGATATGGCCAACGCCTTCGGCACGGCCCCGCCACACAGAGGTGGGCAGCCCTCGCTCAGCAAGCTCGTCACCGACCCTTCACAGCTGAGCGGTCTCAGCATTGGTTCAGCGAGCGTCCTCTACCAGTCTGCTACAACTGTGGCTTCGAAGGACATATTGCCAGGTATTGCAACTACCGGCAGCCGCCAAGATACGACCGATCACCGAGATCTAACCGTTCTGGCGTTACCCGAGCACCGACATTCCCGGGAAGCGTGTCTTACGAGATCCCAGGACCACTACGAAACCAATCTCCGGCCTCTGACCGCAGTGTGACACCACCACCTGCCCCTCGTGCCAACCGATCACCGTCTCCTCGGCGCCGCCACTCCTCGCCTCTTACGGAAAACTAGCCGGCGCGGCCGTTGGAGGTAAGGTCGCCGGACATTCCTCGATTTCAACAGATATACCTCCGTTAGCTTCCATGCTTAGAAATAAGGTTCGAGTGCTTATCGATGGTGTACCGACGATGGCGTTGGTGGACACAGGTGCAAGCGTGTCAGTGATGAGTTTAGTTTTCGCCCGCCTTCTTGGATGAAAGGTTATGTTTCGTTGGGATCGTCCTGATACGTTTCGTGGAGTGAGCGGAGAGGTGTTACAACCTGTTGGTGTCTGCACTGTGACTGTTAGTTTGGCATGCCAGAACTTTGTCGCGGAGTTTGCTGTTCTCCCTCATACTACGCACGACGTCATTCTGGGACTCGATTTCTTGAAGCTATGTGGTGCTACTGTTGATTGCCACACAGGACAAATTACAGTAGATTCTGATATCCCAGTTTTGTTTATGGAAAACTCGCCCTCTCAAGAAAGTCTCTTTGCGTGTCTGTGGACACAACTGTGCCGTCGTTGTCTGCAAAATGTGTCCCTGTTGCCTGTTCACCTGCAAGCGAGAAAACATTTGACGCAACTGTGGAGCCCGTGCATCTTAGTTGCATAAAGAAGACAGTTTTAATACCCTACTGTACATTATCGGTTGCGCAAGGGCATACTGGTTTATGGGCGATTAACTGCTCTAATGAACCTACAGTGCTGCCGAAGGGTCTGAAACTTGCAGAGATTCGTGAACACCAAGTATTGTCGCTTGCCACCCTCGCAGAAAGCAATGATTCCCCGGATAAGACCCGTTGCGATAATCTGCACGCCAGGGACGCCACCATTATGGCTATGATTGATAAGTCACTCAGCACCAAGGAACGTAATGAACTGGCGAGTATTCTGCGCAAACATGCTGGTATTTTTGATTTCGCACAGCATGATTCACCGTCATTCTCTGCTTCTCGTATAAAGCACCGAATCGACACGACATCTCACAGACCTCTCCGACAGAAACCATATCGTGTATCACCTTCCGAACGCGCAGTGATCAATGAACAGGTTTGCGAGATGCTCAAGCAAAATGTAATTCAAGAATCATGTAGTCCGTGGGCCGCTCCAGTAATTCTAGTGAAGAAGAAAGATGGGACATGGCGATTTTGTGTTGATTACCGCCGTCTCAACGCCATCACTAAAAAAGACGTATACCCACTCCCGCGGATTGATGATGCTATCGACTGTCTATCATCGGCCTCTTACTTTTCGTCTGTGGATCTGAGGTCAGGCTACTGGCAGATTCCAATGCACGAGGAAGACAAGGAGAAGACGGCATTTGTTACAACAGATGGACTATTTGAATTCAATGTGATGCCGTTCGGACTCTGCAACGCGCCCGCAACTTTTGAGCGATTTATGGACAACATTCTACGTGGATTGAAGTGGGAAGTGTGTATGTGTTACTTGGACGACGTTGTAATTTTTGGGCGCACCTTTTGTGAGCACAACACACGCCTTGGTCTCGTACTGGACTGTCTAAGCAAAGCACGCTTGGTGCTGAACTCAAAGAAATGTCGTTTTGGAGAGCGCCAAACACTCGTCCTTGGACACTTAGTAAACAAAGAAGGCATAAGACCGGATCCCGCCAAGACGGCCGCAGTGGAGGCATTTAGGCAGCCAAGCTCGGTGAAAGAACTGCGAAGCTTTTTGGGGCTTTGTTCATACTTTCGCCGATTCATTCCTGGCTTTGCCAATATCGCATACCCGCTCACGTGTCTGCTTCAGAAAGGTGCGCAGTTTGACTGGACCCCGGAATGCGAGTCTGCTTTTTCGGAGTTGAAGTTTCTTTTGACGTCGCATCCGATTCTTCGCCACTTCAATCCTCTCGCTCCCGCTGAGATTCACACAGACGCCAGTGGTATTGGTGTAGGCGCTGTCCTGGTTCAACGCTTGGATAATCAAGAACACGTCGTAGCGTATGCAAGTCGCTCGCTCAGCAAGTCCGAGCGTAACTACACTGTCACAGAGCAAGAATGCCTTGCAGTAGTCTTTGCAGTGCAGCGCTTCCAGTCCTACCTGTACGGACGCCCCTTTACCGTCGTGACAGACCATCATTCTCTCTGCTGGTTGGTCAACCTGCGTGACCCATCTGGTCGGCTGGCGCGCTGGGCACTTCGTCTACAAGAATATGACTTCACGGTTTCCTATAAAAGCGGCCGACGTCACGCTGACGCAGATTGTCTTTCGCGACTGCCGCTTCCAACGATTGAATGTGACGCGGACACCTTCGATACCTACATTGCATCACTCCACCACCCATTTCCCGATAACAAGACCTTTAAGGATGAGAAACAAAAGGACAGCACCGTACAACAGCTTCTTGCTACCAAACCAAAATCATCGCCTACGCGCTTCTGCATCCGAGACGGGCTACTGTACAAAAAGAGCTACACCAACACCGGCTCACGATATCTTCTGGTTGTTCCGAAGAGTCTTCGCGTTTATGTTTTGCAGGCTATGCATGATGACCCAACATCCGGTCATCTAGGCACAGCGAAAACTCTGTGCCGTCTTCAAGAAAGATTCTACTGGCCCAAAATGCGCCAGACCACGGAACAATACGTGTCTAGATGTAACGAGTGTCAACGTCATAAGCGCCCAACAAGTGCTCCTTTAGGGCGATTACATCCGGTGCCGCCCCCTAGAGCTCCATTCGAACAAGTCGGGATTGACCTCCTTGGACCCTTTCCCCGGTCGTCTGATGGAAATCGCTGGATAGTCGTTTGCACCGACCATTTAACACGGTACTGCGAGACAGCTGCCATACCATCGGCAACTGCAGCCGATGTGTCTTCCTTCATGCTACGTTTTGTAATTCTTCGACATGGACCTCCCAAAATCGTAATCAGTGACCGTGGCCGACAATTCACAGCAGATGTGATGGAAGAGATGCTTCGTGTCTGTGCTTCAAGGTTTCTGCACTCTACGCCATACCATCCCCAAACGAACGGTCTAACTGAACGAACGAACAGAACTCTCTCGAACATGCTGTCTATGTATGTTGCATCCGATCACAAGGACTGGGACAGTATTCTACCCTTTATCACATATGCATTCAACACCGCTCAGCATGAAACTACCGGCTACAGTCCTTTCTTTCTTCTATATGCTCGACCACCTCGTCATACCCTGAATACCATCTTCCCGTGTTTGGACCACCGTGATCCCTGCATATCCGAGATCATCTGTCGGGCAGAAGAAGCTAGACGCCTTGCTTATTTGCGCACTCTTGCTTCGCAAGTTCGCTCGAAGGCACATTTTGACCGCCGACGCCGACACGTGACGTACAATCGCGGCGATCTAGTGTTGCTGTGGACACCAACTAGAAAACGCGGTTTGAGCGAGAAACTGCTAGCGCACTATGCGGGACCTTATCTTGTTGCAGACCGTATCAGTGATTTAGTTTACCGCATAGCGCGTCTCCATTCAAACGGCCGACGGTCTGCAAAAACTGAACTTGTCCATGTTGCACGTTTGAAGCGCTTTATTCCTCGAGGGACTGTTTGACTCGCCCAGTGGGCTTCGTCTGCGTGGAGGGAAGTGTTACCACATGTGTAATTTAGGTATGTGCACCTGTGTAGCGGGGAACATGGTGGTAGCAGAAGAAGAGGACGTTCGGTTCGTGGCAAGAGCTCGCTGCTTCGCGTTCACTGCGGTATACCGTCGAGTCGACCGTTACGTCTGCTTCGAATAAACCCCTCGTAGGCGTAACAATATATATATATATATATATATATATATATATATATATATATATATATATATATATATATATATATATATAAACGGGGGAAACGACGGACGAACGTGCGAAAATGTTTATTTCTTAATTTCCACAGGAGAGCCTTCCTTCCTCAGGGAATAGAGGGTACACGTAAACACTTTTTTTAAATAGAGGAGTATGGTGGGGGCCCCCAGGACGTGCTGAACTATTATCGTTATAGATATGGCATATATCGTGTCACTATCAATAAAGATAGGCAGTTGCGTGTTATGGTTATGACTACACACCGGAATATTCGCAAATGCCTATTTGGTTTCTTGCGTTACTATCGTGCCATTTTCCAATATGAGCACAAATTAGAGGGTAAGAAATGCTTTCATTGTGTTTTTATAGTGCGTATAAATGCCTATTTTGAACTTTGGTGCCTAAATTTCTAAGAGTTCATAGATATGCCTTTTTTCCAAATCAGTGCCTATGTAAACGCTATTTAACCTCAAATGTTGCTTTCAAGTACAAAAGTCCGGTACTAATGTTGTTACCTGGCATAATTGAGCTTTTAAAACGTGGTGGGGTGAGACATATACTCCATCTCATCAGTAACGTTCTGCACTGTCAAGTCTACAAGGCAGTTTAGCCAATAGGAAGGTCGATTAGCCTCCCACATGTATTCATCCGTGTGGCATCGTCAGCTCTAGCGTTCTAGGAATGTTGGTCTGCAGGGAATTTCTCAGGCCTCTGATCGGGTGTGTCGGGAGCAGGATGTGCTTCTGTGCAGCGGCAGTACGATGAAGAACAATTGGAAAACCATGGAGTGTAATCAGGGAAAAGGCAAATTGGAGAAGAAAAAAAAGATATCCATCTGGTTTTTGTTACATTTGTGATTTACTTCTTAAATGGTGCTTCACTAGGTCCCATGCGAAATTTTAATTAGACAGTGGAAGTTGTTGCGTGCCCAATGAAAAGATTTTTATCACTAAAACTTTTAATTGGTTCATTAGAAGCTGCGAAAGCATGATTTGAGGAGGTAAGCTTAAAACCTTCGCCACTCCCTCGATGCAAGGGCAATTCGTTTCCTGCCCTTTTTGATATCGAAGCAACTCGCAACTGGAGGATCAGACGACGCCGACGCATCAGCACGTCATGAGCGCGTAAGGTACATTCGCATGACATGCCCATGTTCTCTGTATTGTACTGCCTGATTCTTTGGGTTGTGTCCCTCTATGCGCACACGTTGGGAGAGGCTGGCATGGAGCACGTATCCTTACCATCATTCACAGCATCGCACCGCTGTACCTCTAAGAGAAGATGCACCAAAAAACACGCCAAGCGTTATGAATGCTGGCAGCGGAACGATGCAAGAACAGCGAGTACACCACCACAAACGAAATGGAGGTAGCTTAGTCTCGCATCTCGCTAGATACGAAGTTAATCCGTCTGTGTGTTGTAATATTTCTGTCAACCTTCATATCTATTCATGCAACAGATTGCACAAATTCGACAGTTCACTTCAAAAAGTTCTCGCGCTGTCACTGAAATGGATTGCCCAATGAATGGTTATATAAATTTTTAGGCTTTTATGGTAATGAATAATACTAACAAATAGAGGAAAGAAGATATTGAAAATGGAAAGAGTGACATAACATTTCTTTTTACCATTTTGACCAGACAGTATAGTGTTTATGTTGTATATAGATTACTCTAATATCAAACAAATTTAAATTTCTTTTGATGTATTAGCTCCACTTCATAGCTTTTTCGAAAGTTCGTCCTCATCCTCTTTCCAACAGCAGTACAAGGTACCCAAGGAGGTCATCTTTAGTATAACCTCCTTTAAGGTGTGATGAGATCTTTCCAACAGCAGTACAAGGTACCCAAAGAGGTGATTTTCAGTATAACCTCCTTGAAGGTGTGATGAGATCTTCCCAACAGCAGTACAAGGTACCCAAGGAGGTCCTTTTCAGTATAACCTCCTTGAAGGTGTGATGAGATGACCCCCAGCTGTGCGTATTTAGTGTCCACTCAATGGCGTCAAAACTTTCTTTAAATCCTTCGTGGCAGCGTAATTGACATAACTGGGAATTCGTGCCCATGCACGACAGGTCTGAATTGCGCTGCCAGAAGCACGAGCACGATACCGTGGACGCTGATCTTCAATTCATAATGCTGGATTATTTAGTTAGTACAGCAACTGTAGCAACAGTACTAGTCGATTCTACAGTAGTGGCAATATCAAGCGTAATGCAACTCCTTCCACCACGTGAAAATATTATAGTGTTTTTTTTTCTCAGCACTTTTAACGATTATCATGGCTCTGTGGTAGAAGTCTTGTTTGCTACGCGGACGTCCTAGCTTCGTTTCGCACTCAGAGTTGGGAAATTTGATCATTTATTTTATTTGCATCTTTCTCGATTTGTTGCTGATAGACAAGATGGTTTTTGCTCACCACAAATGACGCCAACGCGGACGCTAATGCAGGAATTCTTTCAAAACGAGCTCCTCAACGTTATCACGTTAATATATCGGCCAAGCTCAATCTTGCAATATTCCAATGGGAGGCGGCCCTGTCCAGTTCTGAGACAACCTAGAAATATGCCTGGTCTATTGAATTCGGACGGTGGCCACAGCCGAAGATCTTGCAGTCGATGAGGTCAAGCCACTTGTCGCACAACTCGTAGGTAATATTTTACCGCAAGGGATAAGCAGACGTTCGGAAACCTTTAGGTGACATTCTCCGGTCTATATACACATAAAACATTTCGCACCGTCGTTCACTCGAAAATTTATGTTCCTGTGGCGTTTCGTGAAGCTTTAGATGAAGCATCGTACCGATATCGCAATGAAATTGTACTAAGCTCTCTGGCGACGTTTCTTTTTTCCAATTCTTAAACTACCAAAGCTCTCTTCCCCCTTGTTAAGCCCTGCCCTTTTCCTTACCTCAACCTTAATTTTTGCAGATCAACCCCTTCTGTACCCCGCAGCGGAGGAGCAGCCTCCATAAGAATCTTTAAGGGAATAATTTATATTTAACAATTGTAAGAAAACCTCTGAAAAACTAAATCACAAATTTCAATACTTCTGGACCCCTCCCTTTTTAGTTGGTCAACGCATATTTTCCAGCAGGTGTTCAAGGTACTATTGTGTTTAATGATGTAATTTCGTCTTTAACGAAACAAGTAGTATTGGAGAGGGGCTTTAATTTTCATCATACGGGATCTGGATTTAAAGCTAAAATTTATAACCTACCGCAGTTTTATTTTTTTTTGTGCAACTTCATCGTATTTTGGTAAGCTCGTCCTCATCTTCCCTTTAACAGCGGGACATACTTGCCTTGCCGCAAAAGTAGCTACAGCACTAGTTGACTTTATATTAGCGGCATTATGATGGCTCGTTTCACCACATGAATATAATATAGGCTTTTTAGATGCGAAGCAGCTGTTTGACTACACTGTGTAACGCTGTCTCTCCGTACGAACGCCCCACGTGCCGCTTGTGTTGGGTGGTGCCAATGAGGTAACGCCACTGCTGCGGGTTGTCAATACGTTCCCCTCGCAATGCGCACTGACGTCACTTTCTCCCTCATCTGCCAGTGCTGGCCGTGGCACCAACAGCTGCTGCCTCCTCCGCTCGCCCGAAACACTTGCCGTGACCACCTCTCGCTACTACGTCGAATCGTTGGTTCTCGCGAAATAAACCTGATCAACGCCTAACGTACGCATTGAAACATGTCTGTATATGTAACCTACAAGGCCTGCGCAAGCCTTCGCTTCAAACAAATCTTCTAGTGCTCACCAATGCACCCGCGTTAGTGCCATTCAACCCGTGAAGCTGCTGCTTGCGTAACGCACTTGCTTCGCGCCCCATAAGAGTTTCCTTCGGGTTGCTGGTCCAAATTTTTTAATGATGCAGGAGGTCATCACGACTACGTGACAAACAAAGTATGAAACATTGCCTTCAAATTATATCGCAATACAAACACATAAAATGGCAAAAATGAAGGGTATTGAAAGTTTTTTTTTTTTCGCGTCATATACGACGCCAACATACGCACCCTGCTTTTCCATACTATACGAGCTGAGAAATTTTGTGTCTTTAGTTGTTTATGGCCTTGATTTTTGCGGTTTCATTTACTCAATTTTCTCCTTTTTTTAAGTGCTCATACAGATTTACAAAGTAAATGACAGCAAAAATATTGACCTTCAAACGCGAGCTACCTGCTACACCTTTGATATACGATAACTTATAGCGTGAGAGGTGCATTTTAACGACAATCGTGTTTCTTGGGATACTTCATCGCCGAAAGTTTTGTCTGTCAGTCTATCTCTGTGCCTGTCTTTCTTGTGCTGTCACCCGATTCAGTAAAACGGCGAATGTTTAACCCTTCGCAACGGAGCCTCTTGAAAAACGACCAGCCATCTTGATCTGGTTTTAGCGTTCATACCTGCCTTCATATTCAATAAGAAAACAAATATTACGCATATTTTGCGCAACATAGGTACAGGGTTATCAGGTAGTGTGTTACTCTTTTTTTCGAAAACAGCTTGAAAGCATACAGAGGCTTCGTGGTAGAACGCCTACTTGCAAAGAAGATATCCTTGATTCGACCGATTCTCACCAGGAGCCGTTAACTTTTATTTCTTTTATTTGAATATTTTTAAATTTTTCGGTCACAAGATGATTTTTCACTCAAAACAATGACGCCTACGCTGACGCCGTCACAAGAATTCCTGCAAAACTCGCTGTTCAACGCCATCGTATTATTATATCGACCAAGCTCAATCCTACAATACTCGAGAGAGAGGGGATGCAGTGTCTCAACAAGCCTTGGTCGACTGAGCCCGATCGGCGGTCACAGCCGATGGTCTTGCCGAATATGAGTTCCAACCACTAGCGGCTCATCTTGTGGGCAATATTTTACCGCAGCTGATCAAGCAGGCGTGGTGTAACTGTGGTCTATGACACGTAAAACATCTCGCATTGTTCTTCACTCCTAACACTTTCATTTTCCCGCAATTTCTTTCGTGAAACTCGAAGAAAAACATCGCACTGATTTCGCTTTCTACTTGTACTAAGCTTGCTGGGAATGTGTTCTCGATTATTAAACTACCCAGGTTGCCTTCCTTCTTGTAAAGGCCTCCCATTTTCCTTGCCTAAACCTTATTCTTTGCAGACCACCATATTCTATATGCCCCGCAGTAGAAAGCCAGCTTCCATGAGTTTTTTGAAGAAACTATTTATACATCATAAATTTTTGTAACCCACTAAAAGAGCTCAATCACAAACTTCAAAACCCCTACCGTAAAACAGAAGTACCGATGGGCAAAGCAGGTTGTAAAACGCAAGCATTGCCTGTTGTATCCTGTGTATAGTAGTTTCGGTTTCTGTGTTTGATTTGGCAACACTGGGTCCTTGTGATTGTATGTATGTGTGGAACGTCTAATAAAAAGGAGAGTATGCAACCGCTACCCGTGAGTGCGAGGCACGTCACTCGTTCCCTACAATGGCGACGAGTGTTTGAACCCCGTCTGGGATAGTTCCCGGGGGATAACCAGCCACGCCCCCCAGATGGCTTTCGCTGGCATCGCCCCACCGGATCCGTTCCTTCCGACACCGGGTCGTCCCGTGCAGCCATGGTTCTGATGGCACGACATGTTCAATGTCTATCTGCTGGCGTCCGGTGCTTCAGAGTTCTCCCCAGAGCGACGCAAGGCTCTTCTACTACATTCCTTGGGACCCGAAGGTCAACGTATCTTCAATACTCTGTCTATTTCGCAGGCGGCCGAAAAGGCTGAGGAGAAAGGGACCGGAGCTACGCCCGACGTGTATGACTCCACGGTAGCGGCACTGGCTAAGCACTTCGATGCCACCTGCAACCTGGTCGTCGAGCGCCACCGATTTCACAGTCGAATTCAGTTCCCAGGCGAGTCTATTCAAGAATACGTGACCGCGCTAACAGAGCTTGCCGCGATGTGCTCATTTATGTCGCAAGAAGAGTCACTACATGACCAGTTTGTTGCCGGTGTGTCTTCGCATCGTATTCGGGAACGTCTTCTGTTAGAAGGGTCTTCGCTTTCGTTCAACAAGGCAGTTGCTCTCGGGAGTCAAATCGAGCAGGCAGCAGTGTAAATGAAGAAATTTTCCGACTCTGTGCAACCAGTATCTGCGCAGTCTGGCACAAAAGGCGGTTCATCGTTGCAGTCACCGAATTCACTGCCGCGTGCTCGCACTTTCAGTCAACGCGATAAGGCAGCTACATCGGAGAACCGCCCCCCATCTCGACAGCGCTCTCCATCAACTCGCAGCAACACGCGAATTCTTCGTATTGCTTCAGGTGTGGTTCTAAACAGCATCGCGCTTCTTGGAAACGCTGCCCAGCTAAAGGAAAAAAATGCTTCTTTTGTGGCCGTTTCGGACATTTTGAAAACGTTTGCATCCAGAAGCGGTCGCAAGAAGTTGTCCACGAGGTTTCAGTACATAGCCCGTTGCAGGATGAAACAGTCGAGGTTTTTGTAGTTCAAAAGCCTCTTGCATCCGGAATTCACATTAACATTCAAATCGGGCAGGTCGCTATGAAGCTGTTAGTTGATTGTGGCTCTTCCGTTTCCATTCTTTCAGGCAAGGTGTTTGACCAACATTTCTCTGGTGTGCCGCTTCTTCCTGTTCCTCGTGTGACGCTTCTGGATAATTCCAAAACACCAATTTCGGTTCGAGGCTGCTTCTTTTCTGAGGTCTTTTTCGAGAATTGCAGCGAGCCGCTTTTGTTTTTTGTCGTCGAACAGGATACTTCTCTCGTTGGCTTGGGTGGTATTAAGGCCTTGAAGCTGCGTATTGAAGGCTCACAGCTGCAGTGTTTTCAAACCAGCACGGTACCGAACGCCGAAGTAACTCGGACATGTTCAATAGAGCCATCCATGCAGCTGCCGTCAGCACTTCAGCAAAAGTTTTGCTCGCTCTTCACAAATGAGCTGGGCCTTGCAAAAGGTTTTGTTCACAGGATTAAGACACGTGCGGGTGTTCAGCCAGTAGCATCAAAACTTCGCCGGCTTCCTTTCATGTCACGACCACGCGTGTCTTCCGAACTGCAGCGCCTGGAAAGCTTGGACATCATTGAACGTATCGACGCGTCAGAATGGGTGTCACCTGTTGTAGTCATTCAGAATAAAGATGGAAGTATTAGGCTTTGTGTAGATTTACGCGAACCTAACAAGGTCATCGTTCCGGACAGCTTTCCGCTGCCTCACATGGATGAGTTGCTTTAAACCTTGGTGGGTGCCACGCACTTTTCCAAACTCGACTTAGGGTCTGCCTACCACCAAGTTCCGCTGGATTCTGAGAGCAGGGACTTGACAGCTTTTATAACACATGAAGGGCTGTACCGGTTCAAACGCGTTTGTTTTTGGGCTAGCCTCAGCACCTGCTGCTTTTCAGAGTATGATGTGTCGAATCCTTCGCAATTGTGCGGGTGTCCTGTTTTACATCGACGATGTAATTATTTTTGGTAAATCAGCTGAGGAGCACCTCAAGAACTTGGCGGCAGTGTTGCAGCGTATCGAATACGCAGGTCTGAAGCTGAACAGCAAATGTGTGTTTGGAGTTCAGGAGCTCGAATTCTTGGGCCACAAGGTGACACCTAGCGGTATTTCACCACTGTCGGGGAAAGTGGACGCAATTGTGGAAACCCTAGTTCCAAGAAATGCCGCTGAACTCCGCTCCTTTCTTGGGTTGGTGGAATACTACGCCAAGTTTGTGCCACACTTGGCCGAGATGGTAGAACCAATGAGGGCTCTTCTTAGAAAAGGCGAAACCTTCACCTGGTCTGTTGAGGTGGATAACAGTTTCCGCGCGGTAAAGGAGGTATTATCGTCAGATCTTGTCTCGCACATGTTTGATCCTGCGCTTCCAATTATCATTTCCTCTGATGCATCCGAATGTGGTCTTGGAGCAGTCCTTCAGCAGCACGCCGATAATAAGCTTCGTACTGTTGCTTTTGCATCATGCACGCTATCTCCGGCTGAAAGAAAGTACGCAGTTGGCGAGAAGGAAGCACTTGCATGCATTTGGGCATGCAAACATTGGCATGCATACCTGTGGGGACGGAGCTTTTCTCCGAACAGACCACCAGGCCCTCGTTTCGCTTCTGTCTTCGCAGGTCTCAGGCCGACGCCCACTTAGAATTGCACGCTTGTGCACAAGGCTACTACGTTACAATTTCACGGTGGAGTACCAGAAAGGCTCATCTAACAGAGTGGCCGATGCTCTTTTGCGGTTACCCGTTCATATGGCAGATGGAGAGCTGACTTTTGAGGAGGAAATTGTTTCCATGGTTCAACCAAGTTGCCTGACCAAAGAGCAGTTTGAACAAGCGGTTTTTCCTGACGCCACTCTTCAAAAGGTGAAGGAGTTTTAAATGAGTCTTGGCCGTCACAGAGACTTGCCGGAAGGTCTGGAACCATAATTCAGAGTTTGAGACGAATTGTCAGTGGTGAGCGAATTGTTGTTGCGTGCAGAGAGGCTTGTAGTTCCACCATCTCTCGTGGCTCAACTTGTGGCAACAGCACATGAAACTCACCAGGGTGTCGGACGCACCAAAGCCAGACTTAGGGAGCAATTTTGGTGGCCCCGCATGGACAGTCACGTGGAAGCAGTCCACAATTGTAGCATCTGTCAAGCAACAGATAAATCGGCAAAGACGTCACCTGCCCCGCTGCAACCTGTCGAGCTACCAGAGAGACCATGGCAGAAACTTGCAATGGATATCGTTGGTCCCCTGGAGAGGGCGCCTCCAGATTGCAGATTTGTGCTGACACTCGTAGATTACTTCTCAAAATAGCCAGAAGTACAGTTTTCAAATGAAATTTCTACAAGAACCGTGACCGAGTTCCTTCTCAACGTATTTGCACGGGAAGGCTATCCTGAAGCGATAGTCTGTGATAATGGGCCCCAATTCACGTCAAAGGCATTTGTCAACTTCCTAGAAGAACAAGCGATCCGCCTGTCACACTCATCTGTTTATTACCCGCAGGCAAACGGACAGATCGAGCGGTTCAACCGCACGTTCAAGACTTGCCTACAACTGGCCCGTCTAGAACAACGTCCGCTGCGAACTGCTGTACGGCATTACCTCGCCGCATACAGGTGTACACCACACGCCTGTATGCGGCGTGTGGTGTACACCACACGCCACAGATATGGTTATAAAGTGTGAATGTGTAAATATTTCTTAGTTGGTGTACCTGTTACCTAATGTATTCAATATTTTTGGCATGTGTATAGATAATTTTGTGTGTATATATTGATGTGTATTTCTTGCTGTGTATTTCTCGTTCCACATATTAACTATGCGCGAATGACCTGTACTAACGTACTAACGCCTTCCCAAAATAAAACAAAATAAATGAGGGAGGGAAAATGTTGTATCCTGTATATAGTAGTTTCGGTTTCTGTGTTTGAGTTGGCAACACTGGGTGCTTATGATTGTATATATTTGTGGAAAGTCTAATAAAAAGGGCAGTATGCAACCGCTACCCGTGCGTGCGAGTCACGTCACCCGGTCACTACAGATTGCAGGTTAAGGCCGCAGCACGACGCCCAGAGGCCGCAGCACGACGCCCACAGGCTCAGAGCGATGGTGAAAGCTATCAGCAGGGAGCAAGGGTCCATCGCAGGCTGTTGAAGTGCGCGATGACAGCGTGTGGGATGAAAATGTGCCCGATCCGGGCAGCACTTCAATCGACGGAACTGGTCCCGGTGTCTTCCCCGACATCGACCTCGTTAGGTACTAGCAAGCTCTCCAATATATGACGGCGAGACGTAAGATCCTCGGACAAATCGTGCCCATCCTCGCAGAGCTCTGTTTTCTGGAAGCCCATTGTGTCCGTTGAACAGCTGTGCAAAATTTCACACTGATTCTAGTGGTGTACGCAAAAGAGGATTCAGAGGTGGAGTTCTCGGCAAGGACAATGCAGCCACTCAACGGACTAACGGCCGAGCTCACCAGGCACACGCGCATGGCCGGGACACGCAGTTGGACTGCTCATTGTAAGCGTTCTTCGAGTGGATGACGAACAGGTATATACCCAGTGTTCACCACGACGAAGATGGCACGACAGGGTGCGAGCTTCACAAAGGTGGCCAGGTGAGTCCATTCTTCACAAACAATGGACGCACCTGGCGTTCACCCTCTGGTTTTCAGTCCTCTGTCAGAGTCGCCTCTGTGCTTGATGGCTTAACGAACCCTGTGGTGCTGTTATTCATATTTCAGGGACGAGTGCTCGAACGGCGAGAAATGACAGCTTGCCGCAATGGCGGAGATTCTAGCACGCTCTACCGTGCCACCAGCGTAATTTGACTGGGTGGGCGCGGTCGGTCACAAATGAAGTAAATCCACTGCGAGAAGTGGGGTATGTGTGGCATAAATGCGACACAGTTTAGTAAAAGTAGTCAAACTGCTGGTCGATTTGCTCTTTCACTACCATAAATCTTGACCATGGTAGTCAATATTTTCGCGATGTAGTTATTTTGCAAAAAGCTTGGCTTTTAAAAGAAAAGTTTTCATACAAAAAATTACCGCATATTTAGGCTAGACCAGCCCTCCAGGGATGATGACTTAGCCGTATATTTTACTCCAAGAATTTCTCAATGTGTGAAAACTAATCGTCATGCAAAGAATTTTGACAGTAATATATCAGCATTAGACGTTTTTTTTTTTTTTTCAGGCTGACTCGCTTTTTAGTTGGCGCATGCATTATTACTCACGGGTGTTCAAGACACTATTGAGCTTAAGCCTGCAATTTTGTCTGGAGCAAACCAATATTACTGCAGACTGACCTTAATTATCACCTTATTAGATCTCACTTTAAAAATAATCCTCGTGCTTTTAAATTTATAGGAAAATTTCGAGATTGTTGATTGATACAAAACAAACAAATAAATAAAAAATGCGATTAAATGTGGGTAATATATTGCTGCCTAATACGGTTACTGTTTGATATTTTGTTGTTTAAAGTTATTACTGGCCAATGCTGATAGTTAAGCCGTGAGAACACAATGACGACAAAGAGACAACAAGGACAGGAGCGCTTGTGTCCTTCTTGTCTTTATGTCGTCGTTCTGATTTCGGGCTATAACTATCGTCATGTCATACCAACTAGCCCAAACTGCCACACTGGCTAATGCTGTTTTGCCTGCTTGACTGTGCTAGTACACCAGACTACCGAATTAACTTGATCATAACAGCCTTGAATATGCTTGTTGGATTCTAACAAATTCATTTCTAATTACTTATCGAGCATTCGTCGTTGTCAACATTTCAATAAAGTATGTTTAGAAGATTGAGTGTACGTACAAACGGCATAAGAAACATCTTTTTTTCAATGACCGAAACAGAGTTTAATTCATACAGTTAATTTTAGGCTATTTTGGAAACGGATTAAGAATAATTTTTGTTCTTATACGTGCATATCTACGTGCATATCTAAAACTCTATACGTGCATATCTAAAAAATAGCAGCATATCCACGGAGTGAATGATGGAGAGTTGGGCGAAGCATTCGTCGGTCCAATCGTTCTTGCTTCCGCCTGTCCATACGTCCGTCTGAGTGACCGTCCATGCGTCCATCCGCCCGTCCGTGCGTGCGTCTCTTCGTGCGTCCGTCTCTGCGTTCGTCGATGCATCCGCCCCTGCGTCCGTTCATGCGTCCATCCATCCATCTGTCTGAGTGTCCATTCGTCAACTATTCAACACTCCAAGTACCACCATCTCGCATCTTTTCATCATATATTCCCCATATAGAAGCACCGCCATCTAGTGGACATTGCAAGGACTAAACGAGAGGTGGTACACGCACACTTTCTTACGGCTTGCGCTTCGGGTCTACTTCCCACCTTTAACCACCTCCAGTTCGTGGTATATACTAGTTCACTGTATTCATGGCACCGCGGCCCAACGCTCGCAAAACCTTTTTAAAACCAAGGAGGCTACGCCCAGCGAGCATGACGTAGCAACATTTTCCTGTCAGATAGTGTTCAATGTACATGCCAAAGGCTGCTAATGGGAAATGAGAGAAACGAGAATTCGCCTTTTACTTTCTTACGGCTTGCGCTTCGTATTTACTTCCAACCTTTAACCACCTCGAGTTCATGGTATATACTAGTTCGTTGTATTCATGGCGCTGAGGCTCAACGCTCGCTAAACCTTTCTAAAACTAAGGAGGTTACATCCAGCGAGTATACCGTAGCAACCCTTTCTTGTCGTATGCCCCGCCACGGTGGTCTAGTGGCTAAGGTACTCGGCTACTGACCCGCAGGTCGCGGGTTCTAATCCCGGCGGCGGCGGCTGCATTTCCGATGGAGGCGGAAATGTCGTAGGCCCGCGTGCTCAGATATGGGTGCACGTAAAAGAACCCCAGGTGGTCAAAATTTCCGGAGCCCTCCACTACGACGTCTCCCATAATTATTTGGTGGTTTTGGGACGTTAAACCCCACAAATCAATGAATCAATCAATTTTTCTTGTCATATAGTGCTCGCTGTTCATGCCAATGGCTGCTAATGGGGAATGAGAGACAGAAGCATGCGGCTTTTAGTTAACGCGCACGCCGCGATCTTTTTATTGTTCAACAAAGCACAGGAGAAATCTCCCACTGGCACCACCTTGCAGGTCAATATGTAACACTGGTTACACACTACGACTACGACTACGACTACGAGGGACGAACGGGTGCCGCTTTAAGAAGCTTCGCCCCTAAAATTCTGGTGATCTTAACTTCTGGATGCCAAGACGGAGTTCACTGAGACATGGAAATTTCAGATGCTGACATTTTTCCCACGTTGTTATTGCTTCCATCATATCATTGCAAATGGCTACTATTTGTGACCTGTCAACTCTGGCACGTACCCACACTGAAGGACTGCCAGGAAAACGTTTTTAGTCAATGTATGATACCTGCATCATTGTTTGTCAACTTCTGACTAAATATTACAAAAATAAAGAAAATTACAAAGACAAAGTGAAGGCAAGTGAGAAAAATTAGAAGGAAATAAGTGCAATCACCCTGAGGAAAGCGAAATTTTGAGCTCACCAGGCAACTGTTCACCTGTCTCGACCAACTTAAATATATGTCTTACATTTATTCCTAAAACAATCACAGTTTTTTTCTAGTATATATAAGGTAGGCATTATGTTGAAATGCATTTAGTTGCTTGGATAAAATTACAAACCACATCAAATATGTTCCTGTGGCAACATCCCTGAACGGAGGCACCCAAATTTAGAAAAATTTAGCGGTTAAACTTTAACCTAGTGTAGTATGTCCTGACGATGATGATGATGATATTGGTGGTTGTGGTGGTGGTAGCGCTGGTGGTGGTGGTGGCGGCGGCCGCCGCCGGCCGGCCGGTGGTAATGGTGGTGGTGGTGGTTCCTCAACCATGGCTCGTACCCACTAAGGGGATTGGCCAATAAATGGTTATATATTTCTGGCCTTTCTGGTATTAAATAATCCTAATAAATAAAGGAAAGAACAGACTTAAAAATGTTGAGTGCAACAAATGTTTTTTACCGTTCATAGCAAACAATGTAGTCTACGTATTGAATATATTTATTATTGTAATATCGAACAAACTACAAGTTTGTTTTGAATTATTGTCCCTGCTTCATAGTTTATTTCCGACATCGTCCTCTTCCTCTTTTCAAGAGTGGATCATTTTAGCCTTCCAGAAACGGTGACAACAGTACCAGTCGATATTATATTAGTGGTGTTATGATGCATGGAAAAGACTCCTGGGACATGCGTTCCACCACGTGAGAATACTATAGTGCTATTATTTTTCGTTTACAATGCAGTTTCAATTATTATTATGGCTCAGCGAGAAATTCTTCCGCGCAAACAACCTGGGCTATATCCTCACTCGGAGCCAGGACGTTTAATTATTCATTTTATTTCTATCTTTCTCAACTATTGGGTGATAGACAAGATGATTTTGCGCTCGTAACCAAGGACGCCAACGCTAACGTTGAAGCAGGAATTCTTTGGAAACGAACTCCTTAACGTTATCACGTTATTATATCTACCAAACTCAACCTTGCAATATTTGAGTGGGAGGCAACCCTGTCCTGTTCTGAAATATCCTAGCAAAAGGCATGGTTGATAGAACCCGGCCGATGGCAACAGCCGATGGTCTTCCAATCTACGTGTTCTAACCACTTGCTGCACAACTGATAAGTAATATTTTACCGAGGGAACAAAGGAGACCTTGGGTAACCTTTTAGTGACATCTCCTCTCTAATGCACCTAACACATTTCGCAGTGTTGTCCCCCTTAACAATTTAAAGTGCCCGCGCTGTTTCATGAAGCTTTAGTTGAAACAATGTACTGATCTCGCAATGAACTTATACTAAGCTCATTGGCGATGTTTTCTTAATTATTAAACTACCACATTTTCCTTCCCCCTTGTTAAGCCACGCCCTTTTTTCTACATCAACCCTAATATTTGCAGACCACCTTATTCTATACCCCGCAGAGGAATAGCAACTTTGATAAGATTTTTAAAGGAATGAAACATGCATAACAAATGTTTGTAAATCCCTGAAAGAATTAAATGAAAAATTTTTAATACGTATACCACGAAACAGAAGTGCCAGTGGCCAAAGCACCCTGTAGACACAAATATTGCCCCGTCTTTTTATACGCAAGGTGTATAACTTCACTAGTTTGTTCCCCCTATCAACAGCAAAAACTGTATACGACTAGGAAGAAAATCAAAACCTTTCCGCTTTGGTGCCACGAGAATTTTTCATTCTCTGTATGATTAGTTACATATTCGCAGCGTCGTACCCAAGCACTCGTGTCATTGGCTGCGTTGTGAGTGACGTCGTCCATTCCGTCACAGTCGTGGCGCCGAGCAGGCGAGCACCAGTTTCCCTGAAACCTTCCACATGGGTATGCCACGAAACACGCTTGAAGAGCTCTGAGGGTGAAAACGTGAGAAAGCTCGCATTCGCCGGGGCGATGGTGCAGTCCGGAGACAAGAACAGGCCCTGGAGGCCGAGTGCCGGCAGCAACTGCGTACCAATATTCCGGATGCCTTCCAAGCAGCGCTTATTCGTGAACGGGAATGCAAGCGCTGGCTGCGGGCAGATCCTGCAAACCACGCCGGCAAAATAGCTCGCGATGTCAAACGCTTGCAACAACGTGGCGTTGCGGCGTCATTGTGAAGATTTCGGGAGCGCGTTCGCCGGGGTGAACGCCCCCTTTCAGCGAATGTTTTTCCAGCTCCACATTGGCTTCGACTTTGACCTCTTTGACCGCCAGTGGTTCGAGAACAACAGATGTGATTAACGCAATGTGAAACGCATTTAACTGCTCATTACCCTAATGCATGACCGCGGTCATGTGAGGAACAATGTGTGACATGGAAACTAAATACAGTAGTAAACCCAAGTCGAACATGTGTCCAACTTCAATAAGAAGCGCGAACATTAAACCAATAAATTTCGAAGGCTTCTATGCCAAGTACGGTTGAAGCCACTTCTAAACACCGTGATCGCACGTTTCAGCTTTCGCTGGTTAACCATTTGTACGGAGTTCTCAGGCGGTGATTTTTTTACATCCTTTTCCTGGCGATGACTTTCGCGTCTCTCTCGAAGTGAGGAGAGAGCAGTCATTGGTGACCACATCTCGCTAGTTTGTTGTTTTGTAGCGTCAGCTTTTATAGCTGCCCCTCGGATCGTGAGACGTTTCGATACACAAAACTTATTCAACAATCAATAATTATTTACCTCCGTGTAAACATGTCATATACACGGGCCGAATAAAAAGTTAAGAAATATTTGAAGTTACTATAAATTAACAACATTGTGGTAAAAGGAAGGGGGTTACGAGAAGTGGTTCATAAATGAGCACAGATGGAAGGCATTGCAGACGTGCCCTTCAGTGACACCTACTGGCCAGTACAACTGCTTGATGTCAAACACTGCAAACGGTGCCCAATACTTGCCACCAAGACTGAGTGGCCAGGAGAGCCACAGCATGACGACCACAGGCTCAGAGCGACGGCACAAAGAATCAGCTAGTGGCAAGAGTCCATGGCGAGCCGTGGATGCAGAGCGTGGTACCAGCGTGTGGAAAGAAAATGCACCTGGTCAGAGAAGCACTTCGTTTGGCGCGAACTGGTCCCAGTGTCTTCCCCGAGATCGACTGCGTTAATTACCAGCAGGTGTTCGAATACCAGGCGCCGAGAAGAAGGATCCTCGCCCAAAACGTGTCCATCCTCGCAGAGCTCCGTTTTCTGGAAGTCCATAGTATCCGCTGCTTCAGCTGTTGAAAATTTTATACTGCTCTTAGTGGTACAGGCAAAGGAGGATTCGTCGGTGGAGTTCTTGGCAAGGACAATGCAACCACTCAGCAAACCAATGCCCGCCCCCACCAGGACCAGGTGCACAGGCGGGGCACGCAGTTGGACTGCCCGTTGTGAGCGGTCTCCGATTGGATGACGAACAGGGGTGTCCCTCGTATTCACCACCACGAAGGCTGCATGACCGGGCGTGAGCTGCGCAAAGGTAGCCGAGAACGGACGCACCTGGCGTTCATCTTCTGGTTTGGAGTCCGCTGTGGGAGTGACCTCTGTGCTTGATGACTTGATGAACCCTGCGGTGCTGCTCTCCATATTT
The DNA here is from genome assembly GCF_043290135.1 of Rhipicephalus microplus. Classification (NCBI taxonomy): domain Eukaryota; kingdom Metazoa; phylum Arthropoda; class Arachnida; order Ixodida; family Ixodidae; genus Rhipicephalus; species Rhipicephalus microplus. The sequence continues at coordinate 85,379,793 of NC_134710.1, forward strand.
CTGCACGGAATGCTCGAACGACGAAAAACGACAGCTTGCCGCAATGGCGGAGGTCCTGGCACGCTCTCACGTGCCGCCAATGTTAGTTGACTGTGTGCGCGCACTGTCGTTCCCAAAGAAATGCATGAGATATACCCACTGCGAGATGGGGAATTTGTGTCGCATAGAAGCGACAAAAAGAAATGCAACGTGGTGGGACAACCGGTCAGTTTTTTCTGTACCCACTAAATAAGTTTACCTTAGTATTAGATCTCTTTTCGATGTAAATATTTAGCAAGAAACTTCGCGTTAAAAAGAAATGTTTTCATATAAAATTTCCTGCATATTTAGCCCTCAACGGGTGGTGACTTAGCCGTATTTATTTCTTTAGAAATTGTTTATCGGGCGAAAATGAATGTCATGTAATGAATTTAGACAGTGATATTTCAGTTTGAGACATTTTTTTGGACATCTTCCTTCTCTGTTAATCAACATATATTTTCCAGCAGGTGATCAAGATACCACTGTGATTTACGATGTAAAATCGTCTTCTAGAAAAAAATTATTGGGCTTGAATACTCACCACAAGGGATCTCCCTTCAAAGCGAGAATTCGTAGTTTTAATTTCAGAAGATAACTTGACCAGTGTTAATTTTCACAGAACAAGCAAATAAGTAAAAATTAAACTCGGTAATATATTGCTGCGTAATATGCTTGCCGTTCAATATTATGCTGTTTAAAATGATAGCTGGGTAATGCTGTTTCGCCTTGCTCGATTGTGCTAGTAGACCAGACTGCCGAAAAAACTTGATCATAACAAGCTCAAATCTGTTGGATTCTAACAAATTATGTTTCGATTACTTAAAGTATATTCGTTGTAGTCAATATTTCAATGGAGTATAATTAGCAGCTTAAGTGTCCTTACAAAGTGCATCAAATAGATCTCTTAGGCAATGTCTCAAACCTCAGGCACCAAAATTTAGCACAAACCATGCACTTATATTTATTCTATTTTGAAATCAGAGTAACAAGAAATGTTTTTCTAATATATGGATATCTGTGACATGCCAAAAATAATGTTCAACATTTTCTATCCCCCTCCTCCACTCCTCCGACTGAGAATCGGCAGAGAGTGATATCGTCAGACCAGCCCTGTGCAATCAAAATTTCAAAGGGGGCACACGGCATGAAAATGTGGTGGTCGTAAATTTTGGATGCCAAGACAGAGTTCACTGAGATTTTGATAGAAATTTTAGATGATGATATTCTTCCCATGTTGTTATTGCTTACATCGTATCAGTGCAAGTGGCTAGTGTTGGTTCCTGGCCTCTAGACTTTGGCGCCTACCCACTTTTAGGGACTGGGCAGGAAAACTTGCTGTCGATTTTGTATGATATATACACTATTGTTTCCCAACCTGTTAATAAATATCACCAAAGAAAGGAAACTACAAAGACAACGAGAAATGAAGAGAGAAAAAAAAAGTAAAACGAAATAAGTGCTATCACCCTATTGAAAGTGAAATTTTAAGCTTACCAAACAGCTGCTTACCTGTCCCGATCAAGTTCCAATCAAAGTGTTACATTTATTCACGCTAACAATGCCATAACTAGTTTTTTTTTTTCGAGTATATTTCGGGTAGCCATTATGTTGCAATACGTTAAGTGGCTTGCATAGAATAACAAACTGCATCAAATACGTATCTGTAACAATTTTTGAAGACGAAGACCCAAATTTAGAATATTTGCTGTGGTTAAAATTTAACCTACCGTAATTGATGATAATCACGATTATGACACCTCAACCATTGCTCCTACCTTCTCAAAAGTATTAGCTAATAAATGGGTAAATAAATTTTACGAATTTGTGGAAAATTATTTTCCCAAGAGATGGAGGAAAGAAGATACTTAAAAATGGAAAGAGCAATATCACTGTTCTTTTTACCATTTGTACAGACAGTATAGTGTATATGTTGAATGTAAATTACTGTAACATCAAATAAAGTTAAATTTTTTTCATTATTTCGCTCCATTTTTTAGCGTTTTCGTGAGCTCGTCCTCTTTCCAACAGCATTGTACAAGGTACACAAGGAGGCGATTTTTAGTATAAACTCCTTCTATCGTGAACATGTCAGCTTTCCATGTTTGTCCCTAAAAGCCAAAGCCTCGTATAGGCTTGTACCAACATGTATACCTGGGTGGATATCACCCAGCTAAACAAGTGCCCTCAACTGACGCCACCATAAAAGTTTCTCGAAGTGGGGCATTTTTTATCTAACGAGAATGCGAACGAAAGATGGCCATCGGACTGATGAGTCAGGTGACATTTATCTGATTATAAATCATTCTCGTCGGTTTCTTTCTTGCTCGAAAAAAAAGCGACAATTTTTACGACTTTACCACTTAGGCCACCCTTCGCGACGAGCTGAAGAGCGGCCGCAACTGCAAACCAGACGACAAACGAGCGCCAGCCACAGCGCTCACTGCTCCTGCGCGAAACTGGTTGCCGCAGCCGGCCGGCGGTGGCGCCGAGCAGACGACACGTGCTCCGGTGTTTCCTCTAACAGTGGACCTTATGTACATGATGGCCGCATTGCCATCTTGTTTTTTCAATATCGTTTGGTCACTCTAGCTATCCTCACCATTTTTGTTGGCTTATGACATTGACCATTAATGAATGCGACTATTATACATACTTTTTTTCGCGTATTCACCACGAATCGCACTTTACGGTTTTATTCTTTTAATTATGTTTGGTCCGACTTGTAGGAGACGCATTAACCTTTCTCGAGTGTTAGCTATATAGCATTGCATTAACGGCTGGTGACGGTGAGCCTAAAGGTTAGCGTCCCCGAGCCCCAAATAAATCAAGTTGTCCGGTGTGTGGAATAAATCAAGCCCTCATTAGGAAATACGCCCAAGTGGGGAACTCAATTCTGACTCCACGAAATCGCTTAGCGGGTGCCTGCGTATACATATATGCGCGGAGGTTTTTTTTTTTTTTTCATTCCACCCCCCATCGAAAAGCTGCGGGACTGGACTGACATTGTGGGCCCGACATTGCGACGCCATGTTTATTGAGCACTGCGGATGACTAATGAAGCTTTGTGTGTGAACTTTACAAATAGAATCAGTATAGCGATTAGAAAGATGCACCTGAATTATTCTTCATTTGCTTAAGAATGAAACGTAGAACAAGATACTAATTCGTTTTGTTCACACTTATAAAAGAGGGAGGGAAGATAAAAAGGAAGGATGGGCATTAGGTCAACCAAATGGCGCGTCCGGTTTGCTATTCTCCACTGTGGAAAGGGGAATGAGCGATTAAAAGACAGGGTGATAAAAAGAAGGCAGCCAGCCTGCCTTGCCTGCGAGACCGAGATCGTGGAATACGGCGACCCAATCATGCTGGTGTCACTGTAGGTGGCTGCCGAAAATATCATACCCGACAAAAAAGAGTGACGGCGCCGTCAGTACAATAGTCTTTTTTATAGGAACAGTCATCGAGAATGTGATGCGTCCTATCAGTATTGACAGTCGCAAAGGAGCCTCTGCAGCATTTCAAACAGAGAATGTCAGACCATCATGCGCACTGTGTGTATAAGGCACGTTCTCTTTCAATTATTGAGAAAAAAAATGGTCCTTCTGATTTCGCTTGCGTTATTAAAAAAAGTATGGTGGACTTCACTAAGCATGGCCGCCCATGGAGGCTCCTATCTTCAGTGCAACATGTGGCGAGTTTATTGAAGGGTGACTTGCCGTAGACACACTACTCGGCGATGTATGGGTCTCCGTATGATCTCCCCTTGTACTAGAACGAATAGACCCAAAGCATGGGTGACGCCATTTCAACTACCCACTGTAGTCACGCGTACTTTCTATTTGGAAACTCCTTAGCCTAAAATTGTTCATCGCTTTCAATATGTATGTGTGCGCATCATCAAACTCATCCCTTAGGTCCTTCAGCGCGTGTAAGAAACAAGGACGCTTCTTATCTTACACGTGATCACGTGAAAACTGGCTGTAGGGAGTTTTATTGCTGATGCTCAAGGACTTGCAGATACAGAATCATGCGTTTTATATAATCGAATAGCAAACAAGCGCTAAAAGAATGCACATCTTTGCGAATTCGCTACAGTGACAAAACTTTATGGCAGATGGCTTCACAGGTTCAGAAGCGTACTTTGTTCATCCTTCTTTTGCAGAGGCAAAAGATAGAAGTATAGAAGCATTTGTTTAGCGACGCCCAGAGTGCAGTTTGTTGGGTACGGCCTAGGTGCGCACGCAGTATCGTTGACGAGTTTTTCTGCGCGCGCAGTGTCGATCTTCACTATTTCAGATTTTTTTAATTCACGCCTGCTTTTTATCGATTCCTTGAGAAAATTTCTAGTTTTGAACTTAATTGCCAACCCAGTTTGTTGATCTGTTCGCACAGCGCAAGACACTTGTGTCACGGCTGGAACTGTCATTATTCAGATTGTAAGTTGTACGACCTGCCAATAATTATTTTTGCTTCAATTTTTTTGTGTTAACCGAAATATAAAGTCCTTGTTCCTTCTAAAAAGAAACAAAAACAAATACCAACAGGTACTTCAATTCACTGAGTAAAAAAAAAGTATGGAAAGCATGAACTGAACGCTGCATTTCTTATCCAGCACTCAGTACATTGCAAATCAGGAAGCTTCATTTGTCTCTTTAAACTATGCAACGATACAGAATCGCTGCTTTAAGCGAAATTAAAGCTGTGGATAATGTTGCCGTATATCTTGAGAGACTGGTCGATACGTGCTTTCGGTGAAAACAGCGTCGACAAAAAAATTAGGGGTGCGGATCAATGTTCAATTTGGTCATTTATTGCTTCTGCTTTTAGGAGTGTCCGTCACTCCTATGTTGAGCCACGTAAAAGGGGGAGTCACTCGATGGTTCACTGATGAACGGCCAGGAGGCTCCAGAGGCTTCGATGAATGATAGCAGTGCCCCTACAAAGGTTATCAAGTCTGGGGCCATCGATTCTTCTTGAGATCTCCCGAAACTTTCGCTGTATACTTATTGCGCTCATACGTTGGATCTTTGTTGTTGTTGCTGTCCCTGTTTATCGTCGTCTTCTTCGCTCGTCCTAGTGGCAAAATGAGAAAGAGAGAAAAAATTTTATTTAGTGATGTAAAGTCGTGCCAATGCCATGTGAATTGTCGCTGTTCTTAAAAAAATGGGCGTGTCATTTTTTCTGCTCCGTTTGCGCTTGAAAACTACTGCCAAAATTAAAATTTCAGGGTCACATATGCCATCTATTTCTTCTCGTTCGATTTGCCCATTCCAACGCACTTACACAGCCGTATATCATACAGCGATAAGTAAATATGTTTATGGACGAAGATCGACCACGTTTTGAACTGCATGCTTTACCAAAATGGCAGAAGAGAACGTGACTTACAATCGCTCTTCTTCGCCCTTTTCGGGAAGACAATGATTCAAAATATATACATGCATAGCGAGAGTGTTCCAGCCAACCACTTACTTGTACGATAACAGAAGGGAAGAGGACACATTACCCTTCTGCCCTCGTTCATGTAGTTGGCTGGAACTCCCTCGCTATGGGCAACCAACGAGCTCAGGCAAGCACAATTCAAGATACGTTTGCGCAAGAAAAAAGAAAGGAGGGTCTTGCTCAGGCGAAGACATCCGTGACGCCGAGCAGTGAACATAGCAGATAACGTCAAGGGAAGAATCAAGCCGGCCTTCGGTTCAACAATCATTGGTGGCCGATGAATGCCTATACGTTGACACGATGGTCCATTCAAAAACGCAAAGAGATAAAGCTGCGGAATATGAACAGCACACTGGTGGTCGGCATATATAGCAAAGAATCACCCATGTAGAGTTGAGACCTCAACTCAACAGACGATTGGTCTGTTTTGAACTACGAAGTAGGCGAACGCGTTTTCGTGCATGGTTCAGCGGCAAAATAGATTATAATAGCAGTCTGTAGTAATAAAAATTCCGCCATATCCACGAAGTGAATGATGATGAGTGGGCGAAGCTCCGGAGGTAAACCTGGTAAACCATGAATCCTCTGTACATTTTGCCCACTCGATTTTATTACATCGCTCCCCCTAGCGTACGTCGCCGCACTAAATCGAACGATTGCCTTCAACCAATGACACGCGCCATGTGTGACATCCTTCCTATTTTATAAGATCTCGCGTCTTTCATCAACTACAAGTACCGCTTTCTAGTTTATAACATCTTGCATATTTTCATCATCAGCTACAAGTACCACCATCTAGTAAACACTACAAGAACTAAACGAGAGGTGGCTACATACAGGAGATGGTACCGCCATCTAGTGAACACTGCAAGAACTAAACTAGAGGTGGCTACATACAGGGGACGGTACCGCCATCTATTGAACACTGCAAGAACTAAACTAGAGGTGGCTACATACAGGCTACAGGGGACGCACAGCCCACGCCCTACGGAGCTTCGCCCCTAAAAATATTGCTTCATAGTGTTTATTATACCGCTTCTCTGCAGCTGCGGTGCCGGTTAATACTCGACTTTTTTTTTCATTCAGGGTGGTAGGTGATCGAAGGGCAAAGTTAAAAAAAATGATTATTACAATGTTCTACATAAATAATGTTGCACCCAATTAATCCACTCGGCTATGCGAAAATAGAGCGCTCGACACGGTTCGTGTTTCCAACCACCGTATTCGTCATCCTTCTTTTAATAGTAGTAGTAAGTGGATGTAAACTTAAATAATTCAGAAAATATGTACAAAAAGACAGAAGGTAAAGCTAAGTTGAAAGCGTCACTGTAGTTGCGTATAGCTCGAGCAGCTGATGTCATCGGCAGTCATCAGTGAAAGAGGGAAGAGTGGAGGACAGGGAGAAATGGACAGTAAATAGGTGGACTCTTATATAGGCACACAGACAGACATGTATCATATGTCGCTGGAGAAGGGGTCTCCTCGATAGAGTTTGTCAACCAGGTCTGCAAACCAACCATGTAAGGCATTTCTCTTAACGCTAAGCATGTCATGAATTAACTATACTGATCATTTCATATTAAGGTTCAGAGAAACCCATTTCATTTTTTTTACCGGGAAGAAAGTAAAGGGTGCGTCGACACCGTACCTGCTTCCAACGCAGCTGCAGGGCTGGACATCCTTCCCGAAATCCTCTCCTTCGCTGAGGGTTTGTGGCAGGCGGACGTTCATTGTTTCCGGTAAGAGCAAGATGGCTAAGCCCCCGGACACAGACAAAACTCCGAAAATAGTGCTGGGTATGACCACGCTGTAAATTTGACCCTGAAAGTCCGCAGCATAGTTATAAATTCACTTATGGAAACAGCGCTTCAAAGAAGGACAGCTTCAACACAGACTGCATCGAATCAAACGTTTCGTTTTGGAGCATAAAAAAGTGACACCCAAAATGTGGAATTTGTGATGGCGTAAGTGCCAGCACAGCTCTTACCAGGTATAGTATGTGAGGTGTAACGATGAGACTGACACTTGCAACCATGGCAGCGATCCCCATAGCGAAAGTGCGGAGCACAGTCGGGAACAGTTCGGCTCCGTACACGTATATGGTGGCGAAGGATGCTGTGATGCTCATTTTTCCTAGGCTGCACAGCGCCACGGTGGGCCACGCGATATCTGCGTCCACAAGAACCATGCAGATTACCATGCGGGTGGTTCTTTGTCTTTAAGGGGTTGCGCAGCAAAGTCATATGCTTCATATAGCTATGCATTTATCAATTGTGGCTATCATTGTGGTCTTAATGCAGGCTAATAATAGACGCCAAATGAGACACGACTACTGCCATACTATGTGTACAAACGAAAATTGAAAAGCCAGGAAGTGTTAGCTGCACTTCATTGCCAAAGAGACCAAGAAGGTTTCATGCTCAGCACAGAGAGGTGTAGGATTCACCCAGAGTAATTACGTGTCGTGCACTTCATATTTCAGATTTTTCATTGATATGAATACAAGAATGTGACTTCTGTTTAGTATACAAAAGTAGGTCCCAAACTATATCGAGATCTCTTGTTAAGGGTAAATTGTGGTAAAACAGTGTTAGAGGCAACATAAGCAATAATCAAAATTGTAAACTAAGCATTATTGCAGCAGAGCATTAAATTATATATTTATATACATAATATATATATATAATGCTAAATACCTACTAAGGAAAACAAAATATATACAATAAAACCAAATGAAATGATGAATATTGCAAACAGTATAAGTGAAAAGGAATACAAAAATCTGTTATACATGAAATGTGGACGTTGAAACACGGTGGAGCTATGCTAAGGAACAGTAAAACTGAGCATGCATAATGTGTGATTTTATTTTTTTTTTCTTGTAGTGATGCAAGTTTCTTGCATTTGTAATAAAAGCTGGTAGTGTGTTCTAAAATGATATAGATGAAAATTGAGCAGTAAGTTTACCATAATTAGTACGTACTTTGGGCAAAAGGACGTTATTGTTACGTGCAAATGCAGTATTACTATAGGCAACAAGGTCGGAAGATGAGAAGCAAATTGGAGGTAGTACCTTGCTTATGTATTTATAGAATGTTATACCTAAGTTGTAATTGAAGAGCTATAAAATGGTCAAGAAAATAGTAGGCATTCAGCGTTAGAAAAACGTGAACTGTTAGTAATGATTCCTATGAATTGGTTCTGTAGTACTTGAAACAAGCCAAATGAGTGTTATAGGTGTTACCCCAGGACGATATGCCATATTTAATATGAGAATGAACAAATGAATTGTAGAGTGACAGTAATGTAGCACGTGTGAAGAATGGACGAGTTTTATTTAGAGCGCAGATGCCGTATGCTATATTCTTTTTGATGGAAGAAATATGATCGATGTATTGCAATTTAGAGCCGAGAGCAATTCCCTAGAAAAGAAGAGCAGGGACTGGGAAAAATAGAGTGCGAACCAAAAGTCAAAGAACGAAAGGATGCTGAATGTTTTTGAATTGGTTATGTGAATACGCTTTGTTTGTGTGAAGAACAAGTTATAAAACAAGTATAAACACTTACTAAAATGCCCCAGCACACGATTCAATATTTCATAATCAAATGACAAGGATGTCGTGCCCCGCCTGACCAAGTAACCAAGTATGCATTCCGCAGCGGATACACTTGAAACTTACACATATATATATATATATATATATATATATATATATATATATATATATATATATATATATATATATGTGTGTGTGTGTGTGTGTGTGTGTGTGTGTGTGTGTGTGTGTGTGTGTGTGTGTGTAAGTTTCAAGTGTATCCGCTGCGGAATGCATACTTGGTTACTTGGTCTGGCGGGGCACGACATCCTTGTCATATATATATATATATATATATATATATATATATATATATATATATATATATATATATATATATATATATATATATATATATATATGTGTGTGTGTGTGTGTGTGTGTGTGTGTGTGTGTCAGTTAGTCTTCGTAAAGGTATGGGATATGGCACACGGGAGCGTTGTCAACAAGGATAAATATAATTATTTCCCAACAGTTTCGGGAGGGGTCCTCCCTTTGTCAGGAAATGAGTTATACTAACATAGATGTTCAAACTTCGTTGCTGCCGCGTCCCTCTCGCCTTGAAAGATGTTTGCGAGAGTGAGAGGGAACTAAATAAACAAACAAACAAAAAAGAAACAAACCCTGTGAATGCTGAGCACAAAACTAGACTGCACATCCAAATGTTGGTGTAAATCCACATCTAGTTCTCATCTGTGCTGGCCAGTTCTCGACGGGTGTCGGGCCACCCAAGATTGTCGCCGTGGTGGCGGAAGCGGCCCGCTATTGCGCGCGTAAGGAAAGAGTGTCCACTTAATGGGTCGGTCGGCTCTTTACCTTTCATCTTCGCCCGTTTACCCTCAATGGCCGTCAAGTGGTAGGCGAGCGTAAACACTCTGTATGTACACGTGAGGAAAAAATATTATAAGAAAAAGATAAAAGGTAAAAAACAACAAAAAGAACAGTGTACACGTACGAGTCAGTCAGAAAAACAGGCATGGTCTCCAGCTATGAATTTTTGCTTTCCATTTCCTCCTGGCTTACTTCCCGGAGGCAGGAGAGACCGGTAGGCTTGAGAATATGAAATACCCGTTTTGCTAAGCTTTGGATGGCCGCTGTTGAAATGTACGTACATTTGATGGTCTGTAGACTTTTTGTAAGGATTTGTTGACAAGCGGTCATTTTTGACCGTGACAGTGAAGTCAGAGAAGTTAATGCTAGTTTTGGAAATTTCGTGCGTGAACCTAATTGACAGGTGGAACTTGCCAAAACCCTCTATGAAGCGGAAAAGACGTCCCTCGTCGGGGTTCCACATCATTGAAATGTCGTTTAAGTATCTTCTTTAGTAGAAAGGTTTCAAGGTGCGTCCCTCAATGAATGGGATTTCAAGTGAAGCCGTGAAGGTGCTCGCAAAGTTTGGGGCCATTTTCGTGCCCATTGCAGTGCCGCTGACTTGAAGGAAGTGCTTGCCATTGAACTCAAAATGATTATAATTTAGTACAAGTTCAAGACGTGTAAACAGTACCTCGCCACTTACACCACTTGGTGAGTCAGATTTTACATATTCAAAAACCATAGCAGTTATTCCGTCATGGTGGGGTATGTTGGTGTAAAATGAGCAGACGTCCATGGTCACCAGAAAACTACCGCCTGGGATGTTAAGAATTGAAGTTTCGCCGATGAAGTGGTTTGTATCCTTGAGGTAATAGGAAAAATTCGGGGGGATGTCGTTTATTAAAAAATTGATGAATTGTGATATCTTTTCTGTTGATGTGCTGTTACTGGATACTATCGGACGTCCCGCATTGCCTGCCTTGTGTATATTGGGGAGCAAATAGAATAAACCGGGAACAGAATGGGCCAGTAACATTGCTTTTAACACTTTGCCGGTACTTTTCTCGTCCCGGCGGAGATTATTTACGGTTCCCATTATCTCACTTTTGAATTCGGGAGTCGGGTCCGTTGGAAGTTCTTTGTAGAATTTTGTGTCTGACAGTTGTCGTTCCCCTTCATTTAAGTAGTCCGACGTACCTATAATTACTATGCGGCCCCCTTTATTAACCGGTTTGATGGTAATTTCAGTGTTTTTTCGTAGTTCATCGAGTGTCCTTCGCTCTGACTTTGATAGGTTGTTTCGAGATGACCGATTTTTTTCATACGCTCTGATGATATACACATATCGAGGTGTTTGTCCTTCTGCTCACCTAGACACCATGTTTTGTCACCACCAATCAATCTATTCTCGTCCGTACAGTCCTTCTGATCATGAAAGTATTCCCGGAGGCGGAGATTACGCGCAAAGTTATCGAGGTCTTGGTACAGTTCAAATTCAATAAATCTACCGGATGATGGAGAAAAGGTTAAGTCTCTCGACAAAAGTTGTAGCTGAGCGGGTGTAAGCGTTGTGCTGGACAGATTGAGAACATGGATCTCATAAGTTTTGGCTGCTCTTGGCTGCTCTGATCTGGCTGCTCTTTGGCTGCTCTGATCACGTGGCACGGGAGTGTCAGCGTCATAATCGAGAGTCAAGTTGTTTTGATTAGGATTACACTGTAGGTTCGAGTTCCCATTCTTTTCCTCAAAGTTAGGTAGTGTACGGGTGGTCTCTGGCATGCTTGTAGGGTCTCATTCCCATTTCCTGTTGCAGAGCATTCGAGCGTCTGCAGTCCCGATAAACTTTTCTATCATTTACTATTGAAAGTTCGCCTCTGTTTTTTAGTCCATATTATTCCATTTCTCTTGCCTCAATCTCTCCGAGATTAGATACTAATTTCTGCGTGGCCTCCGCGACACTGTATTCGGCGGCCTTACACTCACTATGGTCCGCAATGAACCGAGTCAGTTGCTAGGACGCTTCTAGTAACAATTTTCCCACTTCCCCCATTCTGCTTCACTTAGTGTAGACATTGAGGGGTTGCAGGCTAGGCGGAGGCCCTTAGGGGCAATGCGGTGAGATATATATCTGGTTAACTGTTCCGCATGTTTTTCGTATTGCACCCGTTTTTAATGATTTTCCCAATCGATAGAAGTGACTGGGACCATGCGTGTTTGAGACTGCCCGTGCCTTTTGTTTTCCCGTGTCGATTGGGAGACCCCGCCTTAGTCTTCCCCGCATTTATCCGCCTGGTATTGTAGGGCCTCGCTGGTGGGAGTGTCGACGACGTCAGTGCTGGCGCCCTGGATACCTCTGAGTGACCCTCGGCTCCCTGTTGTTGAGTGGGCTTGGCACTGGAATTGACCGTGCAAGTGGTTGCCGCCAATCTCCACGCCGCTAGCATCCATTGCAGCTGTACCTTGGTGTGCTGTGCAAGCAGCGCGACTCCTTCGAAGCTCACATATAAACCGTCAACAGCCAGGAAGCCACGCAGCGGGAGTGTTGAAAAACCATGTTCCACGTAGTATACGCCTGCTTCAAACTACCCGTAGTGGCAAAGGCCCTCTCTCCCCAGGTCTCTCTGCTGTATCGTTGTACCTCCATATTAAGACCAACTCATTAAAGGGAAACTTTTTTCTTACGCGCGCCCTGGCGAGCCCCTTCCGCCACCACGGCGACAATCTTGAGTGGCCCGACACACGTCGAAAACTGGCCAGCACAGGATGAGAACCAGATGCGGACTTACACCCACATCTGGATGCGCAGAGTCTGGTTTTGTGCTTAGCGTTCACAGTGTTTTGTGTCTTTTTGTTTGTTTGTTTCTTCAGTTCTCTCACTCTCGCAAACATCTTTCAAGGCGAGAGGGATGCGGCAGCAATGAAGTTTGAACGTCTATGTTAGTATAACTCATCCCCTAACGAAGGGAGGACCCCTCCCGAAACTGTTGGGAAATAAATATATTTATCCTTGTTGACAACGCACCCGTTGTGCAATATATAAATATAAATATATATATATATATATATATATATATATATATATATATATATATATATATATATATATATATATATGAGATCTAACAGACAGTGATGCCAAGGAATGTACAGGGGAAGTTATTAGAACCAATGAAATGTAAACAAGAAGAACCAATGGAATGTAATTTACATTCCATTGGTTCTAATAACTTCCCCTGTACATTCTTTGGCATTACTGTCTGTTAGATCTTATTATTATTGTGTCAAAAACACGGAAAAACGAGCCCTTAAGTATACACTTTTTTTCCTTATTCATTAGCGAGGATCTCGTACTGGCAGACTTGGTGTGATTAGGTTGTATACGAGGGACTAGTAATCAGCTGCCCACTCGGAATAAGTTCACGTGCTACGTGACGCCAAACATGCGCATAAAAGTGTGTTTCACACTCGTCGCTTGGCTTATAGATGGCGCTGACTGACACTCCTACTTCTAAATTCACATATAAACCCAAAAAAGTGGACGGAGGGAAGGCCGCTGTGATAGCTCAGTGGTTATAGCACCGAACGCGTTATTCGACGGTCGTAGGTTCGATTCCTGCTCACGGCTGGTTATTTTTTCACCCACTTTTCTTTTTCCTTATTTACAACCCATTGGTTCTAATAACTTCTCCTGTACATTCTTTGACGTTACTGTCTGTTAGATCTCATTATTATTGTGTCAAAAACACGCAAAAACGAGCCCTTAGGTATACACTTCTTTCCCATATTCAATAACGATGGTCTCGTACTGGCAGACTTGGTGTCATTAGGTTGTATACGAGGGACTATTAATCAGCTGCCCGCTCGTAATAAGTTCACGTGCTACGTGATGCCAAACATGAGCATAAAATAGTGTTTCACACTCTTCGCTTGGCTTATAGATGGCGCTGACTGACACTCCTACTTCTAAATTCACATATAAACCCAAAAAAGTGGATGGTGGGATGGCCGCTGTTATAGCTCTGTTGTTAGAGCATCGAACGCGTTATTCGAAGGTCGCAGGTTCGATTCCTGCTCCCGGCTGGTAATCTTTTCACCCACTTTTCTTTCTTCTTATTTACATATTGCTTCTAATAACTTCTCCTGTACATTCCTTGGCATTATTGTCTGTTATATCGCATTAATATTGTGTCAAAAACACGGAAAGACGAGCCCTTAGGTATACACTTCTTTCCCTTATTCACTAACGAGGGTCTGGTACTGGCAGACTTGGTGTCATTAGGTTGTATAAGAGGGACTATTAATCAGCTGCCCACACGAAATAAGTTCCCGTGCTACGTGACGCCAAACATGCGCATAAAAGTGTGTTTCACACTCGTCGCTTGGCTTATAGATGGCGCTGACTGACACTCCTACTTCTAAATTCACATATAAACCCAAAAAAAAGTGGATGAAGGGAAGCCCGCTGTGATAGCTCAGTGGTTAGAGCATCGAACGCGTTATTCGAAGGTCGTAGGTTCGATTCCCACTTTCCTTTCTTCTTATTTACATTCCATTGGTTCTAATAACTTCCCGTGTACATTCCTTGGCATTACTGTTTGTTAGATCTCATTAATATTGTGTAAAAAACACGGAAGAATGAGCCCTAAGGTATACACTTCTTTCCCTTATATATATATATATATATATATATATATATATATATATATATATATATATATTTATATATATAAAGTAAAAAACTGGGGGAAGGGGCAGGCTTAAACGCCCCAACCTACACTTTAGCGTCATTGTTAGGCGGGGAGAAACCATTGACATCATGAGAGGCTAATATCAGCAAACACGTACGTTAGTCAGGAGGTATTTGGTTTCTTTTGGGCAAAATAGAAAACAGACGACGAAGATATATAGTTCAGTGTATTCCAGTTTTTTTTTTATTTGGTCCATAACTTCGCACCGCTGCCCTTACCTATGGTATGTTCCATCTAGCCCCCACACAAGCTCTTCAAGCTATTATGGTATGCCCCGTCATTACGGGAGGCTCAACCCTTACCTTTATTCTCCCCTTTAAAAATTCGATTATTTGAGGGATGGCAGGAATTGGATAAGGAGGGTGTTAGTTCTATGCGGAATGTCAGTTTAAATATAAGTAGTAAATATTGCTACGGGGTGCCACAAATGATCATTATAGGGAAAAGGACGATGTTTAGGGCGAGCTCGTGCAGACTGGGTTTCGTCTGAGATGCCTGCTTGTTAAATCGATAGTAAGCATATTTCTTCGACGCCTTTTTCGCGTAACAATATCTTTGCTGCGGGGCCAAAACAATCTTTACCTACTGATCCCCCGGTGGATATGATATAAACTACGCAGTCTAAGCCTAGACCCCAGCGCGAGCTGCTTTTGCAAGCTTGCCTGATGGAGCGAAGACAATGGCGATACAGGCTAGGCCTCCAAGCAGCATGTTGAAGAGCATTACGGGTCTCCTTCCGTGTCGGTCCATGAAGTACCAGGCCAAGCAGACGCCCGGCACCTCGACGGCTCCACTAATGGCGAATGACACATAATCGCTGATGCCCATAGACGAGACGGCGAATGACAGGCCGTTGTATACCATGGTGTTGGCGGTCCAGCTGAAGGAGACCACCACCACTTTTTTCATTAAATTTGGGTAATGCGTCAGTCTCTGTAGCGTCACACTTTCTGTCGATGACGTTTTGTCGCAGCATAGCCCTTTCTTCTGTTCCTGCACGCATAAAATGGATTGCGCTGTATGATCCTAGCGGCCATTATGACGCTTTGATTACGATTGGTGAATAGGCCCTGGACCATCAATTTACCAGGTCTCAGTGAATAAGGCAATACGTTGATTGTAAACCCAACAGACAAATACGTGCCACATCTATACGATGGAAAACTTACCACATGTTCTTCAAACTTGTGCCATGAGGGGCCATCACATAAAGTTTGAAGGGCAGCTTGATTTAGGAAAGAAACATATCGGTGGGATATAAATAAAACGGTAGACCTCGTGTCGTGCAGTTGTAGTTTTCACGGTAAGATGAAAAAGTGAATGATGAAGAGTAAGCAAAGTTAGGTCCTAAAGTCTTTAATGTCTTCGTTGAAGTCGCCGACTATAGTTTAAAGAATGGACAGATGGACGGGTGCACCGACGGCGAGATGAATAGGGGGACGGATTCACGAATGCATGGACGAACGCGCACAAGCACGGATGGGCGTAAGGACAAATGCACAGAACGATGGACGGATGAACGCACACCCGATGGACGGTCAGATGCACGCACGGATACATGTGGCAGCCGAAGATGTATTGGGCTGTCACACACTTTATTGATGTACTCATAATGCTGGTTTTTTATGCGCATGCTTTCGTATTTTTTTGTGCGGGTGTATAGTTTCCATTTGGGTTTTATAGAGTGGGACGGACGTGGACGACAACAGGGCTCGCCTCTATGGAGCTTCGCCTCTAAAAAATCTGTGAGAGGGGAGATAAAGCTCTAGAATATCTTACCATAAAAGTCACCAAGAAGTTCGGTGGTATCTTTTTTCCATTCCTCTTGGCAATCTTTTGGACAAGAATCTCGGCCTCGGCTAGTCTGTTCTGGCTGAGAAGCCACCGCGGAGACTCTGGAATGAGCCTGTTAATTTCATGGTTAGTGAAAGTTGCCGTCAATACGCACGCAAGCATCAAGTAAGTACATGAACGCATAGGACACTTCAAAGCACATCTAAAGGAAACGCAAGAAAGCGTTAAACTATGCAGGGAACGTCTCGAATGCGCTTTCTCGTCCATTACAATGTCGTGTCCCTTCAGACGAGCTGCGTGAACTCGCGCTCCCTGCGAGCGCCGCTGAAGATGTGGTGACCACAGACGTAAAAGTTCCCGACATATGCGGCAGAGGACGCGGCTACAGAAAAACAGTGAGGAGGGGGACCCCGCGCACCACCACATGGCCAGCAGCACGACGAAGGGCAGCGAGGTGGCCACTGCCACGGAGAACCAGGAGTGCAGCAGGTATGCCACACCGGCCAGAGACATGAGCGCCACGCCGTAGATGGCGCACACGAACATGCCGGCGAAGGTGCGTTTCTCGGGGCTCATGATTTCCATGCCTGCGCCACACGGGTGCCATGATTCTGCATAGGTACGCGAAGCAAGGCCGACACCCCAAAGCACAGAAGAAACAAACAAGAGACACTGCACTCATGTTACGGCTCTTATCGTTTCTTTAAAAAAAGTGGACACACAAGAACAGAAACGAAGGCAAGGACAACGCCGCTGGTGTTACTTTCCTTCGTCCCTGCTGTTGCATGTGCGTTGTTTATGCAATGGTGAACCAACAAATACACATATTTACACATCGTTAACTGAGTAACGCGCTGCAGAACCATCTATGACAAAAGTGTTCACAAAGCCTCAACAACACTCTTTGAACACGTCAAAAATACAGAAAAACAAAACGAACGTTATGGGGTGGGCGAATGTTTGATGCCTAACAACTATTATTATTCTTATCGCAAATGACTAGATAATTCACTATTCGGGGAAATTGTTTAATTTCTGCACAAGTATGAAGACAAAAAAAACGTCCTGGAGTTTAGGAGAACTGAAGAAAGTTACGGCTGTTTCGAATTTTCTGTCGAAGGAGAGTGCAGGTACTTTGCGAAGAGATACCAGCACCACAGCGAACACGTGGCAGGGGCCGTGGTCTGCATTCAATAACCTCAAGTCGACTGGATGTTACTGTATGCAGATAACCTGTGAAGGGGCTGTCTACACTCGGGATGTTTTTAAACTATTCAACCAGTTTAATCCAAGTTGCGACTCCTTCAATAGACTGTTTCCTTGTTTCAATTAACACTCATCGTCACGATGCGCTAATTAAATGAACGTGTCTTGACATTGGCAAGTTCATCAATAATCTGCCGTCTGGCTTTTAACGGCGTCACTCGCATTGCTCAAAAAGTTTAAATAAGTCTTTCTTTACAACTAGGCCTCTAAGAAACTTTACGCTACACCCTTTATGCTTGTAATTAACAAAACATTTGGTATTGAATTCCACGTTTGTTGGCCTTTTTTTGCAGATTAGTATTCAAATAAAATGGTTGGCTATTGTAACACACACACACACACACACACACACACACACACACACACACACACACACACACACACACACACACACACATATATATATATATATATATATATATATATATATATATATATATATATATATATATATATATATATAACAAAATATTATCTGATTGATGATTTATTTGTGGGGTTCAACGTCCCAATACCACCATTTGATTATGAGAGACGCCATAGTGAAGAGCTCTGGAAATTTCGACCACCTGGGTTTCTTTAACGTGACCAAATCAGAGCACACAGGCCTACATCTTTTCCGCCTTCATCGGAAGTGCAGCCGCGGCAGCCGGGATTCAATCCCGCGACCTGCGTGTCAGCAGCCGAGTACCTTAGCCACTAGGCCACCGCGGCGGGGCCAAAATTGTTGTTTTGTATGTGTATGTATACGGACATACAAATAGTGTGGTTGTTCTCCCCCTCCCTCATCCCCCGAAAAAAAATTATTGCTACGCCCTTGCTTGCTACAAGAGAACTGTTACTTGCCTGCAGAGAGAGAGAGAGAGAAACAACATTTTTCGCGCATTCGGCGTGCGGGAAGTCACCAGCCGCGAAGGGCGCGGGTATTCCCTATCTAAAGACTATGGCTAATAGTCCTATAGTCCCAGGCCCTAGATCTTGAGGACGTTGTGCTCTGGCTAGGCGTTAGATACTCGGGCTCCTCCGCTCCCGTTGTCCGGGGCGTCGGTTCCCTTTCTCGTCTGCTTTGTCAGGGCCTCTTCAAGCCGCTGGATGGCCCTTCGTTGTGTGTTTGAGTCTTGGGAGCGTATCCATGCTCCCACCTCTTTGGGATACGTGGCGTCCTGGCACTGCCCATTCCCATTGTTCACACCACTGTTACACCCGCCCCACATGATGTGGTGGAGGGTGGCTAGTTCACGTTCGCACACGCTACACTTAGCGTCCACAAACATGTCGGCGCATACGTGCCGGGCTAATGCTGGTGTTAGCACGCATTCCGTTTGCAGTTGTCGGAGCTTCACTGCTTTCGCACGTGACAGTTCACGATGCGGGGCCGCAAAGGCTCTCCTGGCCTCTCTGTAGGCCGCCAGGATCCCTCCGTAGTCGGTGAGGGGATCGAGGTCTTCTTCTCGTTCTTCACCGCTGGTTTCAGGGAGACGGGCTGCTGCGGTCTGGCACGTGATGAGATCACGGGCCACAGCGTCCGCCTCCTCGTTGCGGTTCTCAATGTCGGGAGCCAGTTGTCCCATGTGGGCTGCGAACCATTTGAGGGCGATGGTTGGCCGTGTAGCGGCGCCGCGAGCAGCCCGCGAAGCCGCGATGGACGTCACTAGCCACTCAGTGCCCCGCCAGACCATGCCTCGGGCAAAATTCCTGATTGCCTGCTTTGAGTCGCTTAGCACCGTGCGCGTGCCCGGCCTACCTGTGGCCAGGGCTATCGCCGCCTCCTCTGCCTGGCCGGCTGTTCGGGCGCGCACGGTGCTTGCTGTTAGTAGTTTACCGGTAGTAGCGCTGACCACCACTGCTGCGAAGGCGTTGCCTCTTCCCGGATATCTTGCGGCGTCCACGTAGACTGCGCCCTCGTCTCTCTGATGTTGACGGGCCAGCGCCGCTGCTCTCGCCGCTCGCCTGCCCGCATCCCTTTCTGGGTTCATGTTCTTTGGCAGCGGGTAGACAATGATTTTCCTCGCTGCCTCATCGCTCAGGGGGACTTGTTCTTCTAGCTCCCCGTCCGGTTCTGCTCCCGGGCGTTCTCCAGAAGGTAATAATCCCACCCGATCCAGTAATCCTCTGCCCGCGGCTGTGTCGCTCAGGCGGCTCAACTGCGAAGCTCTCTGGGCCTCCCTGATCTCCGAGAGCGTGTTGTGTGTTCCCAGAGACAGCAAGGCCGTTGTCTTTGTGCCTGGTAGGAGCCCAAGAGCCCCTGCGTAAGCCTTCCGGATGGCAGCGTCGATCTTGGCTCGTTCCGCGCCGGTCCAACGGTGAAAGGCCCCCGCATATGCCGCGTGGCTTATAACGAAAGCCTGCAGCAGATGCAGGAGCCCCCTCTCTTTCATGCCCCGGTAGCGGGACGACATTCGCTTGACCAGGCGCGCTGCGATGCCCATCTTGGTTGTGATGTTCTTGACCACCGTGGCGTTGGTTTGGGTGCCGTCCACGAACATCCCCAGGACTCGAAGCCCCGGGACGTGCGGGATCTGCATACCGTCACTGGTGCGCACGATGATGTTCTCGGCCGCCTCTCGACTTGCCTTCTTTCTGTGCCTCCCAGGTGGTGGCAGGATGAGTAGCTGTGATTTTTGTGGCGAACACCGCAAGCCCGTGCCCGAGAGTGCGGACTCCACGGCGTCCACCGCCGCCTGCAGACCCGCCTCGATGTCTCCGTCGCTTCCACCCGTGGCCCAGATGGTTACGTCGTCGGCGTAGAGGCAGTGTCGTATCCCCGGGCCCAGCGCCTCCAGACGCCTGGCCACCTCAATCATGACAATGTTAAACAGGAACGGGGAGATGACCGAGTCCTGTGGGGTCCCGACACTGCCCAGCTCTCGTTCTTCGAGCTTCGTTCCTCCCACCTCCAGTCTGGCCGTGCGGCGAGAGAAGAAGGCTCTGTAGTTGTACGATCTTGCGCCCAGCCCCAGGCGGGACACCTGAGCCAGGACCGACGAGTGTCTAACGTTGTCGAAGGCACTCTGCAGGTCCCGGCCCAAGATCGCTCGGTTGTCATTCTTTGGAGTCCCGCCCGGTGGGTCAAGGACTTCTCGTTGGATCAGGAGCATGGCGTCTTGCGTTCCCAACTTGGTCCGGAAGCCAAGCATTGAGTCCGGGTAGACATGGTGCGCTTCCGTGTAACGGTTCCACCGGGTGTTAAGAACGTGCTCCAGGACCTTGCCTATGCAGGACGTGAGCGAGATGGGACGCAGGCCCTCTATACCCGGTGGCTTGTTTGGTTTTGGCAGCAGGATTGTCTGCTGTCTTCCAGGCCTTGGGCAGCTTGCCGTTACGCCAGCATTCGTTGTAGTAGCGTGTCAGTGATGTGATGGCTGAGTCGCTCAGGTTGCGTAGAGCTTTGTTAGCAACTCTGTCGGGTCCGGCGGCCGAACGACAGTTCAGGTCCTGCGCCGCCTGCCTCACTTCCCATTCCTCTAGATCTCGGTCGAGGTGGAGGTTCGGCTGGCCGGCGTAGTCTGGGTGATCTTCGTCACTGGTGGTGGGGAGGTAGCGCTCGTTGAGTCGCTTGAACATCTCTTCTTCGCCCAGTTGACGAGCAGTGGTGTGTAGGATTTGGGCCATGCGTGTACGTTGGTATTCGCAGCTCTTGGTCTCATCCATCAGTTGCCTGAGGAGTTTCCAAGTGCCGCCGCGGTGAAGCTGTCCATCAGCCTGGCTGCAGAGTGCAAACCACTGCTGTGAGCAGAGCTGCCTGCTGTGTCGCTCGATCTCTCGGCCGAGTTCTGCGATCTTCTTTCGTAGCTTTCTGTTGTGACGTTGCCGCCGCCAACGCTTTTGGAGCGAGCGCCTGGCTTCGAGGAGGTGGGCTAGTCTTGGGTCCATGGTTTCGATTTCTTCGGATGCATCGATCTCTTCGGTGGCCCCTACTGTTGCCGCCAGCAGCTTCGCTGACCACTCGTCGATATTGTCGACTTCGCCAAGTTCTGTGTTTCGGAACTTGTTCCAGTCGACGAGTTTGTGCTTTGATGTTTTGCCGCAGTTCGGGTTTCCGTTGAGATGAGCCAGCGGTAATTCAATTTCGATGATGAAACGATCGCTGCCCAGGTTTATTCCCGTATTCCTCCACTTCGCGGTGCTACCTTCGGGCAGCATCGCAAAGGTGAGGTCCGGATTTGTATCCCGGGCAACCGATGTTCCGATCCTTGATGGATGGGCTGGATTGATCAGTAACGTGAACTCGGCTTCGCCGGCATCTTCGAGAAGGTTCCTTCCCTTGGACGTGGTGGTCGTGTAGCCGAGCTCTCGATGTTGGGCGTTGAAATCGCCGCATATTACCGCGGCAGCGTCTCCTCTTTTGGCCAGGTCTTTCTGTGCTTGTGATGTGGCGCTCTTGATCTTATGGAAAAGAGTTTTGAATTTCTGCTTTCCATGTCTTGGATTGCTATAGGTGTTATCGATGAAGACGGTGGTCGATGTCCTCTTCTTTCTTCCACCCCGGGCTCCTCGTCCTTTGCCGCTAATCGCTAGCTCGGTGACGCACAGCTCGATGGCGGTGTCCCTGCTGCCCAGGAACTGTTGGTGTTTCACGTGGGCGATGCCTTTCCGGATGAACGTGCACACGCCCTGCGCCGCACCCTTCCCGCATGTGCGAGCGGACGGGAAGCAGGCGTGTGTCCGATACCCTGGCAGCGTCGGCGTGTCTTCGGTGTGGGTTTCTTGGACCGCTATCACGTCCGGGTGAGCCGTCGGTGCCAGCGATCTCAAGTACTGTTGTAGGATTGCTTTTCGGCACCGGAACCCGTTGGCGTTCCAGTGCCAGATCTTGATCTTATTGTTGCTGTCCATTATGAGGGAGAGCCTTTTGTGTTTGGCAATATTGATGCACCGCTTCACCAATTAGCGGCTGCAGCTTCTCGGGGCTCAGGGCCCTCTCTATCGCTTGCTTGATTTGGAGATGAATCGTTTGCGCAAGTTGTTGTTGGATGACTTGGGTGCATTTCGTGAGGATTCTCTGCTCGAGGCCCTCAAAGCTCTTGCCCCATTTCTTTATAGCTCTCGCGTTCCGACCGATCTTCTTACTGAAGCTCCTGTAGCCGAGAGGTTTGGTCCTGTCTCCGTTGTTTGTAGTTGCCACCGAGATGACCGAGGCGCTATCATCTTCTTCCTCGTTGCTTTCGCTTTCTAATTCCTCTTCGGGATGTGCTTCCAACCCTCTTGCCACCGCAACCATGGATGCCCTTGACGGAGTCTTCGCTCTGGCGGTGAATTGGTAGGTCTTAGGGGTTGCAGTGTTGACAAAGCGGTTGCCCGCGATGTTCGTTGGGGTTCCGTTGTCATCCTCATCGGCGTCTGTCGCAATCTTGTTGTTGGCTTCGTTCCTTTATCCCCCCTTTTGAAGCCTTCTAATGGCGTCTCGTTGTTCGTCGATGACGCCTCGTTGTTGTTTGATGGTGAGTTGCGTCGTCGCCATCGCCGTCTGGAGTTCCTCCATCGCCTTCTCCATTTTCTGAACGGTATCTTTCAACTCCCGCGTCTCTTTCTTGCATTGTTCGCTGCAGCCGCCGCCGCTTGGCATATTGCCAGGCTCCTCCAGCGTTGCAGCTGCTGCTCTGCTCAGGGCAGAGCTCTTTTGCGTCATCGCCGCGCGATTGACGTCAGACTTGTTTGTCACGCTCAGATGCGCTTGCACCTGCGGCGCCGGTCTTGGCGGGCGCGCTTCTTTCGGTCTTCCGGAGGTGACGTCAGCCCACTTCACGTCCTCCGGTTCCGCTCTGCTCCTATCACGGCTCGCCACGCCGTTCTGTTCGTGACGTGTGCCGCTGGCTCCCGGCTCCGGGAAGTCGAATCTTCTGGAAAGCGCAGCCTCCCCGGGCGCTTTCGCGGGCGCCATCTCGGTTATAGTTTCGGTGTTCTGTTTTATCCTCTGCCGCTGCTTGATTTGTAGCGGCGTTTTGAATTTGTTCTTGCATGTGCCCGCGCCCGTGACGTGGGAGCCGCCGCAGAACTTGCATCTTGGTTTGCAGTATTCTGCATGGTCTTCTCCTGGGTTGTTTCTACCGCAAGCGAAGCACACCCTACCGTTCGGAGTTGGACACACATCTTTCCTGTGCCCTATCTTGCCGCATGTAGTGCGGACCTCACGGTGCTGCCTGTACAGCGTACACTTCGAGACAAAGCCGCCATACTTTACGTAGCACGGTACTTTGTTTCCTTCAAATAGAATTACCACTGACTCAGAATTTCCAAGCCGGTGTGCGGCCATAACGGTGGGGTTATGCTTGTTCACTAGGAACCGAGTGATCGGTTCCTCGGGTTTCTCTCTGCCCACTCCACTTATTACACCCCGTGAGGTGTTGTCTGGGGTGCTCTTATACGCAAACGTTTCATACGTGCATTCCTCCACCGTGATATTACGGATCGATCCGTAGCGAAAAGATCTTGCTTCGCTAGGAGTGCTCAGCACTATAATGTTCTGGGCGGCGTTCGGCGCAAACGAATCGTCCTCCGCTTCTTCGATCTTAATGTTAGCCGCTGTTATGATGGCTGTGCGCAGCGTGGTCATTTTGGTGGCACTCACTACGAGTCCCCCGCGAGGCCTAACAACCACGCGGTGCTCGTCTTTCTTGGCGAAAGTAGGCATGCGGGCTGACTTTGCCATATTAGCGTTCACTTTGGCAACGTACTGCGCTTTCTGTTCGCACCTACGCTCCTCCTTCAACTTAGCGTTCGAAGCCGAGAGAGACTTGCTCGGCTCACCTGTGGTTAGGGTATCCCGCTGCGATGAGCTGCCCGTTTTTTGCCGTTTCTTCTCGCGTCGAGAGGCCACTACAGTCCAACCCGCACACGATTCAAGCGGGTCACAGTCACTGTTCACCGCGGTAACACACTGTCCGATGCCGGTGGCGGTCGGAAAACCGTCGCGATCGTCGTCGAGCAGTCCCCGCTGGCGTCGAGTCGCGATCCGGTTGGTTGTTCGGCGGCTTTCTTCTTCACGGCGATTAGGCCTAGCTGACCATGCCGCCTCTTGCGAGCAGAATCCGCACTTATATCCGCGGCCGAGGTGTCCATTGCTTGGAATTCTTCGTAGTGTTGGTCGTTCTCGTCGTTCCGAAGCCTGGCGAGCTCTGGAGAGGCCTCCAAGGCCGCCCCAAGTGCCGCGCCGACCGAGCACATGGTCCGAGCGAAGGTAGCCGTCGTTAGGCATAGCGGGGCCTCGCCCGCTTCGCACATGAAATCGCTCTAAAACTCCCAAAATTAGGTGAAATGGCCCAAATTTGGTAATGACGTGGTCCACTCACCGAGTTGATCACTCACGTACCCAAATTAGTCCTGTAGGGGTCGATGGTCCACCGAAAATTAGCATTTACTACGGAGCCGATGTGAAGCGTGACCACTCGCTCCGTGCGCTCGCAGCGCCCCCCTTGCCTGCAGAGCACAGTGGACGTATATTGCTCGAAAAAATCGCTCATACTTTACAGTTCCTTTTCACGGAAATCGATGGCGCAAAGGATGCCAGCAATGGTTATAAACAACGAAAGAGCGAAACAAAATGCCCATCTATATAGAATTGCACACAAGAGAGATAGGAGAGGGTGTAGGTGTCGGGCCCTTTAGTCTTATGGAGTGAGGGGCGGGGCAAGACTGTTATATATTTTTGCTCCTTTCCTCCAAGCTTAATACGTTCAAGTCGTATTGCGCAACGATACCACATATTTATTGGTTCTTATCGTAAGCGCTCGAGCGCGCTTATGTATTTCCACCAGTCACCACTCAGTTATGTCAGTAGAGTGTCTTTGTTACGTACTTTTTTGAGAGTTTCCGTGCCACTATGCGCATGATTATTTTGAAAACAGGTATTACTCTGTAGTTCGAGTGTCACATAAAAAATGTTCTACAGTTATGAGAACCAAGTGAACCTCCCACGATCACTTTTTCTTTCAATGGATAGTCAAGAGTGCCACGAAAAGTCCAATTTTTTTTTTCATCATATAGTTAAACGCGCGATAACAAAAGATCTCTTGACGAAGACTACGAAGCATATAGCTTGCAAGGGAAATAACGCGTATGTTCTTACCATTGAGTATTTTTTGAAAGGCGAGTAGGTTTTTCTTTAAGGAAATTTTAACATCATACGACAAAGTGATTCTTATGGTGCCACAGCTAACTCTCGGCAACAAGAATACGAAATGCAATAAATATTGCTGCAAGAGCATGAGGCGTGATTGAACAGCCGTTTCAGCTACGGAGAGGTTGGTCCTTGTGAGTGAGTTTTCTCTCACTCATGATGAACGGTGTCTGGAAGATGGCCGGATACGTCATGCCCACAACGCCCCTCCAGGCGATGTAGCCCTCGTAGGTGACAGGGAAGGCAGCCCCTATTCCTCCCACCAAGCTTACTGCGATGGTCAGAAGAAATGACTTCTTGCGACCCCACCTGCGAGCAGATCGGCGTTCGTTAAAGCCCAGAACTCTATATGCACAAGAAGCTTTTGCGCTAGACTCAGGAAAAACAATTATATAAAAAACTTCGCAAACTTTATCACTGAATCTTCAAAACATCAGCAGCTTTACTTCCTCGCACAAACCATAACTTCAAGATAAAAGGATACCCTCTCGCTCAGCTTAATATGCTAACTTCTTCATTCCCCAAACGATTCTCGTAGTAATCGTCAGCCTGACTACACCAACTGCAGGCCAAAGGCCCCTCCCAAGACCCGCCAATCGAGTCGGTCTTGAGCTTTCTGTTTCCAAGTTATACCTGTGAACTTTTTAATCTCATCTGCCGTCCTAATTTCTGTCTCCCCCTCACCCGCTTGCCTTCTCTGGGAATCCAGTCAGTTACCCTTAATGACCAGCGTATTTACTGCCTACGTGCTACGTACTCGGCCCATGTCCATTTTTTTTCTTGATTTCCACTATGGCTTGCCCTAATCCTTAACCCCAGTTTGTTCCCTTTCGTCTTCCCGTAAGGTAGCGACATCAGAAGGTAGAATATGGAGATAACTGAGCAGGCTGTGAAAAGAGGCAGCAGTCTAATAGCTGCGAATGCAAACGTGTTCATGGGCAAAAATCGGATCTATGCATTGAGGGACAAGGAATGCAATGCCATAACTAATATGAATAAGATAGTTGAGGTGTCGGCGGAGTTCTATAGAAAGCTGTACAGAAACCGAAAAAAACCAGAATGATATCGTATGAAGCAATACTGGCCCAGAGGAATTCGACATCCTACCAGTAACGACGGGGGAAGTAAGAAAAGCCCTAGAAGAAATGCAAAGAAGCAGAACCACTAGTGAGAAAGGTAACAACCGACCTGCTGAAAGATGGCGGAAAAGTTGTGTTAGAAAAACTGGTCACCTTATTTATGAAGTGCCTCTTAACTGGAAGGGTACCTGAATCTTGGGAGAACACTATCATCATATTAATCCACAAGAAAGAAGGAGTCAAGGAGTTGAAAAATTACAGGCCGATCAGCTTACGATCCGTGCTCTACAAACTGTTTGCAAAATTCAGAGCTAATAAAATTAAAGTGACATTGGAATTCCATCAACTAATGGACCAAGCAGAGTTTTGTTCAGGCCCCTGTTCACCGTAGATCAAATTCATACTATTAATCAGGTAATAGAGAAATGCGTGGAATACAACCAACTCCTATACATAGCTCTAATAGATTACGAGGAGGCGTATGACTCAGTCGATACATCAGCAATATTCCAGGCACTGCAGAATCGGAGCATCGACGAGCCCTACATAAAGATATTGAAAGAAATCTACAGTGGATCCACAGCCACCACAGTTCTCCTGATCGCTTCAGTGGTGCCCCACATGAAGATGTTGAAGATTGGCTTGAGCATTACGAACGCATTGCCGAATTCAACCAGTGGAATGCACAACAGAAGCTCGCCCGCACGTACTTCACTCTCGATGACAGCGCCCACACGTGGCTTGAGAATCAAGAAGGCCGTATATAGACATGGGATGAGTTTCGTCAGCAGCTGATTGACACTTTTGCTAGCGTCGACCGTCGAGAGAGGGCTCAGCAGTAGCTTGAGTTAAGGCTTCAAAAACCTAACGAAACTGTGGCAATGTTTGCTGAAGACGTGACGCGCCTATGTCTTTGGGCTGATCCCAATATGTCCGAGGAAAAGAAGTTGCGCTACGTTATGCGCGGCGTGAAAGAACAACAGTTCGCCGGACTTGTGCACGATGCCCCAACTACCGTGGCCGATTTTATGAGAGAAGCCACTGCCATTGAGCGTGCTCTGCACCAAAGATCGAGGCAATGTGATCGCTCATACACTAACACCCCAATCAACGCCACTTCACTGACTCTGGACAATCAGGGCTCCCTACGTGACCTGATCAGAGATATTGTCCGAGAAAAAATTCAGAAGCTTTGGACTCAACCAGTGACCACCGTTGCCGCAGTCGGTCGTGACGAAATTAGGCACGTTTTTTCAGCAGCTGATCTCGGTCGCGAGCTGCGTCAAACGAGTTTCGCCGACGGTGTCCGCCGCCCACTACCAGTCCCGCATATTACATCATACTACTAGCCATCTACAGCCGCACCTTCGTCGCAGCCTTTGCAGGAGGCTTTCAGACGTCGGCCCAAGTCTCCAATGTCTTCATGCCACCAGCCAGCACTTGCCGCGCCTTACTCACCACCAAAAGAGGACATGAGATGCCCACAATTTAGCAGCACGGACGCTTGGCGCACTGTCGATCGGCGCCCTCTCTGCTTGAATTGTGGTGGTGCCGGCCATATAGCTCGCTATTGTTGGTACCGCGACACATCGCTTCGCCCGTCTCGGCCCGGGTACGACGGTCGCCGTGCCAACGCCGACTACATTGTTCGCCATGAAGACCCTGGTTTTCGAGGACGTCCAACAACATGGTCTCCCTATCACGAGTCCCTTTCTAATCGCCAGCCCGATTCCGCCCACAGGTCACGCTCTCCATCCCCTGCTCAGATATCGTCACCGAATCAACGTACTTTTGCTGACCTTCAGGGAACAAGGTCGCCCAGCCTTTACCGGGGAAACTAAAGGCGACGACCTCTCGGGATAAGATCGCAGCCCGACCACAAGACGATAAAAATTCTCCAGTACTGCCGCTTCAGAATCACTCGACGCCAACGAATATTAACAATGACGAAATGGTGAGCGCCGACTTCAGTGTAATTATTCTTGGGGAGCAACTGACAGCCTTAGTCGATACGGGTGTTAATTTTTCATAATAAGACAGAAGCTAGCCGATCATCTTAGAAAAGTAAAAACGCCGTGGACAGCACCACATATAAAAACAGCGGGTAGTCAAGTGCTGCTCCCTACTGAAATGCACAGCAAGAATCAGGATAGGAGATTCTTCTTTCGTCGCGACTTTCATCATTCTCTCAGAGTTCTGCAAAAATTTAATTATAGGAATGGACTTTCTCTGGGAGCATGGCACAAAAATCAACATCCCGGACCGCGTAGTTTCGTTTTACGAGAGTGCTCGTCTGACTGATTCTTCATGACCAGAGCACAAATCCTTTCGTCTCAAAGGCCACAATATAGTCGTGCTACCTCGATTATGTATTCTCGTTTCAGTAGCATGTGACGTACCGTTCGACGGTGAAGGAGTTGCCGATCAACTAACCTCACTGCTTTTCACTCACGGGATTTCAGTAGCAAGAGGAATAGTCAATGTCACCGATGGCCGAACGAACTTGCTGTTCACCAATTTCACCTCCGAGCGACGGCACCTTCCAAAAGGCACAACTTTGGCATATTTTGACGAGATCACTGATGTTTGTGACTGCTTTTCAGCACTCGAAACAACACCTACACAAGACCCACTTGACCTAGCATCTCACCTCGACGTCAGCCCTACTTCAACTGAGCAATAGCGAGAACGCCTGCTTGTGCTGCTAGCCGAGTTCCACAACTGTTTTGCGTCGACCTCAAAAGTTGGCCGGACGTCCTTGACCAAGCACCGAATCATCACAGGAGACACGGCTAGACCAATTCATCAAAATCCGTACCGTGTGGCTTCAAAAAAAACGAGAAGTGATAGACCAGCAGATAACAAAAATGCTTGAATACGACGTCGTTCAACCGTCGACAAGCCCTTGGGCATCACCTGTTCTTCTAGTCAAGAAGAAAGACGGCAGCCTGCTTTTCTGTGTGGACTATCGAAAGCTAAATCAGGTTACAATAAAAAGATGTGTACCCGCTTCACCGCATAGACGATTCGATCGAAAGGCTTCGAAGCGCACGTTACTTCTCTTCCATGGTCTTAAAGAGCGGATATCGGCAAATTGAAGTCGACCCCAGGGATCGTGAAAAAAACGGTTTTCGTAACGTCAGACGGACTGTAAGAATTTATTGTTTTACTATTTCGCTTGTGCTCCGCGGCTGCTACTTTCCAGCATCTCATGGATACCGTTCTCTGTGGGCTTGAATGAAGAACCTGCCTGGTATACCATGACGACGTCATTGTGTTTTCTACAAAGTTTGACGAACACCTTGAAAGATTACAGGTGGTCTTGCACGCTATACGGGCCACAGGCCGGACGCTCAAGCCGGAGAAATGTCACTTCTGCTTTGAGGAACTACAGTTTCTTGGCCATGTCGTCAGTTACGCAGGAGTTGGTCAGATGCCGAGAAAGTTGCCGCCGTCGCACAGTTTCCAACACCGTCAAATAAAAAGGCAGTCAGACATTTTCTGTGTATATGTGCATATTATCGGCGGTTTATTCCAGATTTTGGGCGCATTGCGTCGCCTTTAACTCGTCTCACGAGAAATGACGTTGCATTTGTTTGGGGTGACGAACAGGAAGCTGCTTTCAATGACTTGCGGCAACGTCTCCAAAGACCCCCGTGCTTGCCCATTTTGATGAGACAGCTCATACAGTGCTCCATACTGACGCCAGCAATGTTGGCCTCAGAGCTGTGCTCATGCAGCGCCAGGATGATGAGGAAAGAGTGATCACTTATACGCAAGCAGCACTCTGTCACGCACAGAAGCAAAATACTCGACCACTGAAAAGGAATGCCTCGCCGTGATGTGGGCAGTTATGAAATTTCACCCATGCTTGTATGGCCGCTCATTCAAGGTTATCACTGACCACCATTCGTTGTGTTGGTTAACAAGTCTGAAAGATCCTTCCGGGCGATTCGCACGCTGGAGCCTTAGACTACAGGAATTTGATATAACGATGTTGTATAAGTCGGGAGAACAACACACGGGCGCCGACTGTCTGTCTCGATCACCAATAGAGTCGGCTGCTTCTTTTGATGAAGAGACAGCGTTCCTCGGAATCCTCGACATGTCAACTGTCACAGATTACCAGCATGACGATCCTGAAAAAATTGGTTTAACTAATTATTTAGAAGGACGAAGCCAGAATGCGCCCAATGCTTTTGCAAGAAGACGATCGTCATTCTGTCGGCGAAACATTGTCCTTTACAGAATGAACTTCTCGTCAGACGGGTCCACCTACTGCTTGTCGTCCCTACCACTCTTCGTTCTGAGTTATTGCAAGCGTGCCACAACGAGGTCACATCTGGACATTTAGGCTACACGCACACACTGGGCAGAGTTCGAGGAAGGTACTACTGGCCTAGACTCACCACTGCCATGAAGCATCATGTTCGGACCTGCCTCGATTGCCAGCGGAGCAAGTCACCTCCGACAAAACCAGCCGGTTTGATACACCCTGTCCAGACCCCGACAACGCCATTTGACCAGATCGAAATGGACCTTTTGGGTCCACTTCTCACCTCTAGTGTTGGTAACCGCTAGGTTATAGTGGCGACCAACAACCTTACTCGCTACGTCGAGACAAAAGCCATCCAGACAGGCATAGCAGAGGAGATGGCCCGGTTATTCATAGATAATATTGTGCTGAGACACGGTGCGCCATCGATCTTTATAACAGATCGCGGAACCGCATTTGCAGCCGCGCTTTTAGATGTGTTGGTGCTCAGCGGTACTATTCGTCACCAGTCGACAGCTTACCATCCACAAACCAACCGGTTGACCGAGCAACTCAACAAAACTCTGGAAGACATGCTTTCAATGTATGAGGACATCGAACACCAAAACTGGGACGAGATTCTCCCTTACATAACGTTTCAATACAATGCTGCTAAACAAGAAACCACACGGATGACCCCCCTCAGCCTTGTTCATGGACGAGAAGTAAGGACGATCTTGGACGTGATGCTGCCACACGAATGGGATGACAAAAAAACGTGTGCTGACGCGTTTACCCAAGACGCAGAGGAAGCCAGGCAGCTCAGACGTCTGCGAATATACCAACAGCAAGTGTACGACGCATGTCGCTATAACCTACGTCATATACCTGTAACGTACGAAGCCGGGGACAGGGTATGGGTGTGGACGCCTGTACGAAGACGGGGGCTATGCGAAAAGTGGCTCGGAAGATGCTTCAAACCTTATCGAGTGCAACAATGACTAAGTGACGTGACCTACGAAGTCGTCCCGGGTAGCCCGAACTGTACAATGCGTCGCCAGCACTGACCTGAACTGGTGCACATAGTGCGCATTAAGCCATACGTCAGCGATTGACTCTGCAAGGCACCGTCGCTTGTACAAAGTTACTTTATGCGCGAATCGCTGGCTCAGCTATAGCATCAGCGTGATGCTCTTTCAAGGGGAGGCAAATGCTGCGCTCGAAACAGAGAACGAAGACGATGTGCCTGCCAACAGTCTCTTGAAAAGGGACACTGAAGCAGGCGACGTGCTTTTGGTAAGGTCTCTTGCTCTTGGCTCCTGCATAAAAACACATGCCGTCGGTTCTCGGACTCAACATCTCGGTGATCTGCTTACGTTGAACTGCGACAATATGCATATCTGTCACATGCCAAAAGATAATGTTTGACAATTTCTATCCCCCCTCGACGAAGAATCAACAGAGGGGCGATGTCGTCAGACCAGCCCTGTGCAATGAACGTGTACAGGGGGCACACGTCGAAAAAATCTGGTGATCATATTTTCTGCATGCGAAGACCGAGTACTCTGAGACATACATAGAAATAATAAATTCTTATATTCGGCCTGCGTTCGTACGGCTTCCATCTTGTCTGTGCAAGTGGCTATAGTGTTCGTTTGTGACCTGTCAACTTTGGCGCCAAGCCTCTCCTAGGGACTGGCTAGGAAAACTTGTAGAAGTGCATGTATGATAGCAACACTGCTTTTTGTCAACGTTTTACTAAAGCATATCACCAAAGAAAAAAATTACAAAGTCAAAGGAAAAGGAAGTGAGAAAAAAGTAAAAGGAAAGAAGTGCTATCACCCTAACAAAAGTGAAAATTTGAACTGAGCAGACAGATGTTTACCTTTCCCGATAAAATTGGAATGTATGACCTTCATTTATTCACAATAAAAATGACTTCACTGGAAGTTTTTTTTTTTCAAGTGTATAAAGTGTACGCATTATGTTGGAATACGCTAAGTCTTGGGTAAAATCACAAACTGCATCAAATATGTTTCTGTGACAATGTCCCAAGACGAGGCACCTAATTTAGAACATGATCTACAGTTAAACTTTAGCCTACCGTAATTGATGATGATGATGATGATGTTGATGTTGATGATGATGATGATGATGATGATGATGATGATGATGATGATGATGCCTCAATTACAGTGGCTGGAATAGAAAAGTGGGATGAGTGGCAAGCGGCACCTACGGAGTGCACTGAAGCCTCCGAGGAGGAGCCACGCGGGGGCGCGCGCAATCGTTCATACGTCGTTTGCACGTTTCCGAAAGTTTCGTCGTGCGCGTTCATCCTCGTTTTTTTTTAATTGCAGTGGCACTCTGACACCAATGCTTCTGTATGCACTCTCGTGGCGCGAAAACAAAGTCATTGCTTCGTCCCGGGGTTCAGTACAGGCTATGAGGCAGCTAAAAAGAAGCACGCATTTTTCGGCGTTCCGAAGGACGAAGCACTGTTAGTGCAGTGGCGGAGAGCGATCCCGTGCGCTGACAAGCTGCTTCAAGATAACTCGGCTGCGTGCGAGCTGTACTTCAGCGAGGGGTACATTTCCCGGCACTTCGAGCACACTGCGATTGGCAAAATTGTCCGCGTTGAAAGGGGTACACCCATAGGCGTGCTTGCCGTTCAGGTGAGGGGAGGGGGGGATTGGCGAAGGTTTATTGCAGGGTGCCTCCTTCCTATAAATCAGTGTATGAGACAGATTTTGCGCCCCCTCCTAGATAACTAAAAGCGTGCCCCACTGCCTAGTTAATGTATAGAACAGATTTAGCGCCCCCCTCCCAGGTGGCCAGATCCCTTTGCCCCCCTTGTGCGGACTCCTATGGACTCCTTTCGGAGAAGCTCTTCGCATTTGTAGACGCCTTTGAAATCAATTTTTTCAAAGTGCTTTAGCTACAACGGGCTTCACAGTTTGTGAAGAGCTTGTTTCCTGCTTGAAAAAAAAAAGGTGTCACACTGGGTTGCGCACAGCATGGTCCGAATCTCCCCAGTCAAGTAAACAAGTTTTTTCAGCTCACTCATTTGCGTTTTTACACAAAGGTACTCTACAAGGAGCGAGCATCTTCCCGTGAAAAGACGAAGTACCTGAAGCTCAGGCGCATCACCTAGGCTTGCAGCCCAATGTTCTGTGGGGCGCTTGTTAGCTATAAAACTTTATTTCTTGGGGATAAAAAAGGACGTGAAACAAATGATTAAGAATACATTGTTGTAAACAAATAGTGAGTCACTACTCGGAAATGTGTTGTATGACCTGTGTGCAGAAAATAAAAGGATTTCGTTCAGATACCGCTCGTGGTTCTCGTCTCTGAGTATGACGTTTTGATTGATGGGGCTTTATTTACAGATTAGTGCTTGAGAAAATGATGGTTCACCGTGGAAAGTGTTGTAAGCAATGGCTCACAACTGAGTTCATCGTTACATTCTTCTACCACTTCACATTGATAAAATGTTTCAGTGCCGTCACGCGCTCACTTTCGGCATCCTGTCGACCTGACGATATTTCCGATCAGTCGTGCACCCGCGTAGGCATCCTGTTTTCCAGAAGCTAATTAACATTCTTTCTCGGTCACCATTTGAGATCACGCACAAGTAAAAATTATATTTTAATGTTCCACATTGCTCGTGCGTGTGGTTGACTGCCGTCTCTGCGCAGCGCATCGCCACCTTGGGTGACGATGGATGAATGGATGGGTGCATATGGCTGTACCTATTAGATATGGTGGTGGCTAGCGCCATCAAGCCGTAATTCTTAATGAACCAAAAGCTAGATTTATTTTGTTGCCTTTAAATAGTGAGGTTGAGGATTCCTACTTTGCAGAGAAGGAATTAATTTTCACTCGTGCCTTGACTTTAGCCACCAATCAGATAGTCTCCTTCTAGTTAATTCTACCCGCTTAAAGTCTATTTTGCCCTCACTGTCTCGAAACACCAGTGCTTTGAAAACCTCTGCGTCATCACCCTGAACTATAGGGTGAAGCCCTTTACAGAACATTATCAAGTGTTCGGCAGTTTCTTCTTCCTCTCCACACGCACTGCACACCGTGTTGACCCATTCGTATTTGGCCCGATATGTCTTGGTTCGCAATACACCCTTTCTGGCCTCAAACAGTAGAGAACTACCCCGAGTATTATCATAGATCCTTTCCTTGGCAATTTTCTGCTTAAACATTTGATAGATCTTTAGTGCGGACTTCATAATCATGTCGATTCTCCACATATCGGTCTCAGCTTCCTTCACCTTCTTCCTAACCGATAATTCTTTTTGGTTTGGCCCCTGCTGTTTTCCAAGTATTTACCAGTCAATTTTCTGGTTCGCTTCCGCCATTTTGTATCGACATTCTTCATGTACAAGTAGCTAAATACCTTCCTAGCCCAACGCTCCTCCCCCATTTTTCTCAATTGCTTCTCAAACTTTATCATGCTGCTAGCTTCCCTACCCTCAAATGATGTCCATCCCATATCACCTTGTACTCCCTGATTTGGTGCAGTCCCGTGAGCTCCTAAGGCAAGCCTACCTATTCCACGTTGCTTAATTTCTAATCTTGCTTGAACCTCTGATCTCATGCACAAGACCACATTGCCGAACGTCAGCCCAGGAACCATGACCCCTCTCCATATTCCTCTCACAACATCATACCTATTGTAATTCCACAGTGCCCTATTTTTCATGACTGCTGCATTCCTGTTACCTTTACTCGTCCCGTATATTTCGTGTTCCCTCAGATACTCGGTCCCATTGCTTATCCATACGCCCAGATATTTGTATTTATCTGTTATCTCTAGCGTGACCTCCTGTATTCTAAGCTCACTACTTTCATTGTCATTAAAAATTATGACTGCTGATTTTTCCTTACTGAATGTGAAATCTAACCTATCTCCCTCATTACCGCAGATTTCCACCAATCTATGCAAATCTTCCTTGTTGTTGCACTATATCATCTGCGTACATCAATGCTGGTAGTGCCTGTTCAATGAGTTTTCCTTGTTTGACGAAAGAGAGGTTGAAGCCAGTCCACTTCCCTCTAATTTGGCCTCTTATCCTTGTAGGTACATCATGAATAATAAGGGTGACAAGGGACACCCCCTGCCTAAACCCCCGTTTTACCTTTGCAGGCTTCGATACCTGTTTTCCCACTTTATAATTACCTTGTTACCTTTATAGATATCCTTTGAAACATTAGTGACCACATCTTCCACGCCTAGTGTGTCCAGTATTCCCCACAATTCCTCTTAAACCACGCTATCGTACGCTTCCTTTATATCCAAAAATGCTAGCCACAAGGGCCTGTGTTCTTTTTCTGCTATTTCGATGCACTGCGTGAGGGAGAACAGATTGTCTTCGAACTTCCTGTGTTTCCGAAACTCATTCTGCAGTTCCCCCCGCACCCCCTCATCGTCTATCTATGCCTGCAGTCTTTTCTTTAAAATCTGCATCGCCAGCCTGTAGACCACTGATGTCACTGTTATAGGACGGTAGTTGTTTATGTCAAATTTGTCCCCCTTTCCTTTATAGATCATGCTCATCCTGCTAAGTTTTCATCCATCGGGAACTTCTCCATCGATTATTATTTTCCTCACTGCCTCTCTGAAAGCCTGCTTAGACTTCGGACCTAATGTCTTTATCAGCATTATTGCAATGCCATCTGGGTCTGGTGATGTACTACTAAAAACCCTTTTCTCAGCCCTTTCCCACTCTTGTTGTGAAAATGGAGTCATTGCGCCACTTCATTGATCCTTGCCTATTGTGGTGCATAAAGCACTTCTTTGTTGAAATTTTTCTGTCACCCTTGTTCTTATATATTCAATAGCTTCGTCCCCTTCTAGCCTAGCATCTTGAGCTGTAGTTATAAACCTCTACTCTAGGCTCGTCTCGTTTCTTAGGGAGTTTAGATGGTTCCAAAATTTCGCAGCTACCTTTCTATCTTTTTATGTACTTCTGCCAGCCACTGGGCTCCCTTTCTTCTAATCTCTTCATTGATCAGAAAGATGCATTTCTCTACAGCTTAGAAAGATTTCCCATTTTCTTTCAACATCATCTGTCTGTTCACCCCGCTGGTTAGCATGTCGGTGTTCTCTAGAGGCTTCCTGACGTTTTGCTATGGCTCTCTTAACTTCCTCATCCCACCAACTTTCGAATTTGTGTCTTGTTTTCCGGGGTGACTTGTCACGTGCCTTAGCAAGCTCTAGCTCAAACAGTCTAATTACATTCGTGTATGTCCACACTGTTTTATTATCCTCAGTGATTACTTTCTCAATTTGTTTAGTGGCTATTTCAATTTGCCTTTCTGAATAAAAATTTTCCTGTAGTTGCTCATCTTGTCTCCTTCCCACTTTCACTGCTCTTCCAAAACTTAGCTTGATACGTTTGTGATCACTACCCAGACTTCTGGTGCCCCCTTCATCTATGTGCATTCCCCTGAGCTTATCATACATCATGTGTGACATCAGTGCGTAATCTATCGTCGACTGCGGCCTTCTTAACTCCCATGTTATTTGCCCTTCACACTTCTCGGTACTGTTGCAAATGATCAAATCATGCCTTTCACACATATACATGATCATTCTGCCTCTCGGGTCGGTATACCCATCTATATCTTCTATGTGCGCATTTATATATCCTAGTATGATTATCTCGTACTCTCCTCCTAACTCCTCAATGCCCTTTGATATACACTCTACCATTGCCTGGTTTTCCTCTCTGACCTTTGCTCCCATCCACAAGTACACGAAACCAAGGAGTGTCATTTGCCCTGCCACTTTCACTTTTAGCCATAAATGTTCCTTGCACTCCTGCTTGACCCCTTGCCAGTCTGTACTTTTATGAATGAATGCTTAATACCACCCCCCTTTCTGCTGCCTTCTGCTCTATTACAATATTCCCACGTGTAGTCCGCATTGTTAGGAGGTTGTTCCATGTCCCTGAGATGTGTTTCTACAAAACCGTATACCATAGGCCTCTCCTCCTTTGGCTGTTCTTCTATCTCTTCCCAGTTCAGCCTGTTCTTACCACCCTGCATGTTAATATACCCTATGTCTGAATTGGCTCGGCGCTCGTGGCTACGGCTATCTCTGCCCCGGACTCTACCTATCTTAGATACTGGTTTCACTTTGGAATCGTATCTATCCATATCACCTGTCGAAGTCTCTCCCTGGTTGTTTTCCTCGTTACTAGCTATCCTGCACTCCGCAGGACCCGCTTGCCCCTCAAAAAAGCTACTGCGCGTCCTGCAAGTCGCCAACCCACCTCATGACCTAGCCGCCCATCGAAGTGAATTCTGTCTCGTTGAAACCCCCCCCCCCCCCCCCACCTATGCACCTCTCTGTTTATTTCTACCACCTCAAAGCCTTTCTCTCGACTCATCCGCCATATCTCTTGGTTTGCGTTGACCACCGCTCTTTGCAGGTTGCTATCACGCACCGGTACCTCCGGTATCGTGCATATCACTACCTGCACCTTAGGAGAAGTGGCGCGCATGTCATCGACGCCTTTCGCCAGTGTGGCTGCTAGTCCTGCTGTATCTTCATTTAAGACATAGTTTAAACCGTCTGAAATTGTCACGAGGTTTCGTCTATCAGCTGTAGTTTTGAGTTTTGCGCTCGCTTGCCTCATGATTGCTTCCAGCTTGCGTCCTAGGAACGCCCCTACTGCAACCCTCTTGTCACCTCTTACCCTCTATTTGATGGCTTCTGTGCATCGATTTAAATTCGAATCCCCGGTGATGATCACATGCTCTGACTTTTCAGCTGGAATGTCCTGCACCTGGGGGTTACTTGCACCTGTGACGCCGGCTGCTTTGTCCCCTCCCAGTCCCACCACTACTTCGCTGAAGCTTGGCCTTGCGACAAATGAACCGGCTGAATCTGTTTTTTTTTTTTCAAAACTTGCTTGCTCTTTCTTCTCCGCAGTTCTGGTTGCCGGTTTCCTACTGTTCTCTCTGTAGGCTGCTCCTCTGTTTACCTTGGCTCGTGCTTCCTCGGCGGACTTCATCTTTTCTCCCATAGCCCTCGTTTTCTCTTGCTCTGTCGCCAACGCAGTCTCGAGCTCTGTGATTCTAATCAGCAGGTCACTCTGGGTAACCATCGTTTTCTTCATTTTTTTCTCAACCTCACATTGCCTACGCTTCGCGTCAGCCTCTTCTTCTTCCGCTTCTACACTTGGGTGCACTTTCAAACCAACCCCACATTCTGAACACTTCACAGTCTTTTTAACCATGTCTTTCCGACACCAATTGTCCCTATGACTTGTCGCACTCGATAATTACAAAACTCGAGCCCAGCCCTACGAAAACGTCTAAGCACTACTACAAAACTTTGCGTGTTCAATGTACGTGCACCTCCCCAACGGGGTGGCAAAAGAAAAAGAAAAACAACAAAAAACAAAACAATCAAACACACACATACGCACAAACTAATAATTACCTGGTGACTGACTCCCGAAAAAGCCGTAGAATAAAATTAGTGTTACAGGGATTTTAACTGCTGCCCTATAATTATAAAGACAAGCTCAAAACATGCAAAACAACTTATCTGTGCAGTCGATCGGGAGCGCTCAAAAAACACGTCCATCCACCGTGACAGTCCGAACCGAACTCACGCGCAAACGACCGAACGACGTGAATGGATGGATGGATGGATGGATGGATGGATGGATGGATGGATGGATGGATGGATGGATGGATGGATGGATGGATGGATGGATGGATGGATGGATGGATGGATGGATGGATGGATGGATGGATGGATGGATGGATGGATGGATTGATGGATGGATGGATGGATGTGGCTGTACCCTTTAGATCGGGCGGTAGCTAGCGCCACCAAGCCGTAATAATTAATGAACCAAAAACTAGATTTATTTTTTTTCTTAAATAGTGAGGTCGAGGATTTGTACTTTGCAGCGAAAGGTTCAATTTGCACTCGTGCCTTGACTCTAGCCACCAATGAGATAACCTCCTTGTAGTTAATTCTACCGGCTTAAAGTCTATTTCGCCCTCACTGTCCCTAAACCCCAGTGCTTTGAAAAACTCTGCGCCATCAACCTGAACTACAGGGTGAAGCCCTTTACAGAACATTATCAAGTGTTCGGCAGTTTCTTCTTCCTCTCCACACGCACTGCATACCGTGTCTACCACTTCGTATTTGGCCCGATATGTCTTTGTTCGCAATACTCCCGTCCTGGCCTCACACAGTAGAGAACTACCCCGAGTATTATCATATATCCTTTCCTTGGCTATTTTCTGCTTAAAAGTTCGATAGATCTCTAGTGCGAACTTCTTAATCATGCCAAATCTCCACATATTGGTCTCAGCTTCCTTCACCTTCTTCTTAAGCGATAATTCTTTTTGGTTTGACCCTTGCTGCGTGCCAACGTGTGGCAACGCCATCTGGTGGTTTCCTCCCAAGGCGTTACACGATAGTCGGCGCGTTCATCACACTTTCCTATTCTAGCCACTGTACCTCAACCATGGCTCCTACCCACTGAAGGGATTAGCCAACAAATGTTTATATAAAAAGTTTTAGGCCTTTTTCAAACTAATAATCCTGACAAATAGAGAAAAGAAGATGTTTAAAAGTGGAAAGAGTGACATAACTTTTCTTTCAACCATTTCGACCAGACAGTATAATGTATATATTGAATTTATATAACTGTAATAATAAAGAAATGCAAAAACTTGTTTCGATTTACTGGCACCTTTTTAGAGCTTTTTCGCGAGCTCGCCTTTATTGTCCTTCCAGCAGCAGTACAAGGCACCAAAAAAGGTAATTTTCAGTACAATATCCTGGAAGCTACCATTCCAGCAACTGGAACAACAATAATAATCGATCTTGCAATAGTGGAAATATAATGCGAAAGGCGACTCCTTCCACCACGTTAAAATAATATAGCATTTTTTCTTTCCGAGCACTTTCACCGATTATCGTGGCTTTGAGGTAAAACTCTTGTTTGCTACGTGGACGGTCTGGATTCGTTTCACACTCGGAAAAGGAAAATTTAATTATTTATTTTATTTCATCTCTCTC
Source organism: Rhipicephalus microplus (assembly GCF_043290135.1). Taxonomy (NCBI): domain Eukaryota; kingdom Metazoa; phylum Arthropoda; class Arachnida; order Ixodida; family Ixodidae; genus Rhipicephalus; species Rhipicephalus microplus. Next base: position 85,420,989 of record NC_134710.1, read on the forward strand.
AATTTTCTGGTGACCGAAAAGACATTTTTTCACTGACCACAAACGACGCCAACGCTGACGGTCATGCAGGAATTCTTTCGAAACGAGCTTTTTAACGTTATCGTGTTAATATATCAGCCAAGCTCAATGTTACAATATTTGAGAGGTAGGCGGCCCTAGCAAACCAACCTGGCAAAATGCCTGGTCAATTGAACCCGGACGGGGGCAACAGCCGATGGTCTTCCACTCTAGGAGTTCTAACCACTTGCCGCTCAACTTGTAGGTAATATTTTGCTGCAGGTGATAGAGAGCACGTTAGGTAACCTTTAAGACACATTCTCCCCTCTATTACACCTAACACATGTCGCGCTGTTCACTCAAAAAAATTTAAAATTCCCGTGGTTTTTCGCGAAGCTTTCAATGCTGTGAACGAACCGACCGATGAGCCACGTCAGTTAGAACTATTTATTTCGATGATTTGAACGTGAACAATATAATGATAATATGCCTTCTTTATTTTCTGATTCTTCGTCGTCTTCTCCTTTATCTTCCTGTTGCTAAATAACCCCGGGTCCTCAAGTGTCCACCCTTCCAGTGGACAAACCAATCTCGTGGGTTTTCGTAGAAGCTTACTGTCAGTAGTCTTCAAAACGCACACTCTGGGGAGTTGACCTTGCCCTGGAAAAACTTCCTTTACCAAGCATATTTTCCTAAAAGCATTTTGATTTCTTTCTTCTAGTAAAATCATGTCACTTTTTTTAGGTTTGTAATGATTATTTTTCATTGCGGGTTTTTGCACTCCTCATTTGCACTCCTCATTTATTGCACTCCTCAATGCACTCCTCATTTATTTCCTACCCACAGAGCTCCATTGCTTCTACAATATTTTAGTAACTTCTTCACGAAATCTCCACACCTGTTGAAGGTTGTGGTCCCATTCTTCATTTACGTCTGCTCCTATCTTTTGCTTTCTGCCAATCAAATCTGATGGGATCAAAGGAGTGGGCTTGTCCGGTTCCTCCTGAATTTACATAAGTGGTCGATTGTTCATGATGCTTTCAACTTCACAGACTAAGTTATGCATCTCATCGATATTTAGTAAACGTCGAGCGATCACTTATTGCATAGATGACTTGAAGATGACTATTAGACGTTCATAAAATGCACCCCACCATGACACGTTTTCGGAAATGAATTTCCACCTGATACGATGATTGGCAGTAAAGCTCCTCTTAGTTTCACGTTGTAGCGTCGTGATTACGTTCTATTCTTTGTTAGCTTTCTTGAAAGCCTTCACATTGTCGCTGTAGATGAGTGAGCACATCCCTGTTATTGCAATATAGCTTCGAAAAATCTGCAGAAATCTTTCAGCTAAAACGTCTTTAGCTGTTTCCAAGTGCACAGCTCTCATAACTGCGCTTGTAAAGAATTATATGTAAACATTCATGACCTCTTTTTTTGTTTTCGCTACTTGCAGAGAGCGTGTGAAATCTATTCCAACAATTTTAAAATGTGTAGTCCTCGTTACTCGGTCGGCAAGCATTGGAGGTATTTCTTGTGACAGTGGTCTGGAATTATACCTTCTGCATATATAAGGCATGTTCTAATGATATCATTTACTTCCTGTCGTCCTCTGAGTATCCAAAACTTTGTTCTTAATCGGGCTAGTGTTTCTTGCACTCCGCCATGAAATGTTTAATCATGCACATGTGTAATCAGTATTCTTGTAAAATAATTTTTTCTATGTATTACTATAGAATGTTTTTCGTTAAATGTCATAGTTTTCTCTCGAAGCGGTCCTTTTAGTCTCAGTATGCCTTGTTCATCTGTAAATACCTGACAACCCCTTATTGTCTTATATGCTCCGACTTTCTTCATTTCTTTGGTAAACTCCACATTTTGTTCTTCTTAAATATTACGGTTTTCCGCGGCCTCGATCTCTTCATCTCTTAGAGGACCATATAATTTGCCACGGTAAACATTGCTGTAGAAGCGAATCATCCAAGCGGTTACCCGCAACATCTTTGAGTAAGTGCCAAACTTTTCAATTTCGATTCCTCGTTTTTGCGTCTGCGTCTTGTTCACTCGTATATTCAACAAGTATTCCTACTTTTTCTTGTTTTTTTTTCATTAGCACCTAGCTATTTTTAACTTGGATATCTTTTCTTCTGTAACCATTCCGGTCCTCTCCACCAAATTTCTGCTGATGAAAGTTGTTCCACGGTGAGCCCTCTGGTTTTTATTACAGCTCACGTATGCCCATTGACTCTCTGCTGACAATTTTATTATTTTTTGTAGTCGATGTTGAACAAGTGGTTCACGCCTTCCTTCTTTTCTTACCAGTTTAACACGATTGTAGCATCCATCCAAGGCTTAACCAGGTCAAATTTTCGTTTCAGGTTACTTTTGATCTAACTACACATTCTCACAAATGGCGTTGCTCCTAGAAGGTCTAATTTTGCGAGGCTGATTGCCTTCGTTAGAGGCACTTTACCTTTTGCGTGAATAAACACTGTCTATTTGACTCCGTTTTTGTAGGACAGTACCATGTAGGCTTCACTTCGATGCGCCGCAGGGCTTGCATCTGAGAAAATGTGCAATTCTATGTTCAAATGCTGTTTTTGATTTGAGACGTAATGTCGTGGTACTTTATATTTTCAATTGATCTATTTCCTCCAACCATTTCCTCTATATTGCTTCATCTTCATCTGTTAAAGATATTCCCAAAAAATTACAGACTTCCAGAGCCTTTGTATCGCTATTTTTGCTCCTACAGTGACGGGCGTTTGAAATCCCAATGGATCGAATATCTTGGCACTTTCTTGAACCGCTGCTCGCTTAGTCAGCATTTCACTTACTTCTGCTGTCACCCAATTTTTCACAGGAAAGCACAAACTACCGTCGTTTGTATTTTGTGTCCTTCCTAGTAGGTTTGTTTCTCTCTATGATGTAGCAACGGCATCTTGGTTTTCGGAAAAATGTTTCCTTATCTTTTCACTGTTTGATGTTCATTTCTTTTGGTTCATTTCTGCTCTTCGAAAAATTTTCTATGCGTCCCGTTATAAACCTTTCGCTTGACTCTCGTGCGTTGCTCCAATCATGATGTCATCGATGTAAATTAAATTTCGAAGTTTATCCACCGTTCCGTGAAAGTTTTCCTGTCCTTGATTCAAGTGATGCTGTATTGTTTCTGCCAGCGAAAAACCGCTTGGCGTTGTATCAAACGTCACCCTGATCATACCCCATGCAACGATCGTTTCCTTAGTCAAGTCTCAGTGCTCGGGTTTTCAGCACAAAAAAAAGGCATCTTGATCTTCTTCGTGACTACTGATTGGAAGGAATGCCTTTTCAACGTATGTCATCATTGCAACTGAGTTTATGCGGACTTCCATTATCAGTGCCACTATATCCGCCTTCAACTTTTCTACAGCTCCTACGTTTTCTTTCAACGACCTTCCTGGTGTCATTAACGTCGAAGCGTGAAACACTATCCTCACTTTTGCTGTCAGTCGATCTTCTCTAACAACTGCATGATATGGCATGTAGTATGCGACGTGCTCAGATTCATCCAACGTCGTTAGCTCTGCTGCTACCGAAGAAAAGTATTCTTTCATAGTACTGTTGCATTTTTCTCTTAGCCTAGAGTCTTTCTGAAGCCTTCTAGACACCTGCATCAATCTTCTAATTGCTGCTTTCTTGTTTTCTTCCATGTTGACTGTTTCTTTCCATGGTATTCTTACTTTGTACTACAGCCTTTTCAAATGATGCCAAATTGTGGTCAACTCTATGCAGCCTGTTCTTCGTATGTTATTTTAGTGTTTTAGAGCCACCAAAATCTTTGGATGGCATTCGTTATCTCATCTGTTCCTTCTCTAGCGTGAAGAATCATGACTGATTTTGTTTCTTTCACGTATGATTCTCCACCTCATGGTACTTGTAATTCCAACCTAGAATGCTTTCTACTAGTTCATGGGTTGATTGAGTCTTTTCACATGTCTAGTTATATCCTCTTAGTAGAAATCATTACCTAATAGTAAATTTGTTTTCTGCGTTGCACGTTTTTCGTGGTTGTGATCAGCGATCTTCATTCCCATTTTCTTCATATAGGACTTTGAGTTGTCGTTTGGGCTAGCGAGTGTCGTTCTGGATATGACACTTATTTCAATAGCCTCCTATACTAGTGATTCCTCATCTCAATTTTCTTTCAGTGCCACTTCGGCAACTTTCATAACACTTTTATTTTCTTTTACTCCAAATGATCCAACTGTCAGTTTATCTCGCCCCGCCGCCGTGGTCTAGTGGCTAAAGTAGATGGCTGCTGACCCGCAGGTCGCGGGTTCAAATCTCGGTGGCGGCGGCTGCATTTCCAATGGAGGCAGAAATGTTGTAGGCCTGTGTGCTCAAATTGAAGTGCACGTTAAAGAACACCAGGTGGTTGAAATTTCCGGAGCCCTCCACTACGGCATCTCTCATAATTATATGGTGGTTTTGGGACGTTAAACCCCACATATCAATCAATGTCAGTTTATCTCTGCGGAGTACCTTGCAACCAATTCTTCCTGACAGACTGGTTCGTATGAATGATCTTTGGCTTTAACAGTGGAATGACACTCTTACGTTCTCTCCTTTACCTTCCCCTTCTGGCCTATCTATGGCCGTAATCAATAGTACATGATAGCGTTCTTGCATTTTAGACGATGCTAGCAGGTTCTACGATATGTTAAACATCATATCGTCATTTTAATTACGAAGCATTTCCCAGCGAACTTAGGCGACATTGAGCGTATCTATCTATCTATCTATCTATCTATCTATCTATCTATCTATCTATCTATCTATCTATCTATCTATCTATCTATCTATCTATCTATCTATCTATCTAGCCGCTTACGTTTGGGTGCTCCTGTGGTTACGCCTTAACTTGGCGTGAACTAAAATTAGCATGAGAGGGTGAGATGGTTTGACGAATATGACGCGCTGGCCAAGACATGAATAATGTCACACTCCCGTCGCCTAGGTCGTCAAACACTTCCCGCCAAACAGTGGCCACAGGTATGTGCCACATGTGGCCACAGGTAGCCGCAGGTGACCACAGGGTGGCCGCAGCCACTCGCCACAGGGTATGAGCCACAGATGGTTGACCCTTAGTATCTAACTCTAGAACGACAAGAACACGCATGGGCAATTTCAAAGCGGGAGCGTTAAGAAATACCCGACATCGGTAGCGTCAACCCGACAAATGCAAAGAATAAATGTCATGGTTGCAGCTGGAATCCAACCCAAGCATTTTGCGTGGCAATGAAGCATTTTAACACAGAGCTACGTCTGGTCTCAGAACCACTTTTCTAATTGACGCTAATCTTCGTGAAACTTCAATAATGGTTGCAGTGCTGCCTACCCATAAACATTACATATTTACTCCTTGGATACAGCCGTCACGTCGGGTTAACGTGAATTGTGGTTATTTGTCGTGCGCTGAAGTTAATTTATGTAACATTGTCCAGGGTCAGCATCCTTGCGAGCATCAGTGCTTAATATCAGCTTCTGGTGTTGCTAATACGCATGTTCCAAGTGAAAAGAACCGGCTATATAAACTTGTGCAACTATTCAACATATGTCTTTGCGTGCAATATTTGTACATATATTTAGCGTCATTTCGTACCGTGTCACTCAATAAAAAAATTGAAATACCGTCACCTTCACCCCGCATGCTTTGCATAACGTTGATTCCCAGTTATGGGGGATCTGCCGAATTTTGGTTCCTCACTTTTGCCATTATGCCTTCTCCTTTCACTGCGCTTTGTCCTGCACATTGAAGTTGCGTGTTTTGCCCTGAACGTTTACAAACCACCGATGTTTTAAAAACTCTTGCGTTGTGATTTGGTCTCGTGCACCTGAAGCACCTGTTGTCTTCTCGAAGCTTTCTCTTTCTGTCGTCGTATTTCAGTGACTTCCTACAGTTTCCAGCGTTATGATCGTTAGATTACAGAAGCAACATCTTTTGAGACGGAGCTCTGAATTGTGGAAATGTTGCTTTTTAAGTTTCATCTCTTAGTGCATTTTTTTCGAGGTCGGTCTTCCCCGTCTTCGAAACTTTCTAGCAATTCCTGCACTTAACATGTCCTTTTAAAAATGATGATGAATCCTTTTAGTGTATCTTCACTAGTACCAATGTTGCTTTCTCCTTCAAAAGTTCCCGTTCTCTCTTGCGTACTTTGCCTTCTGTTCTCGTACATTGGTATTCAATTAACAATTATTGTGGTGTGCAAAGCTTTAAGATCGGCATGAACATCGTAGCGTACGAACGACATGATACTCCATGCGCTTCCAATCCGTTCGTGTGCACTTGCACTCTCTGGCGAAATTCGCGTATACCTTTGACATCTTTTGGATTCCCAACTGGTTTTGTCGACGAAGGGAGGGTGGTTAGGGCACTCGTTGTGAACGAACACACCGAAGAGCCATGACGGTTAGAACAGTTTATTTACATGATATCAACTTGAGCAATATAAGGATGATATGTCTTCTTCTAATTCTTTGTCGTCTTCTACTTTATCTTCCTGTTTTTACATTAGGTGAAACATTGTACCTATTTTGCATTGGAAATTAATTTCCACGCACTGAACAATTATTGATGTAACAAATACAGGTAAGCCGCCACCCCTTGAGGGCCGGTCTAACCGAAATATGCAGTAATATTTATATAAAAACTTTTTTATTCAAAACAAAGTTTCTTGCTAAATAATTTCATCGAAAATATGGATTACCAAAGAAAAATTAATGAGTAGGTGCTGAAAAAAATTGAGGAACCCTTGAGCTTCGTTTTTAAGAGTTGAACGCGATAGCGAAATCCGGCCCTAGTGCGCCCTTCAACCGCTAAGTGTATATTTCTAATATGTTTTGTTACATACACTAACACACATACACAGTAGATTGTACCAGAGCGCGCACGCGAATGGTACATACAAGTTTTTGATCTAAAGCAAGAGTCGCATTGCCTCCAAGATAAAAACTGCGCGCTAGCCATCTTGAAAGCCATATAGGGTCTGACAATGCCTCCCAGATGACAGCACATTATCTAGCATTTGCTGTTTGCTTGATCAGCGCTTCTGGAAGGGCATGATATGTTTTCCGCTAGATGGACATACTTTTTCATATTTAGAGCTGTTTGAATGTTTCTGTGTGTTTTTAGCCGCGATGGCTGCACTAGCGTGGCCTTTTTCGACGTAGTTTGAGGTCGCCCAAATGCGCCTAAAAATCGCCGTGTGGTCTCTTTTTCATCGAGACACCTGTCAAACAAAAGTCGTTAAAGCGGCCCTGAAACACTTTTTCAAGTAACCAGGAAATGAATGCACTAAAAGAGATTATTGCCTCAATTCCACTGTAATTTCAAGAATACGTTTAAAGCGAGTGGAGTTACGAAGGTTTATCGCATGTTGCAATTGAATTTTATCTTCTCTCATCTCGACCAAAGCGCTGAAAGCTAAGCAGGGAGGGTTGGAAGGGGCAAAGAAACTACATAACCCACGCCTCGAGACCTTTAGCACTTTTTTTTCTTTTTTTTTTCTTCGAATACGCGGTTTTCTCAGTGTGCTAAGTAGCGCGTGGACAAGTAGCGGCCTCCCACGGCAAACTCTGTGACGAGCTTTTTCGCTCACGGACGATTTTTCGCTCACCAATAGTGCCGACGCCGACGGCGCAATTTCTCCAACACGAGCTCTCTAACGCTATCACACTGAAACTGAAAAAAGGAAGAGAACGAGCTCGCAAAATCGCTTCGATATTGCAGCAATTTATATGAAAAAATTGACCATGCTGGCTTTTTGGAATAGTAAATCAAAATCATTGCGCTTTTTTTTCAATTTTAAGTATATCCTTTCCTCTACTATTTAGGATACTTAAAACCGCAAAGGCTAAAAATTATATAACCATTTCTTGTCCAATCTCTTTTAGATCGTAGCAGCCATGGCTGTGGCCCCATCATCTTCATTATCATCATCATAATCAACTACGCTAGGTTAAAGTTTAAGAGCAGAAAATATTCTACATTTGGGTGCCTCTGTCTTGGGACATTGCCACAGAAACATATTTATTACAGCTTGTGATTTTATCCAAGCAACTTAGCTTGTACCAATATATTACCTACCTTATATATACTCGAAAACAAACAAACAAAACAACCAGTGACATCTTTGTTGTTGTGAATAAATGTAGGACATACATTCGAATTTAATTGGGACAGGTAAGCAGCTGTCTGGTGAGTTCAAAATTTTACTTTCGTTAAGACGATAAGACAAAATTTCTTCTACTTTTTCTCTTCGACTCTGTCCTTGTAATTTTCTTCCTTTGGAGTTATTTAGTAACAGGTTAGTAAAGAATAGTGTAGTTATCATACATAGACTACAGCAAGGTTTCCTATCAGTCGCTAAGTCAAGTAGGCACCAAAGTTGAGAGGCCACAAGCCAAAACTCGCCACTTGCACTGATACGATGGTAGCAATAACATTGGAGAAGAATATCAGCATCTAAAAATATCATGCATGTCTTAGTAGAGCCCGTCTCGGCATGCAGAAGTTATGATTATTAAATTTTATGATATGTACCCTCTTCAAATTTTTGAATACACAAGACTGATCTGACGATATCACACCTCTGTCTATTCTGCGTCGGGGAAGTGGGGGAGGGTGACAGAAAATGTCGAAAGTTATTTTTTGGCATTTCAGAAATATTCACGTGTTCGAAGAACATTTATTGTTACTCCGCTTTAAATATAGGCTAAATATAAGTGCATGACATATACTCATTTTTGGTGCATCAGGTTTGGCACATTGTCAAAGATATATTTTTCATGCGGTTTATAGGTACACTCAAGCTTCTAAACGTACTCTAATGTAATGTTGACTACAAAGAATATTCGACAAACAAACGAAAAATATTGTGTTTGTCGAATCCAACAAACGTGTTCGAGCTTGTTTCGATCCGGTGAATTCGGCAGTCTGGACTACTAGCACAATCACGCAAAGAAAATAGCATTGCCCAGTCTTATCTTATTTATTTATTTGTTCTGCACAGTAAAAATTTTACACCCAAAGGGGTGTAAAAAGGGTGCTTTTACAAGAAAGCACCCTTTGCAACACCCTTTAACACCCATAAATGGTCAATTGAAAAAAAGCACCCATTTGTTTGGGTGCTTGCCTCAATAGTACCCTAAAATAGGCTCTAAGGGTGCTTTTGTGCCTGAGAAGGGTGTAGGTGACGATTCATCAGATGGAATATTCAGCATAAGAAGAACCCATAATTATAATATTTGGAGTTTTACGTCTCAAAAACCTCGATATGATTATGAGGGTCGTCGTAGTGGAAAGCTCTAGAGTTTTTGACCATTTGGTGTTCTTTAATGGGCACTGATATCGCACAGTGCACAGGCTTCTACCTTTTCGCCTCGATCTGAATTCGACTGCCACGGCCGGCATCGAACCCGCGGCCTTCGGATTGGCGGCCGAGCAGCGTAGCTACTGCACGAATATGTGGACCTTGCGTTAAATGACGGCCTAGACTTAGAATGTGTGAAGGTGCTCTCTGAATACAGCAGAATGCCAGCAGAAGCAAATCGCGTTTCATCTATAATGGCAATTAACTGCAATCCACGTTACGAAAGCTCACCTTAGCGTTGGTTATAAGCTATATGTTTGCTGTGGATTATATACAGGAACATAATGTTCGCCCGAGTATGGGTGTGTGTGCGTGAGCCTGCGCATGTGTTCGCGTGTAAGCGCGATTGTGTGTACACCCGTGCATGTGTGCGTGCGCGTGTATGTGCGAGTCCGTGCTTGTGTTAAGCGTGCCTGTGCACATGTGTACGCCCATGCATGCGTGCGTTTACGGTTGCGTGTGTGTGTTGCCGTATGTGTGTATACGTGTATGTGTGTGCGCCTGTGAATAAGTATGCGTGTGTATCAGCCCGTGCGCCCTCAAATTTCGTGTGTGTGTGCGGGCGGGGGGGGGCACTGTTTCTTAGTGTTTAAGGTCTTACACCTGTTCAGACTGGGAGTCTATATGGGAGGTGGCTTAAGAAATGGCGGTGGTCAACGCACTGTACACGGACTATTCAGTACATGGAAAACAGCTGCACATTTTCGTACCTCATCATTGCTTACGAACTTGCTGTGGTAGCTTATTAGGTCCGCTGAGGCGCTTCTACGCTCGAAAACGTGGGTTATGACCAATTCACATAGAAAGCTGTCACTGCACTTATGCACAACCATCGTTTATATTAACAACGTTTAACAAGAACGTGCCCTGCCTTTGCTACAGGTGCTTAGCTAGCTCATTGGGCAACCATATGGAATTATGTGCTGATCATGTGGTCAGCAAAAAGTTTGTTATAACAACCTCGGCACGTTTCGTGGTGCATGACAAGCCTTCTAAACATCCGCGACTGTGGATCAATTTGTTCCAGCTTCGACTACGCATTCAGTGTTTGCGGCACCATACGCGGAATTGCCAAACACAGACAATGCGAAAAGAAATTCCTCTGGAAAAAGGTGTAGCGATGCTGTCTCGCTAATGCCACCGAGGATGCAATAATTATTGTTTCTGGCCATTCCATGGTGCACTTTGTTTTCCGCAAGTTTTGCTTCACTATTTTTCGCCCACTGCAATCGCATTCCGTCAAAATACTCAAAGAACCCGAGGCTGGTAAATAACCTGCGTCGCTGTGCGACTGGCTGGAAGGAGAGTTGCCATTTACAAGGAGTCATTTCGCGTCGAACGGCCGTCCGCCGTATGCGCCATAGCGTTTGCCTTTCGGCGCCGTCTTGGCGGGTTTCCTGCTCCTACCCCCCCCCCCCCGCTCACCCCGGCCAGCGTTGCTTCCACAACGGTGGCGTAGATAAGCGAATAGTTGCGTCACCGAACACCTGCGTCGACAGCTGCGGCGCTGCCGCCAGTGCCTCCTCCTTCTCTCTCTCAACGTTGCCCTCTCTGTCTCATTCGTCTTTCAAATGCGTTGCGTTGGTCTGGGGTCTTGGTCGCTGTGTGTGTTCTAGCGAACAGGCGCATATTCAATGGTGGTCACGCATGACACCGTGTTCGAAGTGACGCTCGGATTAAGGAATATTCATGGAGTGGCGGACACGGACAACGTGGGCCTGTTAACGGTGAGTATACTGTTTTCGTAGGTAGCAATCATACAGCGCTAGCTGGGCGCCTGCAGCAGCTCTGCCGAAGTAGGCTGCCAGCCATTTACAACAGCATGCGTTCGCGGGCCTGTTGCAGATGCCCGATTAAACGTGTGACTTAACGAGTTCACACTGCTATGCGCGATGTTGTGTAAGTGTCTGCATCACTCATACAGTGGGTGATGTGATCACTCAACAAGGGCGGGATTAGTTGCTGATCGCACATTGTCTCTACACTGCACAAAGTGATTGATATTGCTTTAAGATGTGCTTTGGGCTACATCGTAATAACATTTCTATTAATACTCAAATGTGCAACGTGCTTCTGTAGGTGTAAGCGTAAAAAAAGAAAGAAAAAGAAAAAATTATGTACAGAGGCGCACTGTACGAAATGGCTTTTTTTTTTTTGCTTAAAGACTGTATAGTTGGAGGTGCTGATATGCCGCGATGCTCCCAGCACGTGCGCCTCGGTCTTTTAAGCTATTTAGGACAAGTGTCACCAGCAACAGGGAAAGATCTAGCAGACTTCCAAAAGCGCGTTGTTGTGGCCGCATCGCCGTGCGTTGCTTTTCCTCGTTTCTGTTTGCTGTTTTCGTGCTTTGCCTTCATCTGCGATAACGTTCGGCGTTATAACAGAATCGAGAGAGTATACGTGACTGTGGGAGCTATGTGCGGTAGCTCTAGCATAAGTCATGGCTGCTGCAACGTAGACGGCGTCCGCGCGCGTTGGTGTCGTTCGAGCGCTCCTACTTGCTTGATTGTGTTTAACTGAGTATTTAGGCACGGGTTACGTTTGTAAATCCCGTGGTCAATAATCGCTAATAGCGTGCCCCTGATTGCCATCAGAGGATGGGCTTGGTTGTCGAAATATGCCAGACGCTTTTTCTGAAAGCAAGCGTTGAAAAAAATTTTTTAGAGAAATACTTTCATACGTGCTAGGCAGTGCCTATTGCAGGCCCGCAACTCTTTAAAAACTGGACGAGCTATCACATCTTTTATCAAATTACAATGAATTAAGATGATTGAATTATAGATGACGAATTTCTGTGCTAGATTAGGTGCACAAAACACATGTTCGCAGCCCTACGTCTAGAAAGCAGGCAAATAGGAAGCACAGCGTCAAATTTGGATTAGATACCATTGACGGAGCGTCTTGTGAGGGTAGAAAAAACGAGAAAATTGTTCATTTTTGATGCCCTTATAGAGGCAGTCAGAATTGCACTGATTGGTGACTTGTAACAATTCCTCAGATTGTTAGAGGCGTTATTAAAGTCAGTAAACCTTTTACTTTTTTTTGCAGACCTCTTCGCTAGAGCCACGCCCAAGATCATTTGTTCTCATGAAAAGAGAAAGCAGAAATGTCTTCACTTTTTGTACATGAAGAGGTAAGTTTCTTGTGCGTTTTGATTAATGCTACATGTTCTGAACGTTGTACTTTAAGAATTGTTTTTCACACTGGCTCACTACCCTAGAAGGAATTTGATTCTTAGGTGAGCTCAGGCTTTCGTAAGTGCCATTTTTGAGCTGTAGTCTTACACTTCACCTCATTTCGGGAATTTGCTGTATGCTGGAAAACTCTTATCTTTTTCATACGAAATTACTGGAATGTATGGGTTGTATGCTTCGAGTTCAGTGTAATGTCAATTACATGCCATTTCGAAGGATACACATTACACATTCTTTATATATGGTGCTGCCAGAACAGCACGAACATCCTTTTATGAGAAGTCATATTTGCTCTTATTACAGGATGAGAGGGTGCCGCTGACGTCCTGTGTAGTCTACCCCGGCCCCAGCCTAGAGCAAGCCTACTTCCTGAACCTCCACTTGTATAACCGAAAAATCTTCCGTGTCAGTAATGGCGAAGAAGGAGTGACAGCACTGATGAGTTGATTTTTTTTTATTTTCAACATTGTCTACGGCCGCAAGGCCTTTAACAACCACCGTGATTGAGCGGCTTTTGCTCGGCGTGAGTTTAGAGTTTATCAAAGAAGTTGTTCAGGCAGTACGACGCTGAAAATTTTAGTGTCACAATGCCTGAACAACTTTTTCTAGTGTGGTCATGGTAGATGAACAAATATTGTTATTTGTGTAAGTTATTTTGCTTAAATATGGCTATACCATTCCATGCCAAACGTCCCAGCCACTTTGGCGACCATCTGAATTGTATTTGAAAAGAAAATGTGCTGACTTACTGCGTTGAAAACAGTGAACTGCTAGAATATTTCAGTGAGAAAAAAAGTTTTGTTCATGTGGCTGGCTTAACACTTCCTGGCATAATGCCGTCTGTGTGCTGTTTGTGGAAAATTTCGTTTTAAAACTACCGCTTATTTTTTCTAAAGCAAATTCGGTCTACCTGTTAAGTAAATGTGCTTCTGTAAGGTATTTGAAGCTCAATAATAATAGTGCAATTTTTTTGCCACATTCGCTTCCAAGAATAAAGCCAAAATGTGTTATGTTTGCATTTTTATTGCAATATTGCACTTTGTATGAATATCTGAGCAGTGAATACTTACTCCACAGAAGGTATATTTTGAGGAAAAAATATCCTTATACCTCTCAAGCTGCTGAAATATACGAGAAAATATCACGAATTTTACAACATCGTGATTTTTGTCCGTATTGAGATGCAATTTGCTCCATGTTGTGATACAATGAAAACTCATCATTATACCTAAACTGTAAGAAAATGAAATTCTTTCTGTAGTAAAAATCTTATCGCAAAAAGGAGAGGAAAGAGCACTGTCAACTCAATTTTATTGAAGGTGCTACGACCGTTTTTATACTGAGCACAAGACCAGGGCTCATCTGCAACAACACATGTGTGACCATGACAAAATAATTTTAACCGAGAAAAGAATACTCTTTTTCGGAAAAGATAAGTGAAGGTGTACTGATGCATTGATCCTTGGCCTTCCTGATAAAGAGTTCTGAAATCTCTCATTTTTCTGCATGCTTTTTTTTTTCAAAAACCGTGTTTTATGAAACTTAGGACTACACTTACATTCTTTACGGTGTCCGGCCATGAGACTACTATAGCCCTTCTTAACATTTAAAGCATGCTGTCTTGCTTGATCATTGAAGCATTGCCCAGTTTGTCCTATGTTTACTTTTCCACGTGTTAGCGGTATCTCATACACATTAGATTGGCATTCAGTAAACCTATTCTAGTGACGAATGGTGCAAGATTGACTATTCCTGTTTCTGTAAGTACATGCTTTTTTGAAAGATTGCAATGGGTGGAAAACAACAATGTCATATCTGCTGGCTCTTTTCCTAAAATTGTGAGACACCTCATGTACGTAGTACCGTGTAACATGCAAAGGTCATTGGTCATTCTGTTTTTTCTTTTGGTGCTGTTTTCTTTAACTTTACTTTCTGCAGGAGGGTTTCGCAAACAAGTATGATGATGCTGTTGGGGTATCGGCTGGTGCTATCAGCCCAGGAGTGCTAAGAATGTTCTGCCTTTTGATAGTGGGCATTCAAAATTAGTAGAAAGAGGAATTGATACCACATGTATTCAGGCCACCCTTCAGAAGTCGTGTTAGCACAAGGGTGAGGTCAGGCTTAAAAACCAGATTAAAAGACTAAAAGATGCTAGGTATCCCCACAGAATCATCACACCCGTTCGCAAAACCCTCCTGCAAAAAGTAAAGTTAAAGAAGACAGGACCAACAAAAACAATGACCAAAACCTTTGCATGTTATACCACATCATGTGTCTCACAATTAAAAAAATAGCCGGCAGATATGATATTAGCGTGTTGTTTTCCACCCCTTGCAAGCTTTCAAAAGTGTGTGTACTAAATAGCAACAGGAATAGTCAATCGTGCACCATTCAACACGAGAATAGGTTTACTTAATGCCAATTTAACGTTTGTAGAAGTATTTTTTATAAGTAAACCAATGATCAGTGCATCACTACACGTTCACTTATCCTTTCCGAGAGGGAGTATTCTTTTCACAGTTAAGATTATTTTGTAGTGCTCACACGTGTCGTCGCGCATGAACACGGTTCTTGTACTCCGTATAAAAGCGCTCGTAGCACATTCATTAAATTCAGTTGACAGTCGGTGCTCTTTCCTGTCCTTTCTGTCTCTTCCTAAAGTTGTCGCGCTGTGACTAGCACACAACCACGATGAACCAACTCTCCCAAATTAAGCTCTTGTTACGTAACACGTAGACCAAGTTTCGTATGGAAAGAAGGAGCGGTGCTTTTAAAATAAAATTTTTCACATACAACACCTAGCTGGAATTCCAGGAAGTTCAGAAGGCAGCCACGTGACCAAATATTTTTTCTTTCCTAAATATTCCAGAAGTTCACTATTTTCAATGCAGCACGAGTTTTTCGAATACATTTGAGATGGTTGCCAAAATGGCTGGGACATTTCGCATAAAGTGACCCAGCTGTGTCATTAGCCATAATTATGCATTACCTCTTTTATTTTTTGTGTGTCCTGACTCAGTTTTGTGTTCGTTTTTAGCTTATTGTGTTTCTGATCATTGTATTGGTTTCTTAAGTATTCGCTAAAGTTATATATGCGAAAACCCGTATATGTTTGCATGTACATCATTTCTCATAATTAATTGTTATACATCCAGGAATACAAAGCTTAAACCACTGTGATTGTATACATTTGAAAACACTATCCATATATATTTTTGTGTGCATCACTTCTTGGGAACGATTGTGTACGTGAAGGCCTAAATAGTGAAATCATGGTGATTGTATATATTTGAAAGAATCATAAGTAAATATTTGGCTGTATTTCATTCCTATTAACCGATTGTGTACATGAACGAGTATTAAAGTGGAAACCACTGGGATTGTAGATACTTGAAAGAATTATAGGGATATATTAGCGTGTATTTCATTTGTAGTCACTATGTACTTGAAGCAGTATACTAAACTGAAACCAGTGTAATTGTATGTTGCAAAGAATTGTCAATAAAGTGAAACTGAAAAAATATAATAAACATTTGAGGTGTTGCATGTGTAGTGTACGTATACGTGAACATATATCTGGAGAAAAAGTTGTGTGGCAGAAGAAAAGTTTGTTTTATTTGGCTATTAAATAAACGCAATATGCAAGGGCAGCAAGGCTTCATTTTCTGTAACGCGCATTATGCATATACTGTGAATTATATATAGATCCAGTACAAGTTCATACACGATTGTACGCGTTTATATTTTTGCCTACACGCAATGAATGGAGCTCGACAGGTGGCGCACCATCGATAATCAGGACCACTTTCTTCAAGTAGTGTGTAATCAGTGCATGCTGATATCTATTAGTGCAGTCTAAAAGAATACTGCCACCCCTGCCATGGGCACTCAACACCCTTGTGCACCCTTCTCGCACCCTCCTCAGAGGGTGCTAAAAAAGTGATGGACATCGAAGGCACCCTTCCTTAAAGGTGTTTTTGTAACACCCTACAGTTTTTTTACATGTACACCCTATTCTAAGGGTGCATAGTAAAGCACCCTTTTTGGAAGGTGCTGAATTAACACCCTTAGGGTGTCGTCCACGGGACAAGCTCATTTACACCCTTCTGGGTGTAAAAATTTTTACTGTGTGTAATTGTGGAATTGTTGACTACAACGAATATACAACAAATAATTGAAAATTTGTTAGAATCCAACAAACAGGTGCGAGCTTGTTTTGATAAAGTCAATTCGGTAGGCTGGTCTACTAGCACAATCGAGCAGGGAGAACAGCATTACCCAATAACAATTTCAAGCAGCAAAGTAATAAACAGCAGCCATATTACGCAGAAATACATTACCTAGTTTTATTTTTACTAATTTGTTTCTTCTGTATGAGCCAGCACTGTTGAAATTATCTTCTAAATTTAGAACTACAAATTCTCGCTTTGAAGCGACATCCAGTGTGGTGATTACTTATATCCAATTGTTTGTTTTCTACAAGACCTTAATACATCATTAAGCGCAATTGTATCTTGAACACCTGCTGGAAAAAATGTGTTGACTAACAAAAAGGGAGGTGTCCTGAAAAAAAAACTCACACTGAAATATCACTGTCTAAATTCATTACATGACATTCATTTTTACCCGATGAACAATTGTTAAAGTAAGAAATACGGCTAACTCACCAACCATTGAGGGCCAGTCTAACCAAATTATACGGGAAATTTCAAAGGAAAACAGTTATTTCAAACGCGAAGTTTTTTGCTGAATATTTACATCGAAAAAATATGGATTACCAAGGTAAACCTATTCAGTAGGTGCAGAAAAATTTAACCGGTTGTGTCACCACGTTGCATTTCTTTTTGTCGCTTCTGTGCGACATATATTTTCCACCTCGTAGTGGGTATGTCTTATGCATTTCTTCGGGAATGACAGTGCGCGCACACAGTCAACTAACATTGGCGGCGCGTGAGAGCGTGCTAGGGTCTTCGCCATTGCGGCAAGCTGTCGTTCTTCTTCGTTCGAGATCTCCATTCAGAAATATGAAGAACAGCAACGCGGGTTTCATCAAGCAGTCTGTCAAAGAGGCGACGTCCACAGCGGTCTTCAAGCCGGAAGGTGAACGCCAGGTGCGCGCATTCTCAGCCACGTTTGCGAAGCTCGCACCCGGTCGTACAGTTTTCATGGTGGCGAATACGAGGGACATCCCTGCTCACCATCCACTCGGAGACCGCTTACAACGGGCAGTCCAACTTCGTGCCCCGGCTGTGCGCCTGTGCCTGGTGGGTGCGGGCATTGGTTTGCTGAGCGGTTGCGTTGTCCTTGCCAAGAACTCCACCGACGAATCCTTCTTTGCTTGCACCGCTAAGAGCAGTACCAAATTTCCAACAGCTGGTGGAGCGGACACTATGGACTACCAGAAAACGGAGCTCTGCGAGGATGGACACGTTTTGGGCGAGGATCCTACTTATCGGCGCCTGATATTCGAACGCCTGCTGGTACTTACGCAGTCGATCTCGGGGAAGACACCGGGACCAGTTCTCGCCAAACGAAGTGCTTCTCTGACCGAGTGCATTTTAATCACACACGTTGTCACCATGCACCGCATCGACAGTTTGCCATAGACTCTTGCCACTTGCTGATTCCTTGTGCTGTCGCTCTGAGCCTGTGGTCGTCGTGCTTAAGCCCTCCCCGCAACTCGGGTCTTTATGGCGAGTACTGGGCACCGGTTCAACAGTGTTTGACATACACCAGTTGTACTGACCAGCGGGTGTCACTGAAGGGCATGTCTGCAATGCCCTCCACCTGCGCTCCACCTGCGTAATATAACTACGTTGCTCCACCACAACGTTGTTATATTATAGCATCTTCGAACATTGTTGAACTTCTTACGCCACAAGTTATTACAACTTGTTTACATGTAGATGAATATTTATTTATTGTTGAAAGTTTTTTTATCTATCGCCTCTTGAACTTAGATTCAGTTGTAAAAGCAGATGCTAAAAAAATTTGGGGACTCTAAAGCTTTGACTTGGGAGCTCAACGCTTTCGGAGCTCCCGCTTTAGGAGTCAACGACGAGAAGCTATCACAACCTCAATTTGAGGTTTTACTATGCTCGAACTAATATGTCCAAATTCAGTTTTCCTCCGTTCCATCGGAGAGTGGAATTCATTACCTGGTTCTCTTCGTTCATGCCCATCGCAGAGTTTTGTAGCAGAAATCCATAACACATGTGTGTGAAGTATATATTAGGTGATCTCTTAGCAAATGCTATTGCTTCGTTCCTTTTTTCCCATGTTCTGATATTTTTGCTTGGATGTTCGCACGGTGCTATTATGTTACCTGTTTGCGCTATGCTCATTGTTTTAGTTATATTTTTAAGTATCTCTGTATGCCCACTCCTGCTAAGCGCCATTAGCGCTGCAGTGTGTGTAAATAAAAATATTGTGAGTGCTGACTATGTACTTCATCTTCATCTGTATGACCAAACCATTGCAATGATCATCATCGTATGTCACGCGGGCTGTCTCTCTGGCTCGTGCGTCTGGATTAAAAAAGAGAACCTGGTTGCTGCCGTACAGGACGTGGTCTCATAAGTGGTGGAGCGTGCTTTGGTTCCCACGTCCTCCTGCTCTACCCGTCACCCCTGGAGCTCTGGTCTGGTCGACGGTTGTGCCCTCAAGCAACAGCGATGGCAGAACCCAACCCGCCCGCTGCTGCAACCGCTCCTTCTCAGCCACTTAGGCTTCACTACACCGTGAGTACCTCTCATCGAGACCCTCCTGTATTTTCCGGCCTTTGCAACGAAGACGTCGAAGAATGGCAGGACAGTTATGATCGAACCAGCGTTTGTAATTATTGGGACGAGGCGCACAAACTGCGCAACGTTCCCTTTTACCTCGATGGCGTCGCTAAACCTGGTATTACAACCACGATAGCGACTTCTCCAATTGGTCGGCCTTCACGGGGCATCTCCGTCAAGTATTTGGCACGTCTGCAGGATGTTCTGTAGTAGCGAAACAGAAGCTCGACCCGCATCCAAGGGGACGACGAATCGTATACGTCCTACATTGAAGATATTCTGGCTCTCTGTCGCCGAGCACAAAATGACATGACGGAGGCCGATCGCATCCGAAATCTACTGAAAGGTATCAACTCTGTGGCCTTCAATGCTCTCGTGATTCAGAATCCGACTACCGTCCGGGACGTCATCACTACATGCCAACGCCTGGACGCGCTTCATTCCATGCGCCTTCCACACGCCTCCTGCGACGCTCGCTTTGCCAAAGAGCATGAATTGCGGGCCCTTACCCGCACAATTGTCAGAGAAGAACTTCACGGCCTTATTCCAGGCAACCCTACCATTGCGTCTGCCCGCACACCTCCTCCCAACCTGCGAGAGATAATCAAGGACGAACTGGCATCAATGACAAGCGCTGCACATGCCCCGTCTCCTGTGCGCTTCCCAGTGCCTTCGTACGCAGAAGTTGCATCGCGGGCCCCTGCACCAGTTCCAACCGTGCCTGCGGACGTCGGATGCGACCATGTGACTGCGATGACAACGCAAGTGCCAAGGCCACGCCACTATTCTACATGGCGTCCTTCCCGCCCCATCTCCTTCTACTGTGGCATAAGGGGTCATATATCCCGTTTCTGCCGCCGCCGTAAGCAGGATGAACGACGTGGTTACTCAGCTTACGAGAGAGACTTTTCCCCGAGACCCGATGAATACGATTCCACACCGTAGCCATCCACCTCCCGTCAGTCGCCCTCCCCTCCACGGTCTCATGCTGGGCCTCATCCTTCTCGTTCATCTCGCCGCCGTTCTCCGTCACCGTTTCGGCGTACGTCATCACCCTTGCGTCCCGCTCCGATCTCTCGGGACTCGGAAAACTAGAAGGTGCAGTTTTTGGAGGGGAAACTGCTTGTCGTCGGAACGCTACAACTCCTCCGTCTCGTCCAGCTAATTTACTGCCTGTTTCTGCGGAAGGTGTTTTTGTTGACGCCCTTATAGACACTGGAGCCGCAATTTCGGTAATTGATCGTGAATTGTGTTTTCGCCTGCGTAAAGTGCAAACTCCTTATGCCGGTCCCATGTTATGCGGTGCTAATGACAGTCCAATTCGCCCGACCGGGTTGTGCACTGCTCGTATTCTTATCGATGGAATCCGTCATCACATACAATTGGCTATGCTGTCTTCGTGCGCTCATCAGATAATCTTAGGCTGGGACTTCTTGTCAGCGGCGTCTGCTGTAATTTCGTGTGGTCGGCCCCTCATTCGTATTACGGACACTGAGTTTTCTTCTGCTGCTGACCTTTCGTCGCCCAACCTTGTGACAGCTGCAGATTTCCTCCTGCCTCTCGGACGAGAACGTGTCCTTACAATCAAGTCACGAGACATTCTGGATGGTGACGCTGTGGTTGCTCCTTGCCAGCGCTGCATTTTTGATGCTGCCAGTAATCTTCGACGACTTGCGCGTGAAATCACGTTTTCACTATGGTGCCCACCAAGCATCGATACGAATCGTCAACACCACCTGTCCTATTTGATGGCTCTCCGCATGCCCACTGGACTCGACCGAAGAGAAGCCACCCTACTTCATCGCGTATGGCTAGGAGTGGCATTTACAAAATCTTACTCCTTTGTCATAGGAATGGCCGACAACGCTCTCTGCGATGCCTGTCATTGCGAAGAGACGCTACGCCACATCCTGTGTGACTGTCCATTGTATGAAATCCAGAGACAGTCACTGGCGTCTGCTTTTGCGCGCATCGACAACAGCCAAATGTCTGTGGACACTATTCTGTCAAGTGCCCGAGAGAAGACACTGCAACAGAAGGCGACGAAAGCTCTGTTGAAATTCCTACGCGACACCGACTTGAACAAGCGACTGTAACAGCAATGTCACACACCGCGAAAGACAAGACTGGACTATGACTGAGTGTGCGTGCATGTGCGGCCGAATGTGCTGTTTCTATCTTCCCTCTCTGCTCTCTTTCATCTCCCCCATCCCTCCCCCATGCGCAGGGTAGCAAACCGGCTGCCTATACGCTGGTTAACCTCCTTGCCTTTCTTTTCCCTCTATTTTCCTTCCTTCCTTTCGAGGGATCACCATCGCATCTTGTTTAGTGCGGTTCTCCCGTGGTTATGCAAGCATCACGGCCTGCAACACGACGCCAGAACCACTTCTTTTGCCTGAGGGGACCACTGTTGCCAGCACTACCGAAGAAGCACCGCTCTGTGTCGTCACTGGTTCATCTGCTTCGTCATTCTCAAAGTGTATGCCAGCGGAAGATGCATTTCCTGCTCTCAAGGCCACTTTGTGGTGAACATCTCAACCCAACGCAAACTGATGCCTTGCTAGCGTTATTAATGAAGCACAAAACTTGCTTTGACGTTTGTTTCGAAGGTCTGGGTCAAACAACAGTGACCACCCATCGTATCGACACCGACGGATCCCGTGTGATTCGCCGCCGCCCTTACCGTGTGTCGGCTTCTGAGCGCAAGCTCATAGAAGAACAAGTCAACGACATGCTCGCGCGCAACGTCATCAGGCCTTCGACAAGCGCATGGTCTTCTCCTGTCGTACTAGTGAAAAAAAAAGGATGGCTCGGTACGGTTTTGCATTGATTACAGACCACTCAACAAAATCACTCGTAAGGACGTCTACCCAATGCCTCGCATTGACGACACTCTTGATACTTTACAAGGTGCCGAGTACGTTTCAAGTCTCGACTTGCGCTCCGGTTATTGGCAGATTCCAATGCAGGAGTCTGATAAAGAGAAGACTGCGTTTGCTACGCCAGATGGGCTCTTTGAATTCAATGTAATGCCTTTCGGCCTGTGCAATGCCCCAGCCACATTCGAACGGATGATAGACACGGTACTGCGGGGATTAAAATGGAAGACCTGGACGACATTGTCATTTTTTCGTCGAGCTTCTCACAGCACCTGGAACGGCTAGACGAAGTCCTCACATGTTTAGCTAAGGCCGGTCTCCAGCTCAACACTAAGAAGTGTCCGTTTGCCAGTCACAGCATCAAGGTATTGGGTCACGTCGTCAGTAAACATGGCGTTGAGCCCGATCCCGACAAGGTTGCCGCGGTACTGCACTTTCCTACACCAACCACACAGAAAGACCTCCGCAGCTTCCTTGGCTTAGCGTCGTATTTCCGCCGCTTTGTACGTGATTTCGCTACTATTGCGGCTCCTCTGCACAAACTTCTGACCACGAGCGCACCCTTTGTCTGGTCGGATGACTGCGAAGCCGCTTTTCACACCCTCAAGCGATGCCTCACATCACGGCCAGTGCTTCGCCATTTCGACCCTGCAGCACCTACTGTGCTACACACTGACGCAACTGGACTTGGCATCGGTGCTGTCCTTCTTCAGCGGAACCACGCTTCCGAAGAACAAGTCGTGGCCTACGCGAGCCGTACTCTGTCACCTGCTGAGCGAAACTACAGCATCACTGAGCAAGAATGTCTCGCCATCGTGTGGTCCATACAAAAGTTTCGTCCTTACTTATACGGCCGGCATTTCACAATAGTGACTGACCATCATGCTCTGTGTTGGTTATCGTCTCTTAAAAATTTGTCGGGACGCCTTGGCCATTGGGTACTACGATTGCAAGAGTATGACTACAGCGTCACATATAGGTCGGGCCGAGAGCACCAAGATGCCGACGCTTTGTCCCGTTGCCCGCTCTCGCAAAGCGCCGAAGTGTCACCTTCTATCTGTTCGTCACCGCCCGCCAAAGTGACCAAACAGACGGCTGCTGCTTCGAAACAGTTAGTTGCCTCGGCGGACCTTCTTTCGTCCACAGATCTCGCCTCGCTCCAACATGCCGATACCTACTGCCGCACAATCATCGATCGGCTCACTGGCTTATCGCGTGCTCCAAACAGCCGCCTCAGACGACAACTTGCCCGTTTCAAGCTTCAAGAGGGAACATTATGTCGGCAAATTTACCATCCTCTCGGTAACCAATGGGTTCCCGTCATTCCTCGCTCACTTCGTCTGGAAGTTCTACAAGCGTTTCATGACGATGCGACAGCTGGCCACTTAGGGTTCCACAAGACCTACGACCGCCTCAGGACTCGCTGCTTTTGGCCTGGCCTCTCCACTACTGTCGCCAAGTACGTCGCTTCCTGCGCGTCATGCCAGCACCGAAAACGTACCACGTCTTTTCCCGCGGGGCCACTGCAACCACTGCCGTGCCCGTCCACTCCCTTTGAATTTGTGGGCATAGAATTATACGGACCTCTTCCACTTACGCCAGCCGGTCACCGTTGGATTGTTACTGCCGTAGACCACCTTACTCGCTACGCGGAGACGGCAGCTCTTTCATCTGGTGCTACCTCTGAAGTAGCCGATTTTTTCCTTCGCGCCATTATTTTACGACATGGCGCACCGCGTGTGCTCCTTAGTGACCGTGGCAAGTCATTTCTCTCACATGTCCTTGCTGAAGCCTTACAGGCCTCTAACACCATCCACAAGACCACATCAGCGTATCACCCAGAAACTAATGGTCTGACTGAGCGTTTTCACCAAGCTTTGTCCGACATGATCTCTATGTACGTGCAACCAGATCACAAAAACTGGGACACAATACTTCCTTTTGTCACGTTCGCATATAACACTGCCATACAGCGTACAACGAATTTCAGCCCTTTTTTTCTCGTGTATGGCCGTGTACCGACTTTTGTTCTGGACACCACCTTTTTGTCCACATCTTCCAATCCATCTTCATCCAAGCTCGCGTCACCCGCTGCCGTGAAATCGCCCGCGCCAACACTGCTACCATTCAGGACAAGAGAAAAATCGACATTGATGCGAAGCGTCGAGTTGTTGTGTTCCGCCCAGGCGACGAAGTCCTTTTGTGGACACCTGTTCGTGTACCTGGGCTCTGCGAAAAATTCCTTCACCGGTATCTCGGTCCATACACCGTCCTGGAACGAACATCTGAAGTCAACTATCGCGTTGCTCCTGTCAACGCGGCTTCTGATCGTCGTCGCCGCCACACCGAGATCGCCCACGTCTCTCGACTGAAACGATATCTTCGGCGTCCCAACCCTTTCTAACTTGCTGCCCTCTTTCGCGAAGGGGGGAAAATAGTGTGAGCGCTGGCTATGTACTTCATCTTCATCTGTATGACCAAACAATTGCAATGATCATCATCGTATGTCACGCAGGCTGCCTCTCTGGCTCGTGCGTCTGGATTAAAAAAGGATAACCTGGCTGCTGCCGTACCGGACGTGGTCTCATATTATATAAATAAATAAATCCATAAAATAAACAAATAAGTAAGCAGGTAAATAAATAAAAAAAATAAAGAAAGAAATAAATAAATAAATAAAAAGCGAAATCCTGTTCTTAGTGCCGGTGTCGCTGAAGGGCATTGCAGACATGCTTTCCACCTGTGTTCATCTATCAGCCGCTTCTCATCGCCTCCGGCCGCCGACTGCAACGAGTCATATTATAACATCTTAGTGCATGAAACTTTTTAAAACTTGCGATGCACCCACTATGCGGCCTTAAGGGAATAGGCGCTGGAAACAGTGCGCGTTTCGTGGTGGGTGGCCTGCTTCAAACCACGCACTCATGATAACCCCATGCATGTTCTCACGCCCGATGACAATGTACGCTTCTGCCACACATTATTACTGCAATATTTTATGGTGTATTGTGAAGTATGTATACCGGACGCCTGTATTTGTAAACTATGAGAGGTACTTTCACTGAATTTCCAAGCAGAGGAAGTTATTTCCACTATATTCATAATGAGACGCGTACATAAGCTTGCCGCCCAAACGACCCGGGTTCGATCCCCAATCTTAAGCTATAGCAATGTACTTACGGTCCCCACTGTGACCCAGGCTCTTTTGGCATTTCTTTTATTTCCATCGTTCTCGACTAATCGGTCACACAACAGATGATCATTTTTCGCCCAAAACCAACGACGCTTATGCTGGCACCGACACCGGAGAAGAGCGAACCAAGCTCGTTAGGCTCTCGTGTTGAATATTAGGAAGAGATGGTCACAAATGACTGCTCTCTTTTCACTTTGACAAAGTTCTAAAGCTCATCGTCAAGAAAAGTACGTAAAAATTGCGAAACAAATTAGTGAAATTCTGTATAGCAAGACCGAGAAATACTTGCGTTTTACTGTGTGCTTTGCCCGTTGGCACTTCTGTTTTATGTTAGAGGTATTAAAACTTGTAATTTAGCTCTTTCAGAAGTGCACATACTTTTGTGGTGGATAAATCGTTCTTTGAAAGAACTCATGGAGGCTGCCTGTCCGCTGCGGGCATATAGAATACTGTGGTCCACAAAGATTAAGGTTTAGGTAAGGAAACTGGGTGTGCTTGTCAACATAGTACAAGTTCAATGTGGAAACAGTGCGATGTTTTTCTTGAAGTTTCACGAAAAAGATTACTCAACTAATACGGAAAGCTCAAATAGTTGGAACTGAAGAACACTGCGAGATGTTTCAGGTGTCATATACCGGATAATGTCACTTGAAGGTTACCCCGCGCCTGCTTTATCAGCTGCGGTAGAACATTACCAACGAATTGAGTCGCTAGTGATTGGAACTCCTACGGATGACCATCTGCTGTGACTGCCGATAGGGCTCGGTCGACCAAAGCTTGTTGAGGCGCTGCATCGCCTTCCACTCGAATATTGTAGGAATGAGCTTGGTCGATATATTAAAGCGATGACGTTAAAGAGCTAGGTTTGCATAAATTTCTGCGTCGGTGTCAGCGTAGGCGTCATTGTTTGTGAGTGAAAAAATATTTTGTCACAGAAAAATTCAGACATATTCGAATAAAATAAATAAAATTGTAGTGGCTCCGAGTGAATATTGATTGAATCAAGGCTATCTGCGTGGCATGCAGGGGCTCTAATAGAAAGCCTCTATATGCTTTGAAGCTGTTTCATAAAAGAAGTAACACTAATGACCCCGTACTGACGTTTCGCCAACATATGCGTATTATTTGTTGATTCAAAATGTCGGCACGTATGAACGCTAAAACCACATTAAGATGGCTGGTCGCCCGTCAAGGGGCTCCCTGGCAAGGAGTTAAACATTCTTCATTCTACTGAATCGGGTGAAAGCAGCAGAAAAACAGGCACAGAGATAGACAAACAGACCACAATATCTGCGTTTAAGTATCCCGACAAAGACTATCGTTGTTAAAATGCATCTCTAACGCTATAAGTTATCGTATATCGAAGCAGGTAGTACACGCGAGGTCACTTTTGCAGCGAG
Source organism: Rhipicephalus microplus (assembly GCF_043290135.1). NCBI lineage: Eukaryota > Metazoa > Arthropoda > Arachnida > Ixodida > Ixodidae > Rhipicephalus > Rhipicephalus microplus. Next base: position 85,447,850 of record NC_134710.1, read on the forward strand.
AGCTGTTATGATATCAAAACACGTCACACGCCCTTCACCGTGGTTGTCTGCCACTGCCACCACCACCACCGGTGTCCGTAACCACGTCACACGAAATTAGAAAACAAACCTAGCGCCAATCACGCAATAGGGCTAGCACCCAGCAGATCTGGATTCGCTGGTTGCTAGCCCAGTATTCTACCACTGAGCTACGCCAGGGCTTGGGACTTCTTCGAAAACTTGCCTTGGGCAGGCTTGATGTCAAAAAAGTAATTGCGTTGAAAGAACAGTGAAAGAACGACCTGTCGGCGCACAATGCGAACAGCGTAACGAGTGGGTCATCCAATGCTCCAACCCACTGCAAAAGCTTGTTCTTGTTCACCAATTGACTGTGGTACATACCCACTTCAGACCTCATCGTTGTCAGCCACTGCATGAACAATTGGAACAAAGTTCCTTGCAAGTGTTTACCGGATACCATACTCCTCAGAAGAATGACGAAAAGAGCATGTGGAATGCTGGCGTACTACCAAAAATTTTATTAATAATGCCGTTGTGGTTATTGAGCAAACGAGCTTGAAGTAGTGACCCATGGGTGTTTAGAAAAGGCTCTGAAAGGCTGCCCTTCTAGCCTTCCCTGTGACTGTGCTGCGCCTTATGCACAGGCCTGGCGTTTTTTTTTTTTTTTTGCAGCCATTCTTTGTAAAACTGTACGAGCACTTGGAAAAGCGAGAAACTTGAATAAAAGAAGCCGTAAAAATTTTCACCATAACGAACTAAACACACAAAATTTCTGACCTCGTGTAGTGTGGACAAGCAGGGTGCGTATGTTGGCCTCGCAGTAAATCATCATCAGCCTGACTACGTCCACTGCAGGACAAAGGCCTCTCCCATGTTCCGCCAGTTAACCCGGTCCTGTGCTTGCTGCTGCCAATTTATACCCGCAAACTTCTTAATCTCATCTGCCCACCTAACCTTCTGTCTCCCCCTAACCCGCTTTCCTTCTCTGGGAATCCAGTTAGTTACCCTTAATGACCAGCGGTTATCCTGTCTACGCGCTACATGCCCGGGCCATGTCCATTTCCTCTTCTTTATTTCAACTATGATATCCTTAACCCCCGTTTGTCCCCTAATTCACTCCGTTCTCTTCTTGTCTCTTAAGGTTACACCTACCATTTTTCTTTCCATTGCTCGCTGCGTCGTCCTCAATTTAAGCTGAACCCTCTTTGTGAGTCTCCAGGTTTCTGCTCCGTAGCTAAGTACCGGCAAGATACAGCTGTTATATACCTTCCTCATAAGGGATAATGGCAATCTACTTGTCATAATTTGAGAGTGCTTGCCGAATGTGCTCCACCTCATTCTTATTCTTCTAGTTACTTCAATCTCGTGGTTAGACTCTGCGGTTATTACCTGCCCTAAGTAGACATAGTCTTTTACAACTTCAAGTGCACTATTACCTATCTCGAAGAGCTGCTCCTTTCCGATGTTGTTGTACATTACTTTCGTTTTCTGCAGATTAATTTTAAGACCCACCTTTCTGCTCTCCTTGTGTAACTTTGTAATCATGAGTTGCAATTCGTCCCCTGAGTTACTCAGCAATGCAATGTCATCGGCGAAGCGCAGGTTACTAAGATATTCTCCATTAACTCTTATCCCTAACTGTTCCCATTCTTGGCTTCTGAAAACCTCCTGTAAGCACGCGGTAAATAGCATTGGGGAGATTGTGTCCCCCTGCCTTACACACTTCTTGATTGGTATTCTGTTGCTTTCTTTATGAAGCACTATGGTAGCAGTTGATACCCTGTAGATTTCTTCCAGAATGTTTATATATACTTCATCTACGCCCTGATTCCGCAGTGTCTGCATGACGGCTGATATTTCTACTGAATCAAACGCCTTCTCGTAATCTATGAAAGCTATGTATAGTGGTTGGTTATACTCTGAGCATTTCTCTATTACCTGATTGATAGTGTGAATGTGGTCAATTGTTGAGTAGCCTGTTCGAAATCGTGCTTGTTCCTTTGGTTGATTGAATTCTAATGTTTTCTTTACTCTGTTAGCAATTACCTTTGCAAATAGCTTGTACACTACAAAGAGCAAGCTGATCGGCCTGTAATTCTTCAAGTCCTTGTCATCTCCTTTCTTATGTATTAAGATGATGTTAGCGTTCTTCCAAGACTCTGGTACCCTTCCCGTCGGGAGACACCTCGTAAATATTAGTAAATATTATAGTAAATGGGTTCCCTAATGACGCTAAAAGAACACTCACTACCCTTCATGTTTGTCATTTTACGCGTTTGTATTACGAGATATTTTCGAAGGTAACGTTTCAAACCTTGCTTGTCACGCAGTCGTTATGACATCCTGCATAATAAAACTAATTGGACCATCTCTCCGAGGGAACCCTGAAAGGATGCGAGGCCGAAGCGTGACGCTCGGGTGGCGTCACGGGTTGAATGGCGCTACTGCGGTTGCTGTGGTGAGCGCTGGAAGATTCGTTTGAAGTGATGGCTGGCGTAGGTCTTGTAGGTGACGCGTACAGCCATGCTCCAACGCGCACGTTAGGCATGCGTCACGTTTATTGCGCGTGAACCTACGAGTTGGCGGTCGCGGCAAGTGTAGTGGGTGAATGGTGGTGGTGGTAGTGGTTAGAAGATGAGAAAAGGCACCTAATTTCTGCAACCCGGTCGGGAGCACGGCGCAGTGCCTAGTGAATGGACGAGGCGGGAGCGGCGCGCGCCGCGGCGAGTACGTGGCAGGGGAGGGAGAAAGTTACGTCACATGTGCACTGCGATGGGAGCGTGACGTCATGCGCAGCAACGGCGTGAGCGAATTGGCACCGCCCAACATTTGCGGCACGCGGTGCGTTCGTACGGAGGGAGGCGTTACACAGACTACCGAGCTGCTTTGAATCTATGAATGTCATGTGGTGGAAGGAGGCATCACATTGCCGCTAATATAAAATCAACTAGTGATTTAGGAAGAGTTGCTGAGAGCAATATGTCCTGCTCTTGAAAAAAAAAAGGGTCAAGGATGGGCTCACAAAAAAAAGACGATGAAGTTGTACCAAACAAACAAACAAATACTATGGTAGGTTTGTTTCTCTGCTGAAACTGTCCAAAATTTGGGTGCTTCCGTCTCGGAATAATGCCACAGAAACGTATTGGATGCAGCTTGTGATTTTATAGAGGCAGCTAAACGTATTTTAGCATGATGTTCATTTTAATATATACTAAAAAAACTTGTGCTTTAGGTTCTCTGGTTAATAAATGTGAGACATAAGTTAAAATTTTATTTGCTCATGTAAACTCACCTGCCTGTTCCGCTCAAAATATCACTTTTGTTATCGTAATGGATTTATCACTTTGTCATTTTTTCTCACTTCCTTCCTCTTTGTATTTTTCTGTTTTTGGTGTTACTTATAACAGGTTGACAAACCATAGTGAAGTTATCAAGGATACGCTACAACAAGTATTTCTGGCCAGTGAGCCAGATTGGGTACGTGCCAGATTCGACAGGCCACAAACAAACACTAGCCACATGCACTGATAGGGTGAATGCAGTAAGAACCTCGACAAATTAAAAAAAATATTATCCCCTGGAAGCCTCAGTGGACTTATTCTAGTCATGCAGAAGTTACGACCATCAAATTTTGACGCCGTGCGACCCCTTAGAACTTTTATTTACAACGGGCTGGTCTGGTGATATCACGCCTCGGACAATTATGCAGGGGAGGGGGATATAACAAATATTTTGATAAGGTCCGTAGACACACTCAAGCTTCTAAACGTACTCATTTGTAATGTTGACATCAAGGAATACTCAGTAAGAATTAAGGGATAATCTTTGTTTTAGAATCCAACAAACATATTCGAGCTAGTTGCGATGGCATCAATTCGGCAGTAAAGACTACTGGCACACTAAAGCAATGATAATAGTAGTATTCAGAACCATCTTTATCTATTTGTTTCTTCTGTATAAATCAACATTGTTTAAATTATGTTCTAAATTTGAAACTACCAATTCTTGCTTTGAAGCGAGACTCCATATGGTGATAAAAGGTCACTCTCCAATACTATCTGTTCCCTACATGAACACGAAATTACATCACTAAGCACAGTAGTATCTTGAACACCTGGTGGAATTTATGCGTTGACAATAAATAAAAGGGAGGCATCCCTGAAGAGTATTGTCTAACGCTGAAATATCACTGTCTAAATTTCTTACATGAGAGTTATTTTAACCCGAAGAGCAATTTTTTGATGTATTAGATAAAGTTAAGCCACCACCCCTTGAGGGCCTGTTTACCTGAAATGCGCGGTACTATTTATATGAAAAATTTCTTGAAGACAAGTTTCTATTTAATTAGTTACATCGAAAAATACTCATTTCCGAGGTAAATTTATCAGTAGGTGCTAAAAAACTGACCGGCAGCTTCATCACGTTTCATTTCATTTTCTCGCTTACCACACATCGCCCACTCCTTGCAGTGTGTTTATGCCATGCAATTTATTTGGGACCGACTGCGCGCACCCATTCAACTAACACTGGGGGAGCATAAAAGCGTTCCAGAGCATCTGCCATTGCGGCAAACAGTCGTTCCATGTCGTTCGAGTTCTATACTAAGAAAAATGAAGAACAGACCGCAGGTTTTCAAAAGCCATCATACACAGGGGCGACGCCAACAGTGGTCTCCAAACCAGAAGGTGAACGCGAGGTGCGTCCGTTCTCCTCCAGCTTTCTGAAGCTCCCACCCGGTCATGCCGTCTTCGTGGTGGTGAATACGAGGGACATCTCTGTTCCCCATCCACTCGAAAACCACTCACAACAGGCAGTCCAACTGAGTGCCCCTGCCACGCGCCTGTGCTTGGAGAGCGTGGCCACTAGTCCACTTGGTAGTTGCGTTGTCTTCGCCAAGAACTCCACCTCTGAATCCTCCTAGGCGTGCACCACTAAGAGCAGTTGTAAATTTCTATCAGCCGTAACAGCGGACACTATGGGCTTCCGGAAAATTGAGCTCTGCGAGCATGGATACATTTTGTGCGAGGATCCTACTTCTCGACGTCTGATATTCGAGCGCCTGTTGGTACTTAACGTGGTCGATCTCGAGGAAGAATTAGAGACCACATCTCGCCGAATGAAGAGCTTCTCGGACAGGGCGAATTTTATCCCCCACGCTGTCACCAAGCACTGCATCCACGGCTCACGATGGACCCTTGCCATACCTCTAGTCATCGCTCTGAGCCTGATGGCGTCGTGCTGTGGCTCTCCTGGCCACTCGGTCCTGGTGGCAAGTATTGGGCACCGGTTTGCAGTGTTTGACATCAACCAGCTGTACTGGCTGGTGGGTGTCGCTGAAGAGCAAAGACATCGCACTGATTCCGCATTAAAACTTGTACTAAGTTAACAAGCCCACCCAGTTTCCTTACCTAAACCCTAATCTTTGTGGACCACAGTATTCTTTATGCCCGCAGCGGACAGGCAGCCTCCACGAGTTCTTTCAAAGAACGATTTATCCACCACAAAAGTATGTAAACTTCTGAAAGAGTTAAGATACAAATTTTAATACCTCTATCATAAAAGAGAAGTGCCGATGGGCAAAGCACACAGTAAAATGCAAGTATTTCTCGGTGTTGCTATACAGAACTTCACTAATTTGCTTCGCATTTTTACGTACTTTTCTTGACGATCAGCCTTACAACTTTGTCGAAGTGAAAAGGGAGCAGTCATTGGTGACCATTTCTCCCTAATAATCAACACGAGAGCCTAACGAGCTTGGTTCGCTCTTCTCCGGTGTCGGTGACAGAATCAGCGTCGTTGTTTTGGGCGAAAAACAATCATCTGATGCGTGACCGATAAGTCGAAAACGATGGAAATCAAATAAATGATAAACGAGCCTGCGTCACAGTGTGGACCGTAACTACATCGCTATAGCTTAAGAGTGGGAATCGAACCCGGGTCGTTTGCGTGGCAAGCTCATGTACACGTCTCCTTGTGAGTATAGTGGAAATAACTTCCTCTGCTTTGAAATTCAGTTGAAGTACCTCTCATAGTTTACAAATACAGGCGTCCCGTATACATGCTTCACAATACAACATAAAATATTGCAGTAATAATGTGTGGCAGAAGCGTACATTGTCATCGGGCGTGAGAACGTGCATGGGGTTATCATGAGTGCGTGGTTTGAAGCAGGCTACCCAATACAAAAGGTGCACTGTTTCCAGCGCCTATTCCCTTAAGGCCGCATACTGGGTGCATCGCAAGTTTTAAAAAGTTTCATGCACTAAGATGTTATAATATGACTCGTTGCAGTCGGCGGCCGGAGGCGATGAGAAGCGGCTGATAGATGAACACAGGTGGAAGGCATGTCTGCAATGCCCTTCAGCGACACCCGCACTAAGAACAGGATAGCGCTTTTATTTCTTTCTTTCTTTCTCTCTTTCATTACTAATTTACCTACTTATTTATTTATTTATTTATTTATTTATTTATTTATTTTTATTTACAAGCACTGCAGCGCTAATGGCGCTTAGCAGGAGTGGGCATACAGAGATACTTAAAAATATAACTAAAACAATGAGCATAGCGCAAACAGGTAATATGATAACACCGTGCGAACATCCAAGCAAAAATATCAGAACATGGGAAAAAAAGGAACGAAGCAATAGCATTTGCAAAGAGATCAGCTAATATATACTTCACACAGATGTGTTATGGATTTCTGCTACAAAACTCTGCGATGGGCATGAACTAAGAGAACCAGGTAATGAATTCCACTCTCCGATGGAACAGAGGAAAACTGAATTTGGACATATTAGTTAGAGCATAGTAAAAACTCAAATTGAGGTTGTGATAGCTTCTCGTCGTTGACTCCTAAAGTAGGAGCTCCTAAAGTGTCGAGCTCCCAAGTCGAAGCTTTAGAGTCCCCTAATTTTTTTTTGCTTCTGCTTTTACAACTGCATCTAAGTTCAAGAGGCGATGAGATAAAAATACTTTCAACACCAAATAAATATTCATCTACATATAAACAAGTTGTTATCACTTGTGGCGTAAGAATTTAAACAATGTTCGAAGATGCTATAATATAACAACGTTGCGGTGGGCGGCCGGAGGCGATGAGAAGCGGCCGATAGATGAATTCAGGTGGAGGGCATTGCAGACATCTCTTCAGCGACACCCGCCGTCCACTACAACCGGTGTATGTCAAACACTGTTGAACCGGTGCCCAGAACTCGCCGTGAAGACCGAGTTGCGGGGAGGCTGGAGCACGATGACCACAGGCTCAGAGCGACAGCAAAAGAAATCAGCAATTGGCAAGAGTCCATGCGAGCTGTCGATGCGGTGCATGGTGACAACGTGTGGGATTAAAATACACCCGGTCAGAGAAGCACATCGCTTGGCGAGAACTGGTCCCGGTGTCTTCCCCGAGATCGACTGCGTTAATTACCAGCAGGTGTTCGAATATCAGGCGCCGAGAAGAAGGATCCTCGCCCAAAACGTGTCCATCCTCGTAGAGCTCCGTTTTTTGGAAGTCCATAGTGTCCGCTGCACCAGCTGTTGGAAATTTTATACTGCTCTTAGTGGTACAGGCAAAGGAGGATTCGTCGGTGGAGTTCTTGGCAAGGACAGCGCAACCACTCAGCAAACCAATGCCCGCGCCCACCAGGCACAGGCGCACAGCCGGATCACGCGGTTGGACTGCCCGTTGTGAGCGGTCTCCGAGTGGATGGCGAACAGGGTTGTCCCTCGTATTCGCCACCACGAAGACTGCACGACTGGGTGCCAGCTTCGCAAACGTGGCTGAGAATGCGCGCACCTGGCGTTCACCTTCCGGCTTGAAGACCGCTGTGGACGTCGCCTCTGTGACAGACTGCTTGATGAAACCCGCGTTGCTGTTCTTCATATTTTTTAATGGAGATCTCGAACGAAGAAGAACGACAGCTTGCCGCAATGACGAAGGTCCTGGCACGCTCTCACGCGCCGCCAATGTGATTTACTGCGTGCGCGCACTGTCATTCCTGAAGAAATGCATGAGACATATCAACTGCGAGGTGGGGGCTATATGTCGCACAGAAGCGACAAAAAGAAATGCCACGTGGTGGCACAACCGGTCAATTTATTCTGCACCTACCGAAAAGTTTTACCTAGGTAATCAATATTTTTTATGTAAATATTTAGCAATAAACTCCGCCTTCAAAATAAATATTTTCATCTAAAATTTCCCTCATATTCAGGTTATACTGGCCCTCAATGGTTCGTGAGTTAGCCGTATATATTACTTTAACAATTGTTCATCGGGTGAAAAAGAATGTCATGTAATGAATTTAGACAGTAATATTTCAGTGTGAGAAGTTTTTTTTTTTTTCAGGACACCTTCCTTTTTTGTTAGTCAACACATATTTTCCAGCAGGTGTTCAAGATACAACTGTGCTTAATAATGTATTATCGTCTTTTGAAAACAAACGATTGTACATTATTACTCACCACACTGGATGTCGCTTCAAAGCGAGAACTCGTAGCTTTAATTTTACAAGATAATTTGAACAATGCTTGCTCATACAGAAGAAACAAAGAAGTAAAAATAAAGCTAGGTAATGTATTTTTTCATAATATGGCTGGTGTTTAATACTTTACTGTTTGAAAATATTACTGGGTAATGCTGTTCTCCCTGCTCGAATGTGCTAGTAGACCAGACTACCGAGCTGACTTGATCATAACAAGCTCGCATCTGTTTGTTGCATTCTTACAAATTAATTTTCAATTATTTGTTGTATATTCGTTGTAGTCAACATTTCAACATATACAGAACAAATAAATAAATAAGAGAACACTGGACAATGCTGTTTCTTTGCGTGATTGTGCTAGTAGTCCAGACTGCTGAATTAATGATCGCAACAAGCTCGAATACATTTGTTGTATTCCACAAACACAATATTTTTCAATTTTTTGTCGAATAATCATTATAGTCAAAATTACAATAGAGTACGTTTAGAAGCTGGAGTGTACCTACAAACCGCATCAAAAAGATCTCTTTGGCAATGTGCCAAACTTGAGGCACCGAAAATTAGTATATGTCATGCACTTATATTTAGCCTATTTTAAAAGCGGAGTAGCAATAAATGTTCTTCCAATATATGAATGTTTGTGATATGCCGAAAAATAACGTTCGGGATTTTCTGTCACCCTCCCTCACTTCTCCGACGAAGAATCGGCAGAGGTGTTATATCATGAGATCAGTCCTGTGCAATCAAATTTTTAAAGGGGGGTACTTGTCATAAAAATTTAATAATGACGACTTCTGCATGCCGAGACGGAGTCTACTGAGACATCCATGATATATGTAGAGGCTGATATTCTTCCCCAGTGTTATTGCTTCCATCGTATCAGTGCAAGTGGCCAGTTTTGGTTTGTGGCCTCTCGACTTTGGTGCCTACTCGACTTAGCGACTGATAGGAACACTTGTTGTAGTCTGTGTATTAAAACTACACTATTCTTTACCAACCTGTTACTAAATATCTCCAAGGAAAGAAAATTACAAAGACAGAGTCAAAAAGAGTGAGAAAAAAGTAAAAGAAAATATGTCCTATCACCTTAACGCAAGTAAAATTTTGAACTGACCAGGCAGCTGTTTACCTTTCCCGATTAAATTCGAATGTATGTCTTACATTTATTCACAATAACAAAACCTTCACTGGCTTTTTTTTTTGTTTTTGAGTATATATAAGGCAGGTATTATATAGGAACAAGTTAGGTTGCTTGGATAAAATCACAAACTGCAATATGTTTCTGCGGCAATATCCCAGGACAAAGGCACCCAAAGGTATAATATTCTCTGCGGTTAAGCTTTAACCTAGCGTAGTTGATTATGATGATGATGATGATGATGATGATGATGATGCCTCAGCCTTGGTTGCTATGGTCTAAAGGAAATTGAATAAGAAATGGTTATATAATTTAGGCCTTCGTGCTTTTATTTATCCAAACAACTAGAGGAAAGGAGATACATAAAAATGGAAAAATCGCAATAATTGTTCATCTATATTCCAAAAAGTCAGCATGGTCTTTTTTTAATATCAATCGCTGCAATATCGAACCAATTTCGCGAGCTCGTTCTCTTCCTTTTTTCAACAGTGGAGCATTTTAGCCTTCCAGCAAATGAAACAACAGTACCGGTCGATCTTATAAAAAAGGTATTATGATGCGTTGTGGAGACTCCTGCTATATCTTTTCCACACGTGACATTATTATAGTGTTGTCTTTCATTTACAAAACAGTTCGAACGAATACCATGGCTCTGCAGTGTTAAAACCTCTCGTTGTCACGTAGACGGCATGCACTCGATCCTCGCTCGGAGCCAGAAAATTTGAGTATTTATTATAATTGCACCTTTCTGAATTTTTTGGTCATGAACAACATCACGATTTTTCGCTCGAAACCACGGACGTCGACGCTGTCACCAACGCAAGAATTCCTTCGCAACGACATGGTAATATATGGGCTAAGTTATCTTACAATATACCAGTGGGAATTGGTCCTGTTCAGCTCTGAACCAACTTAGCAAAATATCTGCGGCACCAGCTGATGGTCCTAGAATCTAGGAGGTCTAACCCCTTGCCGCACAACTTGTAGGTAATATTTTACCGCAGATGTTAAGCAGACGTTGGGTAGCCTTCAAGGGACATCCTCCCCTCTATTACACATAACACATCTCGCACTGTTGTTCACTCTAAACAATTTAAAGTTCCCGTGCTGTTTCGTGAAACTTCAGGTGAAACATCGTACTGATCTCGCACTGAAATTGTAATATGCTCACTTCCGGCGATTTCTCAATTATTAAACTACCAAATTTCCCTTCCCCTTCTTAAGCCCTCCCGTTTCTCTTACGTCAATCCTAATTCTTGCCGACCACCCTATTCTATATCCCGCAGTGGATAAGCAGCCTGCATAAGATTACTTAAGGGAATGATTTATGCACAACAAATGTTTGTAGTTCTCAGAAAGAACTAAATCACAAATTTCAACAACGCTACCGTAAAACAAAAGTGCCGATGAACAAAGCAGGCTGTAATACGCATGTGCTGCTCTGTCTTGCTTTACTTAACTACTTTGTTTTGCGTTTTTTTCACATATTTTTCCCGATGAAGACGCTTGCGCCTTTATCGAAATGAGGAGAGAGCAGTCATTGCTGACCACAACTCACTAAATGGTTGTTTTGTTGCTTCAGCTTTTGTAGCTTCCTCTCGGTTCGAGAGGCATTCTGATACACAAAACTCTTTCAACAATGAATAAGTATTTATCTGCATATAAACAGGTCATTATCACGTTTCCGATATAAAGCTCAGCCATATTCGAAGATACTATAAATTAACACCTCTGTGCTAAAAAGAAGGAGGTGATGAGAAGTGGCTGATAAATGAGCAGAGATGAAAGGCATTGGAAAGGTGCCCTTCCGCGACACCCACCGGCCAGTACAACTGATTGATGTGAAACTCAGGCAAACTGGTTCCCAGTAGTCGCCGCCAAGACCGAGTCGCCAGGAGGGTAGCAGCACAACGACCACAAGTCGAGAGCGATGGCAAAAGGTTTTACCTGGTGGCAAGGTCCATCGCGAGCAGTGAATGCAGTGCGTGGGGACAGCGTGTGGAAGGAAAATGCGCCCGGACCGAGAAGCTCATCATTCGGTAAGAACTGGTCCTGGTGTCTTGGACGACATTGACCTGGTTAGGTACTAGCAAGCGCTCCAATTTAAGGCGCAGAGAAGTAGGATCCTCGCAGAAAACGTGTCCATCCTCGCAAAGCTCTATTTTTGCCGAAGCGCATGGTGTCCGCTGCTATTGATGATAGAAATTCAAAACGGCTCCTTGTGGTGCACCCAAAGGAGCATTCAGAGGTGGAGTTCTTGACAAGGACATGACCATTAAGTAGACTAATGGCCGCGCTCACCAGGAGGCACATGGCCGGAGCACACAGTTGGACTGCCCGTTGTGAGCGGTCTCCAAATCGATGACGAAAAGGGATGTGCCCCGTGTTCACCACTACGAAGATGACACAGCCGGGTGCGAGCTTCAAGAAAGTGGAACAGCACAGATGCCCTTGACGTTCACCTTTTAGTTTGGAGTCCGCTGTTTCAGTCGCCTGCGTGCCTGACTGCATGATGAACCCCATGGTGTAGTTCTTCTTATTTCCGAGTGCAGAGCTTGAACAACGATGTATGACAGCTTCCCTGGTGGAAATTTTGGCATGTTTTCACGAGCCGCCAGTGTTAGCTGACTGGGTGCGCGTGGTCGGTCCCAAATGAAATGCCTGATCTAAAGCAACTACGAGGAGTAGGCTATGTGGGGTATAGAAGCGACAAGATGAAATGAATTGTGGTGGAACTACCGGTCAGTTTTATTGTGATAGCAAATATATGGACACTATCAGCTGGATTTCACCGCTGGCGTGTGCGTCAGTCACCGTATTTGTATACGTGTCTTTATATATGAAAACGCAAGAAAGTAAAAATATAGAAAACGAACCCGGTGCGCGCAATCGAACTTCGGACCTCTCATTTGTGAGGGTGAAGCAATAACCACGAAGCCATGGAGAGGCATGTTCATCTACGTTTAAACGCCAAGCTATTTAAATCTGCCACTTATTGCTGGTGACGGGCATCTTGCGGGGTGAGCGCTATCGTGTTTTCAGCATAATCAGAGAGATGGTGCAATGAGCGCACGTCGCCACATCGTCAAGACGCGGTGGCGCGTGCTCTCTTTTCCCACGCGTACATTTCCCCACGGAGAGGAGGGGGTGACGCTCCGTCGTGTGTCCTTATCTCGCGGTGGGGGATCGCATGTCTTGGCAGGTCTTTGGCTTTCACCGGAACGATTCTTTTGTAGTTCGGAGTACGTTTCGGTCTGCCTACTATTCTGCGTGTGACTTTCATATTTGTTGCTATCGCGTCCATTGCTTCACCTTTGAGGCAAATCTGCGACTTTTTTTCTGTACATACTGGTTAAATTTACCTAGGTAATCAATATTTCACCGAAGTATATATGTAGCAAAAAACTTGGCTTTCAACACAAAAGTTTTCATATAAATAATTAGTGCATATTTACGTTAAACAGGCTCTCAATGGGTGGCGGCTTAGTCATATTTATTACATCAAAAATATCTCATTAGGTGAAGTTAAATGTCACATAAGGAATTTAGACAGCAATATTTTACCGTTAGATTTATCTTCTGAGATGCCTCGCTTTTTAGTTCGTCAACGCAGATTTTCCAGCAGGTGTTCAAGATACTACTATGCCTATTGATGTAAATTCGTCTCGAAGGAAACCAATAGTATTGGAAAGTGAGTTGAATTCTCACCGTACGGGATATCGCTTCAAAGAGAGACTTTGTAGGTTTAAATTTTGAGGATAATTTGAATAATGTTGATTTACAAAGAACAAACTCATAAAAATATTAGTGTGTAATATATTGCTGTTTATTACTGTTCCTGTTTAATAAGTATTGAATAAAATAAAAATAATACTGCTTAATGCTATTTTCTTTGCGCGATTGTGCCAGTAGTCATGACTGCCCAATTATTTTGATAGTAACAAGCTCTAATATAATTGTTCGATTAAAAAAAAACACTACTTTTTAAATTTTTCATCTAGCATTCCTTGCAGTCAACATCACAATGGAATACGTTTAGAAGCTTGAGCGTACCTACAAACCGCATCAAAACCATCTCTTTGGAAATGGCCCATACCTAAGGCACCGAAACTAAGTATAATTATTGCAATTGAATTTAGCCTATTTTGAAATTCGGGCAACAAGAAATGTTATTCTAATTTATGGACATCTGCGGCATGCCAAAAATTAAGTTCAATATTTTCTATCCCACCCCTCCTCCGCAGAATGGTCACAGGGGTGATATCGTCAGACCAGCCCCATGTAAACAGAAGTTCGAAGGGGGCACACAGCATCGAAATCAGGAGCTCGTAAGTTCGGCATGCCGATACTGAGCTACTGAGACTTCCAGGGAAATGTTAAATTTTTATATTGTGCCCATGTTGTTACTGCTTCCAACCTATCAGTGCAAGTTTCTTGTTGTTTTTGGTCTATCGACTCTTGCACGTACCAACTCTGAGAGACTGGCAAGGAAAACTTGTAGTCTATGGGTGTTAAGAATACTTTTGTTTGCCAACCTATTTATGAATATCACCAAAAATGTACGAAGGGGATGGAAGTGATAATAAATGAAAAGTTAATAAATCCTATTACAATAACAAATGTCTTATATTTTGAGCTGAACAGACAGCTGAGTTTACGTGACTCAATCTAATGTGAATGTATATCTCACATTAATTCCCATCAAAAGTAAAGCACTAGTTTTTTTTTCGAGTATATAACAAAATGGACATTATGCCGGTTGTTAAGGGATGAAGGGAGGAAGTTCGCTGATGATGGCAACCCACCGCTGCCATCAGTTGTTGCGAATGGGGTTCTACCCGGTCTCCTGTGGTAGCGTGGTGTAACCGGGTGGAGGAACTGAACGCTTACAAGAAGAGGATACGAAAACAAAACATGTTTAGAGCACTATTTACACATATTTACAGAAAAGAAAGGTTAGGGGTTTCACAACCCACGAGCGTGGTAGTTGAACCTTTTTACATGGTTCAGAGCGACGTCCGGCACTCTGCGGCGTCGTTTTATGCCCTGTCGGGCTCCTCCTCTCCGAGTGGAACACCAATCACACACACACACAACAGGCGAGGGGGACGAGCATGCACGGTCCACGTGAACGCCCAATATTGAGTCATGAACACTGCACTGCAAGGTGGCGCCAGCAGGGCTCTTCCTCGTCGTGTGTGTGCCGCTAGTCGAGAGATCCCACGATCCTGACAGCATACAGCAAAGGGTCCGCCAATTGGTTCGCTTAATTAGCGGGGCGATTTGCGGCGGCCGCCACGGTCTCTTCCGAAGAAGATGCTGTCTTTGTTGTCCTCTCTGGAACTGTTTACGATGTCGTGGCGACACGACGTATCATCCTCCGGCTAGCAGGGACAATGCCTGGCGGGCATAGGCAGCCGGCCGGTCGGCTACTTGATTGAGGATTAAAAGAGCGCCGCTCCCCCGTCAGCTCTGGCGCCGGTCACAACAGCTTCCCCGTCTCCAGATGAGTCGCCGAGGTCATCAGGCACCACTGCTGCTTGAAGGAACGACGAAAGCGTCAGCCTTCGAAAGTCGGGAACTCGCCGTTGCTTGCCACATTGTCTGGGTAATTACTCAAATCTTCGACAGCGTCTGGCAGACTGGGCGCCGAAGGGAATGAGAGTCTCCCCAGTAGACCGGCTTACGCACAATGGCGTCCGCCGAGACGAATTTCCAGGCCAAACTTAACACGGTATTCTTGTACTTCCTTAAATAAAATCACAAACTGAAATATATACGTTTCTGTGGCAGTATCCCAAGATGAAAGCACCCAATTCTGGAATATTTTGGTGGTATACAAACTTACCGCGATTTTTTTTAATGCAACTTGATTGTATTTTCCTGATCTAGTCTTCATCTTCTCTTCAACTTCGGGACATACTTGTCTTATGCAAATATAGCTACAGCACTAGTTTATCTTATATTAGTGGCAATATGATCAATTCTTCCACCACATGAAAATATTATTGATTTTTTAGTTGCGAAGCAGCTCTTTGCCTAGACTGTGTAATGCTTTCCCTCCGTACGAACGCGCCAGGCGCCGCTAGATTTGGGCGGTGCCAATTAGGTTACGTCACTGCTGTGGGTTGTCTACAGGCTCCCCTCGCAATCCGCACTGACGTCACTCTCTCCCTTACCTGCCACGCGCTGGCCGTGGCGCCCACAGCTGCGACCTCGTCCGGTCGCCCACAACACCTATCTCGACCGCAGCTCGTTACCACACCGGCTCGTCGGTTCACGCGGAATAAACCTGACGCACGCCTAATGTACGCGTTGAAACATGTCCGTTCGTTTCACCTACAAGACCTACGCAAGCCATCGCTTCAAGCGAATCTTCAGCGCTCACCACAGCACCCGCGTTAGCGCCATTCAACCCGTGACGCCACCCGTGCGTAACACTGCTGCTTCGCGTCCCATCAGAGTTCCCATCTGAGAGATGCTACAATTTTTTTTCATGATGCAGGAGGTCGTCACCACTACGAGACAAGCAAAGTATGAAACGTTACCTTCGAAATTATGTCCTAATACAAACACATGAAATCGCAAACATGAAGGGTAGTGAGTGTTCTGTTTGTGTCATAGGATCATTTTTATAGGATCATTTCATTACGGAACCTATTTGGATAATTATATATACTGCGACGCCAACATACGCCCCTTACTTCTCCATACTATACGAGCTAACAAATTTTGTTTTTCATTCATTATGGAGCAGATTTTACGGCTTCATTTACCGAGTCACAGTTCTCGCTTTCTCAAGTGCTCATACAGTTTTTCAAAGTAAATGGCAACGAACAAAGACCTTCTAGCGTGAGCTATTTGGTTTAATATACGATAACTTATAGCGTTAGATACCCATTTTAACAACAACAGTCTTTCTTGGGATACTTCAACGCAGAAATTTCGGTCTCTCTGTCAATTTTGGTGCCTGTCTTTCTGCTGCTCTCACTCGCTTCAGTAGGATGGCGAATGTTTAACCCTTTGCCAGGAAGCCCCTTGACGGGCAGCCTGTTACCTTGATCTGTTTTAGCGTTCATACGTGTTTATTATCAATGAAAAATAGAACGCAAAGATAGGAACAGCGCACGAAACGAGGGCATCATTACGCAGGCATTCCACGTCTCGCGACGAACAGATCGTGCGTGACGTCATCCGCCAGGTGGCGCCACTCTAACTTTTTTGGGCTAATTGATGCACTACGGGTGTGCATCGGTCGTTCGGTGAAGCATTCAAGATGCGAGATTAAGACTGGATATCTGACGCGTTTGTTTGCCTTCTATATTGTGAACTACGTAAGTTCTGCACATTCTTTGATTAGTAGGTAATCTCTGCGTATGCGTTTTTGCTTTTAATGTGGTTGAAATTGTCTTCGATAACCTTGAGTTGATTGATTTATTTATGTGTGAAGTTTGACGTCCCAAAACCAGCATATGACTGTGAGAGACGCCGCAGTAGAGTGCTCCAAAAATTTCGACCACCTGGGTTCTTTAACGTGCACCAAAATTTGAGCAGACGGGCCTACAGCATTTTCCACTCCATCAAAAATGTAGCCGCACAGCCGGGATTTGATCCCGTGACCTGCGGGTCAGCAGCTGAGTACCTTATCCACTAGACCGCCGTGGCGTGGCTGCTAGATAAATATGCATACACTGTACCAAAGTCTCATGGAGACGTATATGAACACCCTGGAAACGTGGTAGGATTAATTGGTGCTTATCAGAAAAAGTGCAATAGTAGCCATTCCTCTAAGTGTTTCTGCTCAATGCTTTATCAGTGAGACGTTATCCCGCGTAATAAGGGGTCACTTATACTGACAAACCTAACTGGAGTCCGCATATAGAAAATATGACAGCTAAAGAGCACGTGAGATGCTTTGTAGACACAGCAACAAGTGGTCATGTTTACGTCCTGGTGTTCTCGTTATGATTCACTGCATGTATTTTTACCCGATACTTTAAAGTTCACCTCCATCTTGTTTTCTAGTGCCCCTGACTGCGGCCACTAGTTCTTTTATAGAACGAGAATCATTACGATTCTGTCTTGGACTTCTTATAACTTTATTTCAAATAATATTTTATTTAATGAAGCACGCCCGCCTTCTCTATTAGCCGGTATCACATCCTAACAGTATACGCACATTCCTGGAGATATATGCATCACCACTGAGGAGGTCGCAGTATATTGTTAATAATCAGCCGACGTTATTTTTCAACAGACCCGTTGCCAGAATATTTTCGAGGGAGGGGGCTGCACTTCTTGAAGGTCTTGAAACCCCCCCCCCCCTATTTTCATTGGTTTTTCTCGGGTAACACCCTGCTTCAGCCAAATTTCAAAGGCGGTCCTAGGCCTTAGGGACCCCCCCCCCCCCCCCCTCCTGGCTACGGGCCCACTTTTAACCATCAATGTTCAAAGTCACGGTTTCCCGAAGTCATTTTCTCCCAGAAACTATTGGAAACATCACAAAATCAGCTCCGTGAAATACAAGTCATAAGCATATGTTTACAACCCATTAGAATATAATTTTAGGGTAAATTTCCTGTGAATTGCAAGCATTTCTTCAGTAGATTTTTAAATTACATTTTGGAAGACTATTTCTAAAGCTTAGAAACGGCTACAGTGATAGCAATTCATGCTTCAGTTTTGCACAAAAGGCAGGGGTGCAATTGAATCATTATCACTGGACTGGTCTTTTTCAATTCATTTACCTGATTTTGCATCCATTTATCCCGCCGAATCACTTGATACTGCTCTAGGTTAACGCAAATTGCCCCTATTAATATCAGAAGCCGTCATTCTGACTGACAGCCTGCCTCTCTGTTTTTATTACCGGCATCAAATTTTGTCAAGTTATTTAGGACCATTTATTCTCTTATTCGAAGACATATATACATAAAATTCATTTGATATGGATATCGGGGTACAACGATATTACTCTCAATGAATATGCAGATGCGCTCTGTGTGTTTTTTTTTTTTTTTTTTGCTGTTAGTTGCTCCTTTCTCACGTAGATGGCGACGCTGGCAACGAGCCGCCGACTACTGATATAGTGTACTACTGGATCCATGGGCATCTACTGAAGTTACGCAACCAGTCTACATATACCTTGGACGATATGTGAAACGCACGTCTCCTCTTTCTTGTCATGCGCGGTCCTATACAGTGAGCCGTTGCTCAGCGACAGACGCGAAAACGGGCGCTGGATGCGTAGTAACAGCGAGGACGGAGGTGGTCTTATAGAAACGAGAATCAACGCGATGAATTTGCTGACTTCTGTTAGCGCTGATCATCACGACAGCTTTGCGAAACTCCGTGATCGTACTCATCGAGTACGTGTTGACTTAGCTGGTGGTCGAGCTTCCCCAGGCTCGGAAATTTATTTCGCAAGTGAATCTCTCGCTACAATACCGAAAGCTGGTAAGTGTATCGACGTGTCTTCATACAGTTGTTTAATGCAATACTACCGCGATTAAAAGTTTGTCCTGTAAATTCTATTTTGTCCACGTTGGCGTTGGTGTCTGCGGCACGATTTGAAATATTCTCCACATCGGATAACTTCACTTAGTCTACATTGTCATCTGAGTTGCGTCACCTCAATTATCGTTGCGAAATTCAATGCTGCTGCTCCAGAAGGGCAGAAATACCAGAATACCATGCCAAGTACCCCCAATGAACTTTTCCCTACACAGGTCTGGTCTGGTGTAGTCATCGTTATGCTCCCATTGAGATGAGAGGGAACCCCTGTACCATTTCTCGCAAGGATGCAGACAATTTACTAATAAAAAATGACTTCTGGAAAAACCACTCCGACAGATAGAATGAAATTTATCGCTTCCGGTGGTTCTTTCCTTTCGAGCTACCACACTAAGTTTTGGGGGCGTATTTGGTGGCGTATCCAGGCAATATGCTATCACAGCTTGTGTTTAATTCGGCGTGTTTTTGGTTCGGCGCATGACCAGGTCAACGAGGCATCGCTCACTTTCCCTTAGTGGTTTTGTGCGTAGCTTCAGATGTTTACTTATTCTTTTGTGCATTTCATAGCTCAACTAGCTCACAGATTGTGTAGATAGCCGCTCCTGTGACTGCCAACTGTTTTCGCTGGCGCACGGCCGGTGTGTCCTCGCCTGTGGTGACTGTGAATGCGATCGGCTAAGCAACAAGACGCTGTACTCTACGGCTGCCTAAGCTGCCGTAGAGTGCAGCAACGACTTTCAAGGTTTGAGCAACGTGAGTTTTCGAACTATTATGGTATTGTGCTCGTGGACAGTTGGCTCACAATTGCCTCTGCGAACTTTCTTGTGCATATTGCAAGTACGTCACTTAGCTAATAAAACAACTTTGCTTCCTATATCTCTGTTATGTTTGTTTCATTTCTCTTGCATGCAATTAGCAAGACACAATTAAGGCGAAATAAAATAGCGTAATAATAAATGCATGTAGCAAGTCATCAATTAAGAAAATTTCAATTTCGCGCCAGGTAAGGCAAACGCGCAACGCCACTACCAATTCCGGTTGTGACGTGATACTTCTTTTTGCTGTTAGTTGCTCCCTCCTCACGTAGATGGCGACGCTGGCAACGAGCCGCCAACTACTGATATAGTGTACTACTGGATCCATGGGCTTCTACGGAAGTTACGCAACCAGTTTGCATATACCTTGGACGATATGTGAAACGCACGTCTCCTCTTTCTTGTCATGCGCGGCCCTATACAGTGAGCCGTTGCTCAGCGACAGACGCGAAAGCTTTACGTGTAAAATAAATCGTTCCACTTGCCTGTCACCAATGTAGCCGAACAGCAGGTTGCCAACCACGCTGCCGATGTAGAATGCGCACTGGGCCATGGACACCATCCACGCATTATCGCACACGATATCCATCTGCATTAGTTTGGTGAGAAGAAGCTGCGTTAATGGTTTACGTCTTCGAATACAAAAAATTTGAACTAGATCAAAATAAAAATCATCTGCCTCTACATTTATCCACGCTTCACATGTCATTGATAATTTGTACACGTGTGCGCGAGGTCATTGATCGCACACTCTTCAAACTGACACTCAAAGGAAATATCTCCTTATTCCGTCGACTTTCACTAAAATTGAGAAAAAAAGGTTGTTCAGCCATCCTCCTCTATGAGATCTGCTAGTGAACAGTGAAATGAATAGGCAAGTTGGTGCTCCCTGTATGAGTGACACATGCTTTTAATTATCTTGTGAAGTTGACGAAAAGAAAAATTGTTAATGAGAATGAATAGCAAAAACTGAATGGTACGCCTACACTTACGCCATTGTATAGCGTCGCAGTTCGAAACACCACAGCATAAGTTTCCCGTTTCCCAAAGGCCATCTGCTTAGGAGCATCGTTTACTCACTAAAACATAACGTACCACTGCGGCCAATAACGACGTTGGCCCGCACTGCGAATAACTGACCACAGTGGAAGTAGGCGCAGAGAAATGAAATAAATTATTTCGTTGGCCAAGCACAAAAAAAGTATTCCTCTATTTGCGTCTATAATTAGGATGTTGAACTCGCGCGGACGTTTTGGTATCTGTAGCTGATGATCGCAATCTCTAGGGCGGGTGTTTATGGAAAAAATTACGGCATATTCACGGGGTGAATGATGATGAATGGGCGAAGCTCCGGAGGGATTCATCGGTAAACTGTGAATCTTCCGTGTAATTCGCCCAGTCGATCATCATGTAAAGACGTGAAAAACGCTGTGTGTGTATATACACAAATCAACTTTTATTTGTTCTTAGACGATGGATGGCTTGCGATGTCCCTTGCTTCGCGCGCTCGCACATCGGGATTCTGTCTGCGAGCGCGCGCTGCTGCCGCCTTGCGCTCTCTCCGCTGTGCAGCCTTATCCATCCGGCGACTCCGAGCGCGCGCCAACAGCGAACGGATTTTATTACAACGCTCCCCCTAGCGTACGTCGCCGCACTAAATCGAACGATTGCCTTCAACCAATGACACGCGCCATATGTGACATCATTCCTATTTTATAAGATCTCGCGTCTTTCATCAACTACAAGTACCGCTTTCTAGTTTATAACGTCTTGCATCTTTTCATCATCAGCTACAAGTACCACCATCTAGTAAACACTACAAGAACTAAACGAGAGGTGGCTACATGGATGGATGGATGGATGCTATGAGCGTCCCCTTTATAACGGGGTGGTGACAAGTATGCCACCAGGCTCGACAAAAAAAAAAACCTTTTTTCTTTTTTTATGTTGGCCTAATGCCTCTACTTCGATAAATTCTATCTTAATGGAAAAAAAGGTAAATTTTCAGCTTAAGTTCTCTGCCATTTACGGCACACTGTCCATATTTTATTTTTCCAATATTTATTTTTGTCCTTTCTCTCTAATTTTCTGCCACCAATACTCTAACCGTCTCTTACTTATTTCAATCGCGGGTGTGTTCAGCTTTCCATTGTTGTCCCTAAAACCCAAGGCTTCCTGTAGGCTCGTGCCCAAACGTACACCTGGGTGGATATCTCCACATTCAACCAGAACATGCTCCGCCGTTTCCTTATCTTTCCCGCAGCATGTGCATTGTTCTTCTTCTTTACTGAATCTTGCTTTATAACTACGCGTTCTAAGGCAACCCGATCTCGCTTCAAACAGTAAAGCGCTTCCCCTTGAATTATCGTAAAATGCCTCCCTCCTTATTTCATTTTTGCCCTTTCGGTAGTTACTCAAAGCCGGTTTTTTCTCCATAGCTGCCATCCAGTAAATCCTCTCCGCCTCCCTGACTTTTCCCTTAACGCTCTTTGTTGACATATGGCTTACAATACCAGCCGTATATTTACTAGTGAGTCTTCTAGTTCTTTTTCTCCACTGTGTGTCCACGCTCTTCCTATACAAATAACGGAACACCTTCTCTGCCCATCTACTCTCCTTCATATTTCTTAGCCTTTCTTCGAACCTTATTTTGCTCTGCGCTTCCCTCGCCTCAAAACCTGCCCACCCCATATCGCCCTTTACAGCCTCGTTTGTCGTCTTCCCGTGAGCACCCAACGCGAGGCGTCCCACAGTCCTTTGATTTACATCCATTCCCGATTGCACCTCTGCCCTCATGCACACCACTGAGTTCCCAAAAGTAAGCCCTGGAACCATTACACCCTTCCACAGACCTCGAAGCACCTCATACCTATTGTATCCCCACAACGCTCTGTGCTTCATTATTGCCGCATTCCTCTTTCCTTTTGCTGCCGAGGCTTTTTCCTGTACCTCCATGTATCTATCACTCTCATTTACCCATACTCCAAGGTACTTGTATTCACTTACCCTCGGTATTTCTTGGCCTTGTATGGACACCGTCTGATCACAGGGATCATTGAATACCATCAATCCACACTTCGTTACACTGAATCCTAGTCTAAGAGCTTCACCTTCCCTTCCGCATATATTCGCCAGCTGCTGTATATCATCTCGACTGTCCGCAAATAAGACGATATCGTCCGCATAAAATAAACCTGGAAGCTTCTGCTCAATCATCATGCCGCCCTGTTTGTGGGACAGATTAAAACCAATGTTGCTACCTTCTAGCGCTTTTTCAATACTCACCATGTACAGCATGAATAACAGCGGGGACAAAGGACATCCCTGTCTCAGACCCCTGCTAACCTCAACGTTCTCTTTGCTACGCATTCCTTCCCACTCTATGCAAACTGTATTTTCTCGGTATATCTCCCTCAAAAGCTGTATACAGTCGTCGCCCATGCCCATTCCTTTCAATATATCCCACAAAATTTCCTGATTAACGTTGTCGTATGCCCCAGTGATGTCTAGAAAAGCCACGTACAAGGGCCTATTCACTATTTTAGATATTTCTATACACTGAGTGAGAACAAACAGGTTATCGTCTAACCGCCTGTCGACTCGAAATCCGTTCTGAAGTTCTCCCAAAATATCGCTATGTTCGGCCCATGTTTCTATTTTCATTTTTACTGCTTGCATCGCCAACCTGTATAGTACCGATGTAATGGTTAGTGGTCTATACGAGCGAATCCTGTCCTTTTCTCCCTTGCCTTTATAGATTAAGTTCATTCTACTTTGTCGCCAACTGTCCGGTATTTGTCCGTCCTTTAAGCTTTTTTCTACTGCTTTTAACAATGCTTCTTTAGTGTTATGTCCTAGTTCGTTAATGAGGCTAACGGGAATCCCATCTAAACCCGCGGCAGTGCGCTTTGGAATTTTTCCTTCGGCCTTTTTCCAGTTGAAATTATCAAGTACTAGCTCTTCCTCTGTTGCTTTCTCCGCCACACTTTTACTCACCGGGGAGATCCCCTGGACGCTCTTTTGAAACGAGTCGGCTGTTACCTTTTGGATGTAACCTAGCGCTTCGTACCCTTCCAATTGATTTCCTCCTTCATCTAGAATATGTTGTTGCGTTGTGACAGACTTCCTACCTAGCGCCTTTATGTGGCTCCAAAAAATCCTAGGCGCGGCCTCCTTTTTTTCGTGTATCTCTGTCATCCAGCGTTCACTTTCACCTTTAATTTTTGCCTCTACCAATTTCTGTACAAGGGATTTTTTCTCTAAATATATTTCCCATATTTTTTTGACTTCGCCCTGCGGCCGCTTCTCCTTTTTTGCCTTTCTATGCTCCCGTGATGCTTCGCGTCGCTTCTCGATCGCCTCCCGGATTTCCTTGTTCCACCAACTTTTTGGCTTCCTTTTTCCTTTCCAGCAAACAGTTTTCTTCTCTTTCCCTATCTCCTTCGTCATTAGATGTAACAGCTCACTATACTCCCAGTCCTTGCCTGGTATTTCGCCTACTTCTTCCTCGACTCTTGCGGCTATATTTATTATTTGTTTGTCATTTAAATACGAGCTGCCAGACTTTGATTCCATGCTCATATTTTCAGTTTCGTATCCCATTTGTAATGTTATTCGTTTATGATCACTACCCAAGCTGTTAATGCCTTCCTCGTCTATCCTCATTTCTGTCAGTTTGTGGTAAATTCCTTCAGTCATGAGACAATAATCAATACTTGATTGCTTGTTTCCGACTTCCCATGTGATCTGGCCGTCACATTTAGGCCCCGTGTTAACTATCTCCAGACTATGTTGCTCGCAAAGATCTAGTAATAACTTCCCATTGGTGTCTGAATATCCGTCAAGGTCATGTATGTGGGCATTCATGTCCCCTAGAAGGATGATTTCGGCCCCATTACCAAATTCCTTAATATCCGCACTCATGCAATCCACTATCTCCTGATTCTTTTCTCTGCAGTTATTCCCCGTCCACAAGTAGGCTACCCCTAGCCACGTTTCCTTTCCACCTACTGTGCCCAGAACCCAGAGGTGCTCTGAACACGTCTGTTTCACTCTAACCCATTTAGCTCCGCGGTGAATTAGCATTCCTACACCCCCACCTTTCCTTTCCGATATGGTCCTGTTACACCCTTCCCAAACATAATTTTTAATATGTGGTGGCTCTTCCAAGTCTCTAAGGTGTGTTTCTGTAACCGCATACACGCCTATCTGTTCTTTGTTTAACTGCTCCTCAATCTCTAACCATTTTGCCTTCTTTCTGCCACCCTGCATGTTTATGTAACTAATTGCAACACGCGCCTTTTTCCTTTTTCTTTTACCTTTTTTCTGGTTTTTCGCAATTCTACCTGTCAAAGCGTCCTCCTGCTTGTTTTCCCTGTTACGAGCTACCCCGGACTCCGAAGGGCCCGTGAGCCCCCCAAAAAAGCTACTGCGCGTCCTGCCAGTCGCCAGCCCACCTCGTGTCCAAGCCTCTTATCGAAATGAATCTTGTCTCTTTGGAATCCACCCCACCTGTGCACTTCCCTGTTTAAATCCACTACCTCGAAACCCTTCTCTCGACTAATTCGCCATATCTCTTTGTTTGCGTCGACAACCGCTCTTTGCAGGTTGACGTTGCGTACTGGTACTTCTGGTACTGTGCATACTACAATTTGCACCTGGGGGGACGCGGTGCGCATGTCATCCACCCCTTTCGCCAAGGTCGTCGCTAGTCCTGACGATTCTTTTTTCAGGACGTCATTTAACCCTCCCGCAATTACAACGAGGTTACGATTGTTAGCTTTAGCTGCGAGTTGTTCACCCGCTTGACTCATTACTGTCCCCAGCGTTTGTCCTGGGAACGTCCCTATCGCAACTCTCTTGTCGCCTTTCACCCTTTCTTTGATTGCCGCTGCGCATCGGACTAAATTTGAGTCACCGGCGATGATGACCTGTTCAGACATTCCTTCTGAAACCTGCACCTGGCTGCTGACTAGGTGACTAGCGTGAGTCACGGCTGCTGGTTTGCTCCCTCCCTCCCTCAAAACTACTTCCCGGTAGCTGGGCCCTGTGGCCAATGTATCTGCCTTTGTCATGCCTGTTTCCTTCATCTCTCCCGCACGGGGGGTCGTCGCCACAATGCTTCCGCCGTCACCTGCGTCTTCGTTCCCTTTCACGACCTTCGATAGGCCCTTCTCGGCTGCCCGGAGCCTTTCTTCCATGGCTGACGTTTTCTCTCGCTCCTTCGCCAACGCATTCTCCAGCTCTGCGATTTTCTCCATGAGCCCACTCTGGACCGCCATCATATTTTTCATTTTCTCCTCGAACTCGCACTGTCTACACTTGGCGTCATCTTCTGCTTTCTCCTCCGCACTAATTTCCACCTTCCACCCTACCCCGCACTCTCAACACTTTACGGTCTTTTTGACCATGGCTAGCTCAGTTTACCGTCTACATACAGGAGACGGTACCGCCATCTAGTGAACACTGCAAGAACTAAACTAGAGGTGGCTACATACAGGGGACGGTACCGCCATCTAGTGAATACTGCAAGAACTAAACTAGAGGTGGCTACATACAGGCTACAGGGGACGCACAGCCCACGCCCTAACGAGCTTCGCCCCTAAAAAAAATCACTCAAGCCACAAGTTCTTATTAGAACATAAGCCAACCATTCGGGATCATGGGCATACATCAGCGAATGTGACGAGCCAATGGCGAACAACAACACCATGGATGAGAAGTATTAAACTACTTTTTTTTGAACCAAAAATTCATCCTTGTACACACAGTCAGGCGTCACGTCAACACCTATTTGTTATTCAATCAATGCTGATTCATTAAAACAACTACCTCATCTCCACGCAGTGAATCATGACGAGTGTAATGGGGATTTTTCTTAACGTAAATCACCTGTGACGTCGCCCACTCGCGCATGTCAATGAGCGGCTACGCGTGTGTATAGTATACAAAATGTGTTTTTCCCGTTGAGCCGCCGCATGCCGCGCTCTCGCCTCCGGAGTAGCAGCTTGTCAGCGTTGCCGCTTTGCCGCTGCTTTGTAAGCTCTCGCCTCCGGCGCAGCTTGTTGTTACTTGCGTTGGCGTTGCCTTTTGCGGGTGAGAGTGCGTTCACGTTCGTTTTTATCCATGGCCGAAAGAGAATGTGTGGTCTAGAACGTGCTTATTCTTCAACGTCACCAGCATCATCGGGTGTTGTCAGCACTGCCTTTCCCTGGCGACAGCACGTTCACGTTCGTTTTCATCCATCTTCATCGCCATCAGTGTCATCGTCATTGTCACCGTGAGCACGGACAAGCCTAGACCCTAAGGTACGGTGCCCCGTTTTTTTTTTTTTTTTTAATACGACGCCTTATAAGTAGGTTCCTCTTTAAGTAATGATCAGCATATTGGCCTCAGACGGTAAATTTAGTGTAGTAGGTGTTCGCGTTAAGTATTAAAAGTGTTGTACTTGAGGGCGATGCCAACATATATGATATCAATTTGGCAGTGCTATAGAGATAATTTAAATGACGCTTACACACAAAGAATTTCGATGTAGCCCAAGCGTATATAGACCAAGATGCGACAATCGCACTGCATCTACCACTCACGGAAAAAGCGTAAATCATAAATGACAACTGTTTCGCGGATGGTGCTAAGTGCGATTCTGCAGATCTGTAAACCCCGAATTCATTCAATTGCTGCAGCATATGAAAACGTCAAGATGCGGAGTAATGCTGTACGCTTTTACATAATAGGCCAGCTGTGTCTAAAGCATTGCCTGCAGGGGTGTAGTTGGTAAGCATTTTCTTCGACATGGCGTTACTTTTATTTTTATTCGCATTCTACCCGTGCTGACAACGTGGCCAGGCGAACTATACGAGAAAATATGGAGATGGAAGAAGTCAGCAAACAACAAGTGCAGTTCGGCAAGATGTCGGAGGAGAAATGAGATCAATTTTTTTATGCGACCCGAAGGCCCCGATTTCACACACGCGTATGACGCTCTGTCCATGTCTTCTCGCGCTGTTTTTCGTTTCAATGGGGATAAAAACTAACTAGCGCACCAACAAGCGTCCGCAGATTACATTCACACCAAACGTGGAGGAGGGTAAATTGTATATACCTACCTGAGTCACGAGCGTGTCGTCGTAGTAGGTGGTGTCGTAGACCCATCCATTGTCGCAGGCTCTCATCGCCCAGGACTCATTGGGTTGTGGCAGCGTACCTTCGTCGAGCGCACGATGTACCAGCGCAGTGTAGTTGAGTTCGTACATGAGGCAGCTTTCAAAGACACCATTCGTTCGTTGTGGGATGCTGATTGAGACGAGCAGCTCTGGCGAGAACCGGCCCTTCAGGGCCTCCATCTCGGGCACACGGCACCAGTGACGTGGTGTGGCCGATACGAAGATGCTGCTGAAGAGAGTGAATACCGACGGCAGCGTGGCGGGGATGCAAAGCAGGAAGTAGATCCATTTCTGATAAGGACCGAAGGCCCCGATTTCTGGCAGCAGTTCGTCCAGGTCCATGGCTACGCCACGTCATTGCATGTGGCAAACGGAGTCGGGGAACAAGTTACCATCATTGTTCGAATGGTACAATATATGCATGAAACTCACTGTGTCCTGCCTGTTCAGCGCGCAAGCTAACATGCACCAACTCACACATATACTGCGCGCGCGCTTGAGGTGGCTTGCAAACTGCGCCCGTCAACTACATGCGCGCGCGTGGAACATAATAGAATGTATCATTACATGTTCTTTATCGTCTTACAAGGCGAAATGCGCGAAGACGACGACATACACAAAGATAGATTGCGCCTTTCACCTTGGAACATGCTGAAAAAACACACCAAGTTATCCATCCTGATTATTTATCCAGCTGTGTCATTTCATGCCAAATGTCCCAGCGATTTTGGCTCTATCTCAAATGTATTTGAAAAAAATTGTGTTGATTAAATGCATTGAAAAGTGAAATGGTAGAATATTTCCGCGAGTTAGTGAAATTGATTATTATGTGGGGTTTAACGTCACAAAACCACCATATGATTATGAGAGACGCCGTAGTGGAGAACTCCGGAAGTTTCAAACACCTGGGGTTCTTTAACGTGCACCCAAATCTGAGCACACGGGCCTACAACATTTCCGCCTCCATCGGAAACGCAGCCGCCACAGCCGGGATTTGATCCTGCGACCTGCGGGTCAGCAGCCGAGTACCTGAGCCACTAGACCACTGCGGCGGGGCCGAGTTAGTGAAATTACTTTATTATGTCCACAATAGACGCGAGTTAAGTCAGCGTCACCTGGCTATAGGCCCAGTTGGGAACGGTCAGGTTAAACCTGACCGCCCTCGCGCGGGCCCTCTGGATGGCCAGGATTTGAGAGGATTTGAGAGGTGAGGTCTTGGGCCTTAATCAGCTTATTCATTTCCTCTTCTTAGAAAGGGGGACCGGCAAAGATTGATTGATTGATATGTGGGGTTTAACGTCCCAAAACCATCATATGATTATGAGAGACGCCGTAGTGGAGGGCTCCGGAAATTTTGACCACCTGGGGTTCTTTAACGTGCACCCAAATCTGAGTACACGGGCCTACACCATTTCCGCCTCCATCGGAAATGCAGCCGCCGCAGCCGGGATAGGGGACCGGCAAAGGCACAGCCCCATGGGACATGCTCGAAGTCCACATAACCACCACACAAGGGGCAATCCGGGCTTGAGAATGTTCGGCGTATATTGTGTGCAGTGCCGCTAGGCTCCGTTTAAGTTTTTTGTTTGGAACAGTCTGAGAGTAACAGCTTGGGCCCTGCACAGCGAGGAGTGTGGCAGGGGCAGCGCTCTTCTTGAGAGAAAATGGTGCATGCATATCTCGTTGTACGTGCAGAGAGGCTCGGATCACCCAGGATATGACGAGTTACCCAGCACACGGTCAGTCAAACCTCTTGCAGCCGAATGCGCCTCCTCGTTCGGATTGATTGAATTCCCTCAATTGGGGCAAGGTGTGCAGGAAACCAGACCAATGAGTGATTTTTTTTAGGTATTTGGCTTTTTTGAGGATCTCTAGGACCTATGGAGCCACCATACTCATTTGAAATGCCTTGATAGCAGCCTTGGAGACTGAATAAATTGTGTCATGTACAATCTCCGTTAATGCAAGAGCAATGGCAACCTGCTCTGGAACGCTGGAGCCAGTAAGATTGCACTTATATTACTGAGCTTCAAACACTTTACACAAGAACCTTTACTTAACATGTAGTATAAGCTTTGTATAGAAAGAGAGAGCGGTACTTTTAAAATAAATGTTTCCCCGAATAACACCTAAACGACGACATTTCAGGAAGTTCAGAAGGCAGCCACGTGACCAAAAATTTTTTCTCTCCCAAATATTCCAGCAGTTCACTGTTTTCAATGCAGTAAATCAGCACGTTTTTTTTTTTCAAATACATTTGAGATGGTCGCCAAAACGGCTAGGGAGTTTGGCGTGGAATGACCAAGCTACATTTTTCCATTCATATTTTAATTGTGGAGAGATTTCTGTGGGCGGATGCGAGAGGCTTGCGTTTCGTTTTTGTATCCAGGATACTTGAGTCCCAGAAAAAGCGAAGAACCTGCGTGGTGGGTTCTTGGACGACAACTCTTGCATTTCATAAAATGAAAAACTCTCCATGGGGCTCCTACAAAGACAGAATCAAGATCTTTGTGGTTTAATGAAGAGTTCTTGTCTTGCCTTACATGAGAAGTTTTTGTCTTACAAATGCACACGTGCATTGTTATATATATAAGGATACTTATGACACAGTTGGATGATTGCTTAAGAGCGATTTGTTCTTTTTACGAACGTGCCCAAAACAGCTTGACAGCTGTATATTGCAAGAATAATCAGGTATGAAATACGTGATCCTATTTCCTTATCAACAGAGAGGCTAGTTGTAGTGACCCGTTTTCGTTCTTTGCATGACCTTTGAGCGCTGTCAGAACGTTCGAAAATGGTCATACGAATGCATACTTCATGGGGCATTCTGAGCCCTAAAAAATCACAGCATATCCACGGAATGAATGATGATGAGTGGGCGAAGCTCCGGAGGTACATTGGTAAACTGTGAATCTCATTCGCAGCCGTTACACATTTTCGGGGAGCCTGTCCCAGCGTATACTTCCGCGGCAGAAAGCGCGAGGAACGCGTGTGGTTTGCCCGCAGCTAGTGAATCATGGCAAAGAGTTCCTTGCGGCTTTCTTTCCAGCATTGCGCCGTATTGGGTACGCCCCTCATGAACGCCAGGTCTCGGTCGAGCACTTTGTCCATGAACGTGCGCCCGCCACTCTCGAGTTGCTGCCACGTGAAC
This sequence comes from Rhipicephalus microplus, assembly GCF_043290135.1. Classification (NCBI taxonomy): domain Eukaryota; kingdom Metazoa; phylum Arthropoda; class Arachnida; order Ixodida; family Ixodidae; genus Rhipicephalus; species Rhipicephalus microplus. Next base: position 85,479,118 of record NC_134710.1, read on the forward strand.
GAGCTGATGGTGGCAGCGAGAGCCGCAGCGCTATCTAGGGAGCACTCCGAGAACTATCGGGTGGCTACGATGGCTACGGTGGACAAGCCCACACCCGTAGGAGCTTCGCCACTAAAACAAGTATAAAACATTTAATTGTTTCATTGTGTTCTCTGAAAACGAGTGAGTAACATGAAAATTGAATTGCGAGGCTTAACGTCCCCCATCCAACCTTATCTTACGTCACCCATCTGCCCACCAGGATGCTATGAAGCATTGTTATTTAACATGTACCTAAATGTACAAACACGCTTTTCTGTTGTTGGTCTCCATCAATTGTAGCTGGAGACGATAAATATCGCGATGTGCAGTAGAACGGCATAACCATTAAGTCATCGTGAAAGGTTCACGCACGGACGTGTTTAGTCTCTGCAGAGGAGCTGATCAAGGCAGCTCAAAATTTTTTGTTCATGAACGGGCCAACTATTATTTTCACGGCTTCCCAAGACCATTGTGGGAAGCGGTGAGAATAGATCATCTTCCCCTTTTTGTTTGGCCTGGAATACAACACAGTCCACATCTAATTGTGTCGAACGTAATATATATCCATTCCGACTTCGTACGTCTACTGAATCATATAACACAACCAAAAAGCAACAATGGCGAGGTGGCCACAGCGTGATATACTTGCTATCTGCTAGAATATGTCAGTTGCTATATACACAGTAAACCACATAACCACGTGCTGGAAGTCTCAAGTTATGTGTAAGTTTAGCGCAATGCATACTCTCGGATGTGTTATGTATTTTATTGACACTATGCTCATTTTCGAGCCAATGCTTACATCTCAATAAATACGTGTAGTATTGTGAAAATATGTGTGCCAGAAGCGTAGCCAGAAATTTTCTCGGGGGGAGGACGTTTATCTATATTTAGTTTATGTATGTTCGAGCGTGCGTTTGTATGTGTTATAGTGTATATCTACGTAAGCAAAATTGGGAAATTTCGAGGGGTTCAACCCCCCTCCCCTTGGCTAAACTACTGATATGTGCATCCTTATTCATGCACAAACAAGAAAAAACAATGATTTGGATATGTGCACTGTGCAAACTAAATATGAGGCACGGGTCATTCTGCGCATACCTCATATGAGTGTCACCTTCTTCACTTGCCACGCACGAAAGCCTCTGATATGACTGACACGCACTTTTCGCCGTCTGACGGGAAGCGCATCCGCATGATGTTTGGTAAATATATATATAGCCGTGTTAAATACGAGCAGCAGCGGCACTCACGGCCGCGGTTTTAGTGTGACGTTCAGAAATATAGAAAAGCGATTTTTTGTTTGTCTGCGAATAACTGATCTTTAAATTATTTTTTGCCGAGAAAATACACGAACTAATTCCCCACGAGCACCCTAAACTTATTTCATCCGTACGTTTATCTCAATGTCGATCTGTAGAGAATACAGTACTCCCGGATCCATCAAGGCTACTCGACGTAGTAGCTTTTCTTTTGTTTTCTTGACTGCTTCGGCAAGCATGTTATGAGTGCTGTACAGCTTGTAAAAGATGAAACTACGCATAAAAATGACACTAACGAAGTTCAGCACCGATTCCTTCATCTGATCAGAACCAAGGTCTCGACGCAAAATTCCCAAAAATGTTCTGCTTTTCACGTATACAAGATAATCGACTCGCTTTCCAATGGCCTCCCTTTACTAGCTCTGGAGGAAGCTCCCCGTACTTACATGCAGTTCTTCCACGGAAACATTGGTACTCTGTGAAGCAGTGATCTTACCTTGCGCGGTTGCGCTCGCCGAAAGAAACTTCTATGAGCGCTGCTTCTTGGGGACTGCACCTCGCAACCTGCACGCCGGCGCTGGTCATCGTGGCTCCAAGATATATTCCGTGAAAGTAAGCCATATTTTTATCGTTTTACCGCAGGGCTGTTTGCACCGCCTGAGTACACTTCTCACCTTTGTACATAGTATGCACCGATGCGTGCCTCCCATTAGCTAACTGGATGGAGAGCGCACAAAAAGTGCATTGGTCGAGGAGCAGAGCATATGCCGTTCCTGGGATGTGGTAAAATCTGATGATAAGCTTCAGCATACCTTGCCTGCCTTTCCGACGCATCATTTTTCTGTTGGCGAATGCACTCTTTTCTTAAGAACGATTTTTCTTCATTTTAGCTGCCTATGTTTGGTGCCGTATGCGGATTGGGCAGTCTCTACTTTTGGGAATGTCATCTTTAAAATTCGCGCTCATCGAGGAGTATTCTGCGGCAGATATAGCTTTCCTTCAACCCAGGTTACGAAGCCGAAAAGCGTCTGAGATTTATTCATAGCCCGCGTGTTTTTATGGCTGAATGTCCCCTGTTGTTCACTGATTTTAATCAAAAGCTACAGTATGTATGTATGTATGTATGTATGTATGTATGTATGTATGTATGTATGTATGTATGTATGTATGTATGTATGTATGTATGTATGTATGTATGTATGTATGTATGTATGTATGTATGTATGTATGTATGTATGTATGTATGTATGTATGTATGTATGTATGTATGTATGTATGTATGTATGTATGTATGTATGTATGTATGTATGTATAAAAGAGCTTTAGTGGTTGTAGTGAGTTCGTGTTGCCTTGTAACACGTAGTTATAAAATGATCGCGATTCAGTAAAGAGGAAGAATGATGCACATGCTGAGGGGAAGATAAGAAAACAATGGAGCATGTCATTGATACGTTTGGCAAGAGCCTACATCAAGGCTTCGGTTTTAGGGACAACAATAAAAAGCAAAAGATGCCCGTGACAGAAATACGTAAGATACAGTTACAGTATAGGTGGCAGAAGAATTTAAAGAAAAGAAAAAATTATCATGGGGAGGTGAAGTAAATTTCGCTTCAAGGGACAGAAAACTGCGCTGTGAATTTACGTTTCTTCTTGGTGTAAGATACATTCAATTATTGGCATAGGCCACTTAAAAAACAAGAAAAAAGAAAAAGCTTTTTGTCGAGCCTGGTAGCACACATGTCAGTGAAGCATTATGAAGGGGACACTCCTAGCATCCATCTATTTATCCATGCTGATTTGTCTACAACAACCCGCTTGTAGCGCGACGCCCCGCCGCGGTGGTCTAGTGGCTAAGGTACTCGGCTGCTGACCCGCAGGGCGCGGGTTCGAATCCCGGCTGCGGCGGCTGCATTTCCGATGGAGGCGGAAATGTTGTAGGCCCGTGTGCTCAGATTTGGGTGCACGTTAAAGAACCCCAGGTGGTCTAAATTTCCGGAGCCCTCCACTACGGCGTCTCTCATAATCATATAGTGGTTTTGGGACGTTAAACCCCACATATCAATCATCAATTGTAGCGCGACAACCACCTGTTTGGTCACACGCTTCCTTTACAGCTTCATGTTACGAGCGGGTGGTTTTCAACTATTCCTTTCATAACAAGTCCATGTTTAATAGGCACACGATAAATTTAGGAATAGACGGTTACAACCAGTATGAACAAGTACAAGCTCCACTCGCCAAATCACGGCGCGCTTTCACGTTATCATGGGCTAGCTGGTTCATGACTTCTGAAGAAAAAAATGTAATCATAACTGTGTTTATTGAAGAAACTTACTTATAGGTGCTCCATTTTGGCCAAAAGTACGCAAAAGTGAGTACAGGCGTGCTCCATCATGTAAGTTGTTCCCTATTTTTCTACATGAATGATGGCACTACCTTCTGGCGCTTTTCGTATAAAAATAAAGAACCACTTCTGTCATGGAGCACACTGGCATTTGCTTTAGCCTATAATTTAGCCACAGCCATGCCATAGCTTTTGGAGCACCTGGTGTAGACAGCACGAGAGCAGCAAAGGGCATCCTCACAATAGTCAAACCGAAGATTAAGTCAGCAGGAAATCATATCTAGAAACAAGAACACTACATGACTTTGGCGGTTGCACGCATGTTCAGCAGATTGCAGATTTAAGCAAGGAGATACAACAACAAAAAAAGAGAACGAAGGAAAAGCAATAAAAAATACTGGCAAATATTAAGACGTTAACAATTAAAGGTTATAGTTGAACAGACACCATAACTATAACCACTAATTTTTATCGTCTTTAAATTTCCAATTATGTTTATTGTTTATTCTTGGTTCTTTTTTGCTTGCTTTAACAATATCTATTAGCTTGAATTTTCAATTTACTCGTTTTTTTTTATTGATTTATATGTGGGGTTTAACGTCCCAAAACCACCATATGATTATGAGAGACGCCGTAGTGGAGGGCTCCGGAAATTTCTACCTCCTGTGGTTCTTTACCATGCACCAAAATCTGAGCACATGGGCTATACCGCATTGCCGCCTCCATCGGAAATGCAACCGCTGCAGCCGGGATTCGATCCCGCGACCTTTTTTTCTTTTTTTTCAGATTTAGGTACATGTTAAAGAATCCCAGGTGGTCGGTATTTCCGGAGCGCTCAACCACGGCATCCCACACAATCATATCATGGTTTTGGGCCGTTAAACCCCAACAATTATTTTTATCGACTGCCGCACTGGAGCCTTGTTTTCTTCCTTTTTTTTACAATGCCTCCTTACGACCAGACGGTATTCTATGAAATCCTACATTTCACCAGTTTTACACACGTACGCCGAGATCACTCAGTTCTATCTCCATTTTAAAGCCACGCGGTGAATTCTCACGTTTACGCCTCCAAACAACCTTACCATTCGATGTAGTACGCAGGGGTTGGTCGTCACTATTTCCGTGTCAACTCCTGTCGCGACAGCACCACACGTTCGCATGCAGCGTGCAAAAGATGAGATTCTTCTGTCCTCCAGCGATGGTGAGCCGCGAACGCCGTAGTGAATGCTGCTGCAGTCCCAGAAACCCCAGCTACAAGCACTTGGTCCAGTGCCGAGCAGTCGCGTCGCGCTCGATTCATCGTCTTCCAGGCATCCCCGCAGAGCAAGGCGAGTGTGCGTTTACTTAGTCCTACGAATATCGAAGAGTGGTTCGACGTCCGCGCACGAGACACGCTCCCATTGTTGAAAGGTTGACCTTCCAGCCAAATTTTTCCCATCGCTCATGGCGCGAGTGTACAGCGACGCTTGAACTCGAGACAAGCCGATTGACTTCACCCAGGTTTTCGTTGGGCGCCAAGTGTACAGCGTAAACGAGAAAAATTGACAGACAAGACGTCGACGTCAGTGACTCAATGTACTATATGCCGAAACGTGTTTCCACGCGCTTGTCTTCTGTAGGACTCATTCGTCATAAACTTTAGGTCATAGGCGTACCTGCCTGTGTGGGAAGAGGGTTTGGAGGGGCAAGGGGGACGCACCAAGAAAACTTAGAAAGGCGGAATCCCCTTCCCCTTTCAACAGGTCCCTGTCGACTGCACGCTGGAAAACCAGCTGCGGCAAAGTTTTCCTTCAACGCAGCAATCGCGCAGCAGTAATTATGTAACGAAATTTGTCCTATATTGTCCTCTATGTCACACCATCCCGCACTGTATGCTCTCTGAAGTACGCGACGCTTTCGCGCCATACGCTCAGCGGGGCTTATAACATCAGGTCACTCCGTCATGCTTTGGCTCCGCTCCGCCTCGGCCGGCGGAAATATGGACGGGAGCCAGTAAACGTTCTGGGGACCGCTCAAACCTCTTCTTGCAGTGGCGCTATAGCCAGGAGGTGACACACCGGGCATTTCCTTGCCTCCCCCCCCCCCCTTTCGAATTTTTTTTTTTCGCCATGGCATACAGAGTGAAAAATGACCATTTCAAAAAGATGCCCCTCCCCGACCTCGAAAAAAAATTTTCGCTGGTGACTAATGTGGAAGGAAATATCGTGCGATATAGTTTAACGCTATGGTCATTTCCATTTTTTTTTTTTCTAGGGGAGTTCATGCTTACACCGGAGGGCCATCCGAGCAATGTTACGTTGCTTTTGAGACGAAAGGCTTGCTTCAGCAAAAAGTGATACAAAAAATTGCGATCACGTGATGACGTCATGATATGAGCTCAGATATCGCCCAAATATGTAACATCATCGTAACGTCACTGCGACGTCACGGAACATAACGTCACATGACGTCGTAGCTTGTTCAAAGGTGAACCGGTCATGGAATAAACGCAAAACCAGCTGCACGGGAGGCGCCTCCCATCCTAAAGGCAGCGTGAAACCACATTAGAGGAGCTTTCGGAGAGACAACACATCGACTCAGAATCAGATGACTTTCATATTAGATTAATACATTAGGTACCGTGTAAGTTTCTTAAAAGAAGACATGTGGTTAAGAAGTAAGCAGTAAAAGCAATGTAATAATAATAATAATAATAATAATAATAATAATAATAATAATAACGTGCCACCCGAAACACTATAACGCTATTTAGACAAGGAGCGACAAGAAGACAAAATGACCATAGTACAGCGTGGCGTGCTCCTGTGAATATATATATATATATATATATATATATATATATATATATATATATATATATATATATATATATATATATATATATATATATATATATATATATATATATATATATATATATATATAAGGTATGGGATATGGCACAACGGGAGCGTTGTCAACAAGGATAAATATATTTATTTCCCAACAGTTTATATATATATATATATATATATATATATATATATATATATATATATATATATATATTTATATATATTATAGGTTGGCATAAAGTTATATAGTAGTAGTAGACTTATTTTCTGCCAAAAACAATACGGAGAAGTGACCGACATAACTAAGTGGTTGGCTGCCCCACGCATTTCGTAGTGGCAGCTGGTTCCTTACTATGATGGTCACTCTCTCTATCTCTCTCAAACGCCCCCCACCCCCCACCCCCGCACACACATACTTCAGATAAAGTTTTCAGCTGAAGTGTTTGAGCAGACCGCGGCGCGGTGGGTATGTATGAGGTGTAGATGCATATGATACGATAATTCACAGCTGTAAAAGAAAGAAAGTGCAAACCAGTAGGCAGAAGCCGCCCACCTATTTATGTATTTGAGCAGACGGACGCCGCAGCAAGTCATGATATTGCTGTCGTATTCATGGAAGGATTTAACGGATGAAAGCGTGATTTTACACAACACTATAGATGAAAAGACCGGTGCCCAGACGAACGGGACCAACTATAGCCACACATTGAAAAGCCCCGCTTCTGGTCAAGCAACCCGGTTACACGATCATATACATGCTTTAGCTGCAGGATCCACCTTCTTGTTCTGTACGGACACAAAATCATGGTCCCCCATTCGTTTCAATTTATACTATGGATTTAATGTACAAACCGGCCACTGCACTTAATGGCCAGCGTTTTCCGGGAGTGTCACTCCGCAGCTGAGGACAATGCAGCCCCTCCTCAGCGGTCGACTGCAGACTTTGTTAGAATTGGCCTGAATCACTTATGCGCAGATAACGAACTGTGCTCGATGATGTAGACGTCGTCCATGTCATCCTTGAGCCACACCACGACTTGGTTGTCCAACGGTGAGCCTACGGGATAATGGGAAATATCCGGAGAAATGAGCCCTTCCCACTTCAGAAGCACTGGGCGGCTAAGAGAATGGTGCGCGCTTAACCAAATAAACAAATGTGGTTCCATTCGGTTGCAAGAGTGAAGAGAATGCAATAATCATCTGGCCTCGCGGTAACCCCCTGTCTGACGGCTGGCTTCTAACACTGGCCAGCAGAGGGGAAACCTTATTGATGATTGATTTGATTGATTTGTGGGGTTTAACGTCCCAAAACCACCATATGATTATGAGAGACGCCGTAGTGGAGGGCTCCGGAAATTTCGACCACCTGGGGTTCTTTAACGTGCACCCAAATCTGAGCACACGGGCCTACAACATTTCCGCCTCCATCGGAAATGCAGCCGCCGCTGCCGGGATTTGAACCCGCGACCTGCGGGTCAGCAGCCGAGTACCTTAGCCACTAGACCACCGCGGCGGGGCGAGGGGAAACCTTATATAAAACAAAACTGTGTCTACAGTGGGGAATATTTCTAGAAAAAGAAAATAAACCTTATTGCTTCACAGGCTCAATTGTGCTCTTAGACTTAAGCCCAAAAGTGAGTGGCCTTCTCGATAGATGTTATGGAAAAACAAAAAAAAACAAAAAACATGAAAATGGAGACTCGTGAGTGGAGAGACCGTACTATCATGATGAATGAGATCTTCAACGATGAAACATCACATTTGACGGCCAATCTCTGCTGATTCACCCCTTAACACTTCTGCGACACTTACTCATCGGGCCTTCAGATAAGTAGCTATCATAATCTTTTTCGCTCGTATTCGCCCTATACTGATTGTTTAACCATGCGCTCGGTACTTTTTTTTTTCCCACCAGATCATTTTATCCGTCGCTGCACGTCGGCAGACCAACTCTTAGAATGTTTAGACAGTGTTATCTATGCTGAGTAAGAGTGTATATGCTGATTTTGCACCCTAAACGTACGCGCAGGCACTACTACTGCAAAGATTTGCGTAACCCCGTGTGAATATGAAGTTATACGGGGAAGTATAACATCATAAATCAGTGGACGGCGGCCCCATGCACTGTGGCAGCTGGTTACTTACTATATTACCGCCGTGGCACGAGTTTTATAACCACGATAGTATCGGCAGTGGAAAAAAATCTTTTATAATCATTTCCTGCGTGCCACTTGCAAAATAGCTGTGAATTAGTCTCAACATTTACAAAAAGCTACGTAAAGTAGCATACTGGTGAGGCGGCAGAGCCGTACCCCGGAACGTTTTCTCGGGGGTTGTTAATGTGTAGAACGGCCGATTTTGGCCACTGATGGTCAATGTGAAGGCATGTAAATACATTGGTATAACCTGAGAAGTTAAAGCATGAAAACATTTTACGGTGCGTCAGAACAAACTCAACTTTTCCCTTCATAGTTACAGCCCTGTCATTCACAGTTGGCAAGTTCAAGACGAATGCTGCATCGATAAATTGGTTCGTTTGTCCTTCATTTTATCATTTATATCCGGCTTTTTTTTTTTCTGTCAGTTTAACTCGCTTCACTGTTTCACCCTGGTACATTTATTTGCCTTTTCGCTGCAACCAGAAATAACCATCAAATTCCACCTCACTTTTTTTTTCTTTTCGGAAGTGCAAATACACGCTGCGAATTGCGCTTTCATGAAAAAGCCATGCATGAAGTTGCACAATGTAGCCCGATTACGCACTTGCTTTAAATTTCCAGATGTGTTTCCCTCTCAAGAACTGAATACCGAATAGAATGTGGCTTAGATTTTGAATATGAAAATAGGAAATCTATATATGTGTCCACAGCAGCCCATCTTTTCGAATGGGCCTATCATAGGCTTCTTTGGTTTCGTTTTCTTTCCACGTGACTTCCCTCAGAGGCGTATAGCGAGTATTCGCTATAGGAGAGGGGAGGAGGGTACTACATATTCATGCGTGCATATCTATCTATCTATCTATCTATCTATCTATCTATCTATCTATCTATCTATCTATCTATCTATCTATCTATCTATCTATCTATCTATATATATATCTGAAAAAGTTGCACGTGAAGCTGACACACGCGTGGAATGAGATGTTACTGCCAGTCAGGGTGTTCATCGCAAGCGTGACTGTCTTATCACCATCCACACTTTGACATGGTCAAGAAACTTCCACAGTTGTGTTTTTAATAGTTGATGAACAGACCATGGTGGAAAAAAAACGCTTCACATGTAAAATACAAGGCTCAAGCCTAATATATCATTATCACGCTACTAGAAGTCATGAGCTCCGCCCCTTTTTCTCTTTATTTTCGATTATTATTATTATTATTATTATTATTATTATTATTATTATTATTATTATTATTATTATTATTATTATTATTATTATTATTATTATTATTATTATTATTAAAGAGTATTATCGGAGTCGTATTAAGAATCATCGTAAATTATTAAATTCATGGTAAATGGCTGTATGCGCAAAGTGCGGCCTGTACCGTGAAAATACCACGTCATTATTTTTCATTTGTGCGTAAAATGATTCGCCTCAAACTTTGCACCTAAGAAAAATAAATTGCAACTCTACGCCAAATAGTGTTTCAATCCTTGCGTCCCTAAACTATTCCTCACTACATTACGATTTTCATCTCACATGCTCGTTATCTCCAGCTTACAAACGAACGTTTAGAAAGATTAATGAATTAATTTGTTGGACGCATAAGATAAAAAAAGGAGAGCTTTGTTTGTGAAGAGAATGGTCTTTTGATCTTCCACTACTCTTGTGACCGGAACAGATACAAAATTTTTGCTGTTCCCATTGTACATACTAAGCTGAAAATTTAAGTATTCGAAATGAAAAAAAAACATGGGAAAATTTTCGTAATTGCAGCTCACCCTGACGTGGCACTGACTTCTCGAAACCTACTCTTTCACGATACTTCATTGTTGTGCACGACCACTCGATTTTTACGCGTTTTTTTTTCTGTTCTGCAACGTCTTTGCCGCACTCCAAATTAAGCTCTTTGGGGGCCACGACGTCGAAACACTTGTAGGTGGACTTTTATTGCCTTGGAAATCCGACATTGTTGGCACTTGAGCCGCAGAGTCTGGCCTTTTATTGAACAAATAGCTTGCTTGGTTGTCTACACAGACGAGCTCAATCTCAGCTTTTCTCTGAATTCACGGGAATTTATAATAGCCGCAGCCTTGCGACTGTCATGACGCCCAATTCATAGCTCGTGGACATACATATGCCAGGACGTGGATAGATCGGATGTCCCTGGCAATCGGCTGCACTTTCAGCGTTCCCTGCATTCGGACGTCTCTAACATATCCACGTGGGGCTGATTATGGGGACATGCGTACATTTCGAAAACGCACGTGCCCGGACCTTCCGCACAATGCCGGCTACATTGAATAACGTATGTTCGCAGAACTATAGCAGAACGCATTGTGTGTCCAGGTGCGACGGGGGAAACGTCCCGACAGAAAGATCAGAGTACTACTGTCGTACCCATACTCAGTGTAATTAGCGGCACCGAAGGGCCGCACAGTGGTGTTTTCCCTGCAACGCAGCCCACTTATCTCACTGGCGTAAATCACTGGGAGAGTGGTATCTCTACAATCTTTACGGTTCAGTCTGGGATGGATACCCCTCGCAGTGCCCCCCCCCCCCCCTTTCTCCCCGACTTGGGATTTTTTCTTTTTTCAAGCATCACATTTGATTTGTTTCACAGCTGTGTATTGAAGGACTTTCAAAGATCAGAAATGAAGTACAAAAGTGAAGACTGATCGTCGTTTTTAAAAAAAAAATACTGGAGAGCACGAGCTTTCTGAAATGCGTACTTCTGACGGGTCGCATATGTTTATTATGCTGGACTTTAAGATACAAAGTAAATAAAGAATCCCAGATTATCTGTACTTGTTTATGTCGACAATGTGATATAATCTATTGAATTATAGTTGCTCGTATCTGATTGGGCTATTGAGCGTCTTGAAAGACTGAAGGCATGGCTGCGTAATACCAGTATAATACGATGGAGGACGAACGCATGAACCTCATGGCTGCGGCGAATGTTCATACAGACATTGTAGAACTCATAAAGCTGTCAGAGCCAATCAAAAGCTTTGTCAGCGCGTGCATGAACTGCACTGCTATTTTTAGATCCTCCCAATATATCGAAAGCTAAGAAGCCTCTGCACGACGCTAGTCGAATGTACACATTGTTTTCCTGTAGGTGTCCTTGCTCACATTTCTTATTTTAATTCTTCAACGCCTGCTCATTTTGTAGTGCGCACACTTGTTCACTGTACTTCTGAGCTGTTGTAGATTACATTAAAACTGGAAATGCGATTCGACCAGCTTCCGAGGGAGCTCAACAGCAAAATGCAATTGCGTCAAGTGTGGACCCGCGTTCGTCTTTTAAATCCTAATTCAAAGAAAGTTTTAGTTTTGATGCAATAAAAAATGAAGGCTGTATCTATAAAATCAACGTGGCCGCCAAGACAATTAAGATGTGTGTCCCCATTCGTGAATTTTCGTGAATAAACCGACTGACATAGTAGAACGCAGGGTTCTCTAATAGGGGGGGGGGGGGGGGGGGTAAGATCAAAGTTTTATTGCACTTCCCCCTTACCCTGTAGGTTGAGTCCTAAGGACAACATGCTTCACAGTGGATGCGAATGAATTTATGTATGAATCTGACCTTTATTAAAAAAAGGAATACTCTTAGCCACTGTTGGGGATGAGGTGGAAAAATGGGTAAAGGAATTAAAGGGTGATGAGCATTTCATGTTGCACGGATCAGTCGACCCCTTTTACTCCAGTCGAAACAGGTCACTTTGACTACCGTATATTGTCGTAGCTTTCTGTGCTTGGTGGTCTGACTTAATAAATTCCGTAGAGCGATCACGCCTGGACTGGACTGAAAAAATATCATTGGCTTAGGACGGCTATGCTATGATGTATGCAGCGTGAGCTACAGACGGACGGGCCAACTAGTATGTATGGTGCGTAGGGCAGATTTTTAAAAAAACATTTTTCACACAATTTCCTTGTTGACGAGTGAACCCCTCGTTGTAATTTAGCGTACGCTTTGGAGTAGCCTCAAACAGTCTGTTTTTGCTGTCGAATTTCACTTTAGTGCGAATGTAATGCATCAGTGCGATGCTAGGAGAACCAACCGCGGCACGAGATGAGCTAAGGTAACCTGTTTCCTTGTCGGTGAGAGCGATTGAAGGTTATTTTTCTGACGCAATTTCCTTTATCGATAGCTGCAGCTTCAACAATGATCCGCATGTGCTATCCTGACGATGCGTGGCTAAACTCTGCGTGTTATTGAATGCTGGAGCACACCCGTCTTGGGAACAGTGAATTGCAAGAAAATCTTTATTCTCTTTTCGTACCTTTTGGTTACCTCCTGCAAACGTACATTAAGACACATGCCAGTCTGTCGAAAGAATGTCTGCTCGCTTTAAAGAGGTATGCTATACACAATGCAACTACAGTAGTCAGTGAATTTATTCTTGTTAATTTGGCATGAGCTTCGATCCCGTTTTACAGGGTTAGTCCTGACAGTCGGCTCCGACAGCGGTGCCGAATATATAGGACTGAGATATGCTCGCCTTCTCACCAATCTCTTTGAGCTGAGTGAGAAATCCGTGCGGAATAACTGCTACCTTATTTCTCATTGTTGCTTGAAGAGCAGGGCGACTAATCGACTGCTTCAAAATTTTTCCGCAGCGTGTCAGCAGCAGAAACGAGAAGGGAATAACCGGCTGCCTTCTACATATCTGCGAGAAGAAACTATCGTGAGTGTAGTTCAAGTATTCTTGAATCATTCAAGCATGCTTGAATGATTCCCCACTTGACTAGCTTACTATGCGCCGAAGTGTAAAGCAGGAGAGGTTTCTTGGCGCGGGGCTCGTAGCTCCAAAAGGACAGTCTTAAATCAAAATATTTGAGCACTCCAACTTCAACGAACTCATTAGTGCTAACGAGCGGGTCAAGGCATTCATCGTGAATTACAGAGTGCCCTGACACATGGAACCATGTGGCATCAATACTCTCAAATTAAACGAGATAATTGTCCGCAAACCGGGAGCATTCTGCCACATTTGTCCCTTCCTATCTCGCTCCTTATCCACATGGGCTAGAAAGAAGTCACGTGTGCTATTTTGTTCTCGTTTTCCATGTTCGTGTTAGGAAATTTCAGTTGGAAGTCAACGCTAGTCCTCGTTGGTTCCTTGTCTTTGTGTGTCTCACGCGCTGTTATCGTCGCCTATGGGGCAGACTTTGCGTTCCCCTTGTAACCCTTTGTAAGTGTTAAGGACGGCGGGGTGACCCCCTGCCCCACGCGTGAGTCACATATGACAATCGTGCAGGATAGATATTTTCACTAAATTTAGAATGTCACAACATCAATCGGTGTTTTCAATGTGCCGAAGAGCTGACTTCTTCCCCTCTTGAGAAAGCTTGTTGATGTGGCATGCACTCGGCAAAATGCTATGATTTGAAATGAAAAAGACAAAAAAAGGGAAAGAAATTTGCGAAGTCCCAGTGAACTTGTGAGTACGGCTACTTGAGTAGTGTTCCCTGCTGTATTTAAGCTTGTGCGTTCAAGTCAATGGCAGTGAGCAACGTGTTCAAGATAAGTTAGCTCTGCGTAACCGGTTCAGTGTTGCGAGCTGGTTCGAGATTTTTATTTCTCTGGAGCAGAACTGAACAAAAGCAAAATGGACCTAATTGAAACCGAACCAAACCAATTTATCTCTTTTTTCGGTTCGACACTCTGCAGTTCCAATGACGACACATCGTACCTACAGATAATAATAACAAGAGTATATCGCAGTTAGAACTACTGCACATCGCCTGTAAAGCGAATTCATTATAAATGCCATAATCTCACCTCACCCTTCAAGGTACTGAAATCTATCGAGAGAGAGCAGCATCTGAGTTTTGAGTAATAACATATCTATACAACATTAGCAGCGATTGAATACCTGTATGCGCTCATTCAAAGCATGGACATACATTCAATCATATATAAGTGAGTATTTGCAATTGCGTGTTACGTGCTAACATTTTGTACTACATATAGTCACTAGAATGCTTATAAGAATGTTATATCATCGCAATATGCAGGACCCAAAACGACATTCGTTGCGGCTTCGACGCGAAATAATGCGTGTTTATCCCAATAACAAAGCAAGATGTGCCATCGCAGAGTTTTGACTGACGTTTGAAATGGGAATTGTTCTTGAAGTAAAGACGGGTGGGGGCCGGTTGCGCATGCTGTGTCATTTTCGTCCTCTCAAAAATTTACGATATAAAACTCAGACCAATTCCTGAGGCACCAAAATCAAAGGCGTAGGCCAACATTACCAGGTTACTTAATGTGATTACATTACAAAAATTGACCATCTTGCTTCGTAGGTGGCTGTCGTTTAAATGAGCACGCTTCTTTTTTCTTTACTTAAATCAGGCGTCACACTAGGTCTCGAATATGATACAACGGGACCGGTTGCAGGATGCGATTACATGCGAAAAAGACGCACATACAAGCTAACCCATGCCGCACAGACGCACCACCTAACGACGCACATGGCGCGCTCGGCGCAGCGCAGAACTACAGTGCCTGGAAATATACTGTAGCAGAACTCACGGAGGAAGGAAAGATTTCCTCCATGGCAGAACTACTGTTCAAAACTCTCCCCACCAGCAGCGTAGCGGTATTCACTTTGACGCTCCTTGTTGTTAAGAGTGCCTACAGTTTTTATTTTCTCTACCTAACGCTTTCTTACGTTAAATGTGACAGAAAAAGCATGCATGAATTAAATGAACCTTGCAACGCGAAATGTTGAGCCAAAGCAAGATTCACTTATTTCATGCATGCTTTGGCTCAACTACAGAGTACTATAGCTCAACATTTCGCGTTGTTTACCAGCCCACGCGCATGCTGCTAACTTGGCTTCGACTGGTAGGTGTTCTGTGGCTTCGACCAGCAGCGGCGGCACGTCGAAAGACCGAAACGGTCGGCGGAAAGCAGAAGTGGTAGAGTGTACTAGAAGTGTTGAGTGGCGTGACCGCGCCTCACTGCCTGATCCCTTCCGCGTTGCCTGCAGCGGCGGCGCTGCAGTCGAAAAGTACTGATATAGCCGCGCGCCGCGTGCAGGAACTGCTATGTGCTTCGGCTCCTCTGTCGGGCTTTCTTGATGCAGATTTCTTCGTACCTGCCCAAC
The DNA here is from genome assembly GCF_043290135.1 of Rhipicephalus microplus. Lineage (NCBI taxonomy): Eukaryota > Metazoa > Arthropoda > Arachnida > Ixodida > Ixodidae > Rhipicephalus > Rhipicephalus microplus. The sequence goes on from NC_134710.1 coordinate 85,494,873, forward strand.
ATTCATGTCTAGCACATGATGCCATAGCCCTTGAGGTATGACACGCCAATTTACTGAATTTGCGCTCCATAAAAGCCCTTGTGAGAGATCGAAAATAATTCGGAAAGGAGTGTCTCTTGTAGCGATTTCTTCTCTCTTAACTCTTTTATCATTGGTTAGGAGTCTGCAATATTCAGAATAACTGAGCCGATTTATTGGAAGTTAACTGTGCTCAGAAAGCTGTGAGATTAAAAAACAATTACTGTGTCACACGCACGCAGAACCAGAAAGCCATAAGTAAAAAGGGGAGAGGAAGGGAATCTGAACCCTTTGCACCACGAAATGTTTTCGTAATTTAACTTTTCAGGGTATACTAAAATATTTACACGCATTCACAACGACCACCAAGGGCCAAAGTTAGGTGTTCTGCTGCACACGCCACCCCTCCAAAAAAAAAAAAAAAGAAATCCTGGGTAGCCCTGCGCCGAACGTTTACAAGCGGCGATGCTGAATATAGCGTGGCCTTGCAGTAATGCGTACTGTAAATTGACCTTTTCAACAGTATGAAGTCTCAAAACTAGTTCAAGTCTAACGCAGTCGGACGAGAAATGACAAATGCACTGCCTAAAATAGTTGCTGAGCTGTGCTAAGGGGCATTGTATATATATATATATATATATATATATATATATATATATATATATATATATATATATATATATATATATATATATATATATATATATATATATATATATATATATATGGGGGGGGGGGTGCGTGTGTGTGTCTTTTCACTCTGTACATATACAAGGAAGGTAAATTTCTCAAAACAAGATGCACCAGTGCCTGCCTACACTTTTGACACTTAATAATAGAACTACGCTTATAATGCAAAACATCATCATAAATTTGCTCGCTTGCATTGGTGTTACGCCAATAGAATATTTGGAAAGCAGCACAATTTAATCTGTCGATATTAAATGAGACCTGGTTACACTTAATTTACGCAGATTAACAGACGGGCTATATATACAATTGGCACTTTTTAATATGTTTGTGTGTTGTTTTTTTAAGTTTATTATGTATTAAGCCTTTCGCAAAGCAACAATTATTATCTTCCGCAAAACTGGCATGATAAAACAGAGTCGTCACCGATCTAAATGTTGTGACAACGTTCCTATACTCGGGGTTTCCCGTGAAACAATCGAGCGCATGTAGGCTCATATGAGGAACACTGTGCTCTGCATATCGTAGAGACTGCCGACAAAACGAGCGTATATATATTATTCAATCACGGTTTTGATACTTCTCCTCTATTTGCAGTTCACCAGTAGCCACTTATGATGCAATGCAGCTCAAAGCGCTGATTGAGTAAGAAGGTAGGCGGATCCGTGCAAATGCTGATTGACAATCTTCTTTTTTTTTTTTTTTTTCTGGGTCGGCAGGCTCTTGAAACAGTGAATGTATCAATGCAATTTCGGCGTGCCTGCATATTCACTCGTGCACCATGACGCATAGCAGGTGCGCTCACTGATAAAGGTTCAGAAACGCATTAACCGCGCTAAAAACTAGCAATTAGCAATTACACGCTTTCGCAGGCTCGGGCGCGCGCGCTCTTAATGCAGACGCTTCTGAGATCTTCAGTGCCATGGGACAACAGCGCCGCCGCTACTGTCACCCGCCGCAGAATCGGCCGAGATGCGGCGCCGCCGCCTCGTTCACTCCACTCCACTGCCCCATTCTAGTACGCTGTAGTAGTGGCAGTAGTGAGTGCTGTGTCAAGTGGGCGGCGCGGAGGGATCGCGGTCTATTTCTTTTGATCAACGAGGGGAAGCTGTTTTTTCTCAAATAACGTGCTTATAGTAATATTATGCACCTGTATCCAAGTTGTATAGGCTCGAATATATATATATATTCTGTTTATAGTTACTACATAAGCTTTTAAAGCAAATTTTCTTTCACACAGTTTTCTTGCGCGGAAGAGAGCTGTTGCTCGGCGGAGCGTTTCCCGCCAATTTGCCGGACTATATTTTTTTTCACACGAGTGCGGGGTGCATATGCATATCAGTGGTTGACTGTGAGTGTGGTCGTGCGTGTGTGTGTGGTTAACAAACTTTGTGTTCGAACAAACCATCTTTCATCATGGGGCTTTCAAGTGAAGGTGATCAAGAGGTCAGGGCTTGTTTTCAAGAAGTTTGCTCCAGCCTGAACATGGATCGCCTCACATCTGATCAAGCTTTGAACACGTACGAGAACATCAGCATGAACTACACTCTTGAGGTAAACCATTATTGACAAACATTTGCTTCTTTTTCACTTCTTGCGCATACCATCGTGTGCATCGGGGCTTATGCTTTTCACGGTAAGGCAATTGAACGAGTAGAAATGGTGCCGAACGTTGGTATTTTCCGGTATCAGAGCAATAATTGGAACATTGGTTTTCGCGTCACACTACGTTACAAATCAACAAATATTAAGAAATCTTGTGCTACTATCGTAGGTTTTAAGACGGTGAAAGTAACAGCGGTGGTCCGTCGTTTAGCATCTATTGCCTAATAAAAAGCACGATTTTATTTTTGTCCAGCAGGTTTATGCGTGCTAACCATGTCAAAGCCACAACAACTCAGCAAATCGTCGATGACTCCAATTTTCAAACTTTTCTGATGCCACCTTTAGTCGCACATTGTGCGTTGACTGGGTATTCATAACATACATGTTTAATATTTATAGTACTTGTTTACTGGTGAAAGTAGTTCTGGGCGTTTGATGTCAAGTGCGCCCGCTCTGTTTAGGCTTGGTGGCGTCGTCGTTTGGTTTGTGCATGTCGCCATACGATGTCCGTGACCGGCTTTTATTAACATCATTCATACGTAGCCAAATTATGACGCAGAATTGGTGCGGTTTTGTAGTTCAAGTGGTCCGCAATTTCAAGTGTAGAGCTGTCTTAAGATCCGTTAAGCAGCCCGTCTGCAGGATGTGAACCTTGCGAAGTGAAGAAGTGCTGCGGAAGAAGCCGTTTACTTGGATGCACGTTTGTGCGCGCATTTCTGGAAGAAAAATTGCGTTATTTGGTGCTACTCAATGATTCATCAATGTTCATGGTTCGCACATTTCAACGGTATACCTTAATCAATGCTGTCAACACGAATCTCTTGTGATAAACTTGATGGTGTGATTTTAATTTCATGTTTAATTTTGGGCGCATATCATGTCTTGGTAGTTAAACCATGAAATTTTGTTTTCAGGGTAACATGCGACATTGGATAGCTTGTGCGCTCTATGTGGAGTGCAGGAATGGGAATGTGCCCACAGTAGCCCACACATCACGCATCGAAGGCAACTGTGTTTCCCTCACCAGGCTGCTCACCGTATGCAGAATTAGGTTGGTCTTTTCCAACTTTAGTGTAATTTTGCTGTAAATTTTTGCATTGCATTTTGTTTTAGGAATGCTTAAATATCTGAAGCACTGTCCAAAATCAGATGGGCATTGCATACCTATAGTTGTAAGCAAGATTGAGTACCGGAGTTGTTTGAAATGTTGTAGGGCAAGAGAGCAAATTAAACTCGCGAAATAGATCATGCTTTGATAATTTTAAAACTGTTGCCCCTGTGCTGTACTGCCTACAATATCATCGTGTGACTGTTTCGTGCTACTGACCGCTTGAAAAATGTAGCTTGAAAGTGCTCTATGACTTCAACTGACGGGTTATATCTCATGAAATTCGAGTTATCTTAGTGTACAAAGGAAGTTGATGACATCTCTGTCCAGCTTTCTGGTTATTATTGCACAAACAAATAATAACATGCTGTGAAGTTTGTATATTTAGGCAGTTTCATGTGTGGACTAGTTTCACCAAATTGTTTACCCAGGCTAGTTAAAGGTTTTTGAAATGTAAAATAGAAGAGCTCAAATCGTTTCATGTTTAGGCCATGGTGAGTTTTATAAGGTTAATTTTACTTGATTTGAGAGTTGCCACCAAAAAGCCTGGGGGAAAAAAATACTTGGGTGTTTCTGGCCTGCACAAACCCAGTTTATGTCTAGGTTTGCAATGGTTCAGGCACCAATCAGTTGACTCGCCTCAGTGGTCTAGTGGCCAAGAAGGCACTCGGCTACTGACCCGCAGGTCGCGGGAAATCCCAGCCATAACAACCACATTTTCGACGGAAGTGAGAATGCTTGAAGCTTGTGTGCTTAGATTTAGGTGCACGTTAGAGAACCCCAATCGTTCAAAATTTCCTAGCCCTTCACTATGGCGTCTCTCATAATCATATGGTGGTTTTGGGATGTTAAAACCTCAGCAGTTATAAAACACAAAGTTGTAATGTCGTTATTACAAACTCAAAAGATGGAGAATCTAAGAGAGCACATTCATATTATAGTTTTGTTCTCCAGTACTGAATGTTTGTAAGCAAATCTTTGCAGTGTGTTTATAAGAAAATCTTCGCAATCAAACTACTTCCTTCTTGTCATTTCAACTAAATGCCAAATAGGCCAAACATGATCATCTAGCATTATTGCATAAAATGCTCATGTATGGTCAAGTTGGAAGCTGTTGCAGGTCAGAACATCTTGCAAATAATGTTTAAAATATTAATAACACTATTGCAAGAACAACCTCATCATTGTTTTTTGGGGCTTGTGTGTGTTAATTCGCATGATACTTCCTTTACAGCTTGCTTGATTTTTTCACGAAGATGAAAAAGTGGGCAGACATGGCTAACTTGAATGAGCGCATGCGACAACGCATTGAAACTATCGAAAAGAGCTTCTGTGTCACAGCAAAAATTTATGAGAAATATGTCCAGATCTTCACCAGTGTATTTAAGGAGCACCAAACCACGGCTCAGCGTCGTTCCATCAAGGCTGTGAAGCGGAGGAGTCATAGGTATTAGCTGTTTTCTGAACATCCATTTTATTAAGTACAGTACTCACGGATCGAAGCAGAACAATTTAGGGCTAAGAAACACGCATACTCCACTATCTTCACTGTAAATTAAACTTGAAGGTGTAGATCACGGCCGACATTATCTTTTGGGATGAGATTTGAAGTGTTCTTAGCTCGAGCAATTGGGCATACCAGTCATTATATGAAAAAATTTGATATCGTTCGAATCTGTGAGTACTGCACATCTACATACCCTGTAAAGCTCACTTTACATTGTTCTGTGATAGATCAGTGTCTAGCTGTTATGAGATTTTCAATAACTTTAGCCGAGTTGCTTACGATCTGTGTGGAGGAAAATATAAGCCGCATTAGGGTTTGGGAAGGGTATGAGTATTAGAATGTTGTTATATATATTGGAATAATAAATTATTGTGCAAGGTGCTGCAGATTGAACAGTTCATGTGTCCCCAGCATATGAATAACAGACACATCTTTGTGGGCATGTATGTACGTATTTGTGTGTGTATGCGCATATATACACTTGGTGGGGAACTAACTTAATTTTGTAAAGTACCTAGCTTTAGCTTTCAGGCGTTGAAATTTTGTTCACAGCATGTAAGACTTGGGTTGGCTATAACAAGGGCTTCATACACTGCCTGTGCATGCTGAATTGCCACATGACCTGGTGGCATGGCACACTTGCTGTCGCAGAGTAGCAAGTTTCTCCAGGTATCTGCCCATGTGTATAGTGAAATCTGGCCAACTCCACGTAAGCATTGATACCACTCAAGAAGCAAGGAAGGTGCCCAGATGACCAAAGCATTACGAATTATTGTCTCCATGACAAAGAAAAAAAGAATTCGTGATCCCTTTCCCAATCAAGAAAATGAGGGCAAGTGAACTTCGCGTGTGCATGCTTGAACAACTTATCTTTCTTTGTTTCTGTTGCATTGTGCTATATACCCCGTCCTAACTTTTTGCTTTTTCCATGCTGTCAATTGGACGTTCATTCACGTGCCAAGCAGTGCAAGATTTCATTTGCTACATGCAGCAATAACAATCATGCATTCATATCCAAGCAACAGTGCAATGTGGCAGTGTAAAATAAGTGACTTTGACAAAAGATCAGATTGCCAGATCAGAAACAGCCGATTGCTGACAAGCCTACGATTGACGAGAGCATCAATCATTGGAAACTGTATATACAAATAATGCATGTGACCGGCACACCTTCGAGGGCCACATTTCTGCCTGCTCACCCGCACATGTTTTTCCACATACACTGCTGCCACTGAAATCCCTAGAGTCATAACAAGCTTCGCTGAAATACCCGTAAGCCCGAGAGCGGAACACTGGCTGTCAGTTCGTGGTGCCAGTCTAGGGTGCATGCGGCATTCCGGCCACAGACTCATATGTGGCCAGCTTTTAAGGAGGGATTATCGCTGCCTTCAAAATTTGTACCTAACTGTAGATTATCAGCTCCCAAAACTTGCTTTCTCATCCGTGTTGTATTCCTGTATCTTGGCACAGATGCCATTCTTCATTCCATCAGTTCTTGCATTCTCCTTAGCCTCCAGTTCATGCTCTGTGGGTTTTGTTAAATTTTATTCAGTTTCATTTTCTATTACTAATGTGCATGTTATGTATTTGTTGTTTCATCTTCATCTGACTGTACCATGTCTGAAACGTGTGGGTAGGTGTCTAGTATCTATGACTGCTAAAGGCTTTAATTGCAAATAATGTATTTTCAATGTGAAGGATCCAAATGCGTAAGTGTATGTCCGTTACCCATTTTTTTCTTTTTGATATACAGATTTCTTATGATCCAGTTTGTCATGTCAGTGCCACAAAGCTTAAATTCACTTCAATGAGGCTAACTACCAGCCATGACTAGTACTTCCCTGCTTGGCTGCTGAAAATCCATTTTCTACATATCAATGAAATTTAAATTTTATTTACCAGCTTTATATTTATCAGCTTTATATTTTATATCAACTTTCAAGCCTAATCTGGAATTTGCTGGTTCAGGTGTGTGGTTATTTGCTACAAGTCACCTATAGCACTGTTGAGCAGGGCATTTTCCACAAACCACATATGCCCAGAATTCACCATCGTTAGATCCTTAGCTGCTTCGGGAATGCTCATGTTTCTGTTTTGATACAAGTCTCCTAAATTCACTTGTGTCTTTTTGAACTCATACTTGTTGAAATCTCATGCATTGTGTGTCTACCACCTTCATTCAGGAAGCTCACGGGGTATGGGGTGTTGTGCCCTTCCACCAAAATTGAAAGCCCCTCCCCCCTATTTCACATGCACATTAAGGGTGTTTTATTTTTAAACAATACACATTTTTAAAATGAAAGTCCTGTGACAGCTACGCTTCTGTGGCTGTTGTACACATACTCTATGTCTAGGCGGAAGTACTTTCCTGAAGCTAAAATGGCATTGATGCAACTAATTAACAAAAAGTCACTACGTTTTAATGATTGACTTAAGGGCAGTTATTCATATTAGAAAGTTGTAGGGCATGACAATTTATGCCATACCCGTATTTCACAAATCACAAAAGTTGCGCATAGTTCGAGATATCCATGGCCAAATTCAAGGGCAAAATTAGCTGATTGTGCCGAGCGCTTGCGGAGCACTACAGCTCTATGTCAAACCGAAATGCCCATGACAGGGAAGGGATGAAATTCGAACCAAGGCATGCAAAGGCCGTGTCTTCTTGTGAAAAGCTACGAGTAATTTTACTTGTGCCAATGAATCGTCTTATTTGTGCCTGTAGTGTTTGGTGCTTATCTATATCTTTTGAACAGTTCACAAAAAACAGCACTATCAAACTTTTCTTTGTCTAGGAAGCATAAAACTTGGGGGCAGCCACTGCAGCGTTTCTTCTTGCAGACAGTTGAATTAGCTTTAGTGCCTAAGAAAGAAACAGGCAAGCACTACACCTCACACGCAAACAAAAAGCTGCCTACTTGTGTATTTCAGAGTGCTTGCCGATTTTTCTGACGGCATTCTGCTTTGGCATGCCTCGATTCAAATTTTATCACTTCCCTGTCATGGGTAGTTCCGGTCTCACACAGCAGAGTTGGCGCACCGCCTACGATCAGTTTCAATTTTGCCTTTGCAATTCGATGATAAATATCGAACTATGTGCAACCTTTTTATTTCTAAAAAAATGTGGATATCATAAATTATCATGCACTAAAACTTTGAAATATACAAACATAGTCAAGTCAGTAATAAAAAAATTAACAAGCTTTTGTTTGTTAGTCATGTCAATGCCATCATAGCTGTGGAAAAATACTTCCCCTTGAAGCTAGAGTTTGTGTGAAAATGGCAGGACACTGAGTGCCATAGGTTTTTTATAAATAATCTGTACTATTTAAAAAAGGCACCTTGTATATAAATACAAATACAATCAAATGCAACCCATGTGGGCTGCCTTTCTCACCTAAGACACTAGGAGGCTAAGCACTTTCTTCATTATAGGGGCTTCATATTTGCAGGAAAGCAGCAGCCTGAATGTTATGGCTTTTTCCATGGCTGCTTTCTAGTTGGCCTTATCTTCCAAGACTACTGACATGGGATAACTGCATTTACACTAAAACATTTGATGCTACACATGCTGCCAGCTGAGATACCCTGTGTACATAAGTCTAATTTCATCTTGTTGCTTATTTTCTGTTGGGACTTTCAATCTTCACTTGGTTACTGGTGTTTTGAAAGCTATGTTATTAAAAAGTCACTTTATTCCTTTTATATGTAAACCTCTCCCCGACAACAAGAGTTGATGCCATATTTCCCAGTAGTATATTTTCCAGCCAGCTTTTTCTTGCTTATGTATTTCAGTAGCCTATGTGTGCAGTATCGTGAGCTTTGACCTTTCACTGTAGTTTGAAGTACTCTATAACCTTTTTTTGTCATGAGTAGAAATTACATGAGGGGGTGTGGCAGTGGTAGAATTTGTGTTGAACTGGAATTGAATTTACTTCAGGTTTTTATGCCTACTGGTAAATAGAGTTTGGATGTTATACACCATCTAAACCCTCTCTTTTTTCTGAGTAATTCACATGCAGTTCCAGTGCATTAGGTTGGTTCATCATATAGCATAACATTTCCACGATTATGTCTATGGCACAAATTTCTGCTTATTGAGCGAGGGACTTTCTGAATCGGGTATCTGGTGTTGCTGGGAGTCTCTCATGAAAGAGAGAGAGAAATTTGATTAGTGAGCTTGATAATGACCTAGCATTTATTGTGGTGTAGTGTCTTTTAGTGCATGATTTGTTTTCATTTATTAGTAAACCATGTTATTGCAACTTGTACCACATCAAATGTGCTTTTTCTTTCCTAGGCCTACTCAATGCAGTTCTAATGACATGTTTAATTTCATCTGGACACTGTATGTGTACATCAAAGGTGAGCACTTTTCCGACTGTTGCCTTGGCAATCGATTACCTGAAAAGAAAAATTCTGATATAATGGCTGTGCCTTTCATTTAGTCTTACAGGTGTTACAATGTCAGTAAGCAATAAAAAAAATGATCACTTTCACAGGAAGAGTATTTCTTGGCAGTGCAAAACCTTTTCCCACCTTCTGTTCGTTCTGGTCTTAAACTAAATGACTTGAGGCTCCAGTAAAAGAATTTGTCCAGCAGTGCTCGACCACAGACCACTACAGGTGCGTGCTGTCACGTAGGAGTTTAACCCAAAGGCATTGAAGTTTCCCTGGGATAAAAGGTTGATTTTCACAATTGAACTTCAAAGTAAATCTGTCCACCTGATTGCTTCGTAGCTTAGGAAAATTTAATGTTTGAGAGCAGTGCAGGGTCTATAAAGGATACTGAGTTTGAGTGTGATGGCCAATTTGGACTAGCTAAGAATGTTTGCGTTTTATTAAATGGCCAAAGCCTTTATTGAACATTTTTGGGCCCACTGCTAAAAACTGATGCCATGGTACTTACAAGTCGTTTTCAGTTGCTTTTTTTTATCTTCTACTAGTCTTTCTTTGATTTTTAGGCAGTTAACTAGCCTCAGGCAGATGAAATACAAGCCATTACAGTTGCGGGCATCCTGAGCAGGAATTATATCGCACCACAGGAATCTGTCGGAGCTGGTTGCTAAATCATTAGGATGGAAACAAACAGCACTAGAGACTGGACTTAGTGCCTTGTATGTTGCTCTAACCTTTCAGTTTCTAGCGCTGTTAGTTCTCTTCCAATACAGCGCCTGCCGTCCTTCACTTATTTGCCCTTCTGGTCTAGCAAATATGACCTGTTTGGCACTCCAGAGTGGTAAGTCATAGGGCTGCGTGAGTTTTGAAACTTTCATATACGAATTGATTATGAATAAGGCAAAGAATTGTCTTTGAATACCAAATCAAGTATTGAATATATAAACGTAAAAAAAGTCGTAAAACAAGAAGTAATAGCTTTTTTCACAAATTTGTTGAGTGTAAATACAATATGGGAGAAAAACATGGGAGACAGTACAAACACTCACAGCCAAAAAGTTGCAAGTGAGTGTCTGTCCTGTCCAGAATATTTGCCTCTCATATTGTTTTTACACTCAGCGACTTAGCAAGCAGGAGCGCGGCTCCAGCGGTGCGCATGGGGCCCACCCAAAATTTCCACCTGCTTCCCCTTTGCCCCTCAAGAGCAAGCATAGGCATAGCCAAAACTCAAGGCGCATGTTCTCCGCTTCCCTGCCCCCTTGGAGGAACACGCTTGTCGTGGGTGCCCCCCCTGTAAAAAAAAAAAAAAAATCCTAGCACCACCCCTGTTTGCAAGGCTGCACCAACTGGCCTGACACTTCACTATGTAGATGAATCATAGATGAATGCAATTGACAAAAATTCCGGCATCTCCTAATCACCCATTTCCAGGATTAATTGCTTGGTTTATTCATATCAAGTTCTGCACTTATGCATTGAATGACTGCCAGTTTCTTGGGTTATTTTCTTTTCTTGTTTCATTTCTTTTCATTATTAAATTTTTTTAGAATGCTAACTTTCCATTCAGTTATGTTGTGTAATCTTGAACAATGGTTTCTTTTAAATCCTTGAAAGTCTATTTATAAATTGTGTTTACTTTTTTATAGCTTGTTTTAAATCAATATCTCACACATATAATCATCTGCTTTTCATTGCCATTGTATTCTTATTAAAATATTTTTTTTTCCTTTTTTTGTCACTACCACTGTTTGTTAGGAGTTGTATAATCGACATATTTTTATGTTATTGTTTGTAAGTTTGCAAATCCATTTATCTATTTTCTTTTTGTGCTCCCCTTACACAATGCCCTTTAGGGTCTGTAAGGTATTTTGAATAAATAAATGAATTATGAATAGCTTTTCTTACTCCTTTAACATAAATGAATGAAACTGCATTTCACTGGACCGCAGTAGGCTGAAAAGACTTCTGGTAAGGTACTAATTGTAAGTCGTCATATAGAAAAGCTTACTGCTTGACATGTCCTGCCTAACTGTTTGGCACAAGACGATTTGGTTCAAGGCACAATATGGAATTCACTGCATTCGCGTTTTCATTGTCGTACGTGTGAATGCGTGCATATTAGCAATGTTTTACTGTAAATATAAGACTGTGTAGCTTTCATCATTTGTAACTTGTAGCACTCATCATTTGTCACTTGCCCAAACATTCAAATTTGTGCAAACATTTGCCTTTTTACTGGTACTACATTCAACTGTGGCTGAACATTTAGGCAAATCTGAATACACATTTTCTAAATGCAGAATGCTTCAAATAAAGGAAAAAATGATAATTATATTCAAAACTTGTTATTATTTGCACACACCTAGTAATTTCTGAATATAGGATAATGTTGCATTGTTTCACTGTACTTTTGAAGTGATCTTAAGTGATGACATCTATGTGTCATGCTTTTGCTCAGTAAAAAATTTTCTTTGTCATGTCATTTTTATTTTTTTATTTTTTCGCACTGTGTCTTTACATATATTGCATGAAACTATAGTAATTTGCGAAAAATTGCACAGATTATTTTGTTGGGCATAGTAGCAGATGATGTCGGCCATTAGCAATACTTAAAACGTAATGAGTGAAAAGTTGTTGACTGTGATAAATGCATTTATCCAGCCCACAAGATTTGAAAACAAAGAATTTGCTAAGTTTCCTAGTTTAGCTGCCCTTTGAGTCCAGCCACAGAGTTATATACACAAATATTTTACATGCATAATTTTTATGAATATATATACCTCCGTGTAAGCCATTTTCTGCTCAACGGCAATTATTTTCTTGAAAATATTTTTTATATTGTTTGGATGCATGAAAATTTTGCATCGTGGAGAGCTGTTGTTTGCTCAGAAGGCTCAGCACTTGCCCTAACTGCAAATTTGGCTTTCAAGAACTTTAGTGACTTTTGGTTTCTTTTGTCAATGATGAACAGCCCCTGTAAAATAGTTTAGGTAACTTTGGGCTAGTTGTATGCCTTAAATGAATAAATGCATAATCACATTTTCACTGTGGGGATATATGGGCCTCTGTTCGTTGGTATAGTATTAAAGTCCTACTGATGAGTTTTCCAGTGAGCCATTTTTATGCATCTAAGCTGCCTTTCAAGCTAAAATGCTTTTCACATTATGACTGACAGCTTGTCATTGCAGGATGGAATTTAATGTTACCGTGTACTATTTTTATACAGAACCTCAAGGGATGAGGGAAAGGTGTTCCGTTTTTCTGGAGTGTTGTTTACGGAAAGGCAATGTTGAAGGCTGCGTTTTCTTTTAAAAAGCAAATACTTTAGTGCATAGAAAAAAAGTAATCGTATAGCACAGGCAGATTGCATAACAAATGAATTTTAAAAACGGAAAGTCAGCCACTCATGGCAACTGACTGCTTGCGGTCATCAAGGAATTTCGAAGCACATTAGTGTTCCTATTTTGGCAATGGCTCGCTTTCTTTGTAAACACAATCGGCGATGTCAACATACTAGTCAAATAAATAAAAATTGTGCGACGTTCTCTGTTGAGTTCACAGTGCTTGTAGCTAACCTCGAGCCAACAATCAACAGAAAGTTCCGTTCATTGAGATTACACTGTAGTTAAATATGGAAGATATCTAAGACCAACTAAAATACAAGTAATCCAAAATTTCCACGAATTCGTTATTTGTATGTGTATAGTGAAGGAGAGAGAAACAAATGGCTTGATGGTGTGAACCCCAGCACTGCTGCTAGAATAAAATTTTATCTATTTTTCTCTCTTTTTGGGGCCTCTTACTGTTCTTTTCCATGCGATGCACCCGATGTTTTCTTCATAATGGAACCTGATTTGACCACCATATCATCGTCACTTATCAAGATTTTGTTTGATTGATTTGTGGGGTTTAACGTCCCAAAACCATGATATGATTATGAGAGACGCCAAGATTTTGTTTCCAATTGTGTGTTTGTGCTGCATCTAGGGACTTCGTCCAATAAAATATTTACGACCGGATGATGCTTTGATAATTGTATGGTTCTCCCCTTCACCTCCCCATCATTTAGATGCTAGTGTCATAATGAGACCAGGAGGTGAGATGGAAACTTATAACAGCCTATATTGTTTATTTGCAGGTCGATTCTCGGCCATCTGCTGTGATCTTGTCAACTGCTACCACCTCTTGTTGTGTTGTATTGACTATGGCTATTGTGCAGCTTTGGCTGCAAAGCGTACAGACCTCTTCGACCCTAAGTTTTACGAAGGTTAGTTTTGCACTGCTTGGTGGATGCATACATGCAGGCCCATTGTACATATGTGATGGGTGTTATTTGTCTTTCACAGCTACAGGACTTATAATTCTTTATATTCATCTCAGTGCTGAGTGAGTTGCAATGGCTGTAAGGCGTAGTCCTCACTTTTTTCCTTTTTTTTTGCAAGATAGAAAATGAAAAAAATGCCCCCACCTTTCCAAAGGGGATCGTGAGGAAATGCGAATGCATTGTGTAGCGTCCATAACGGCGTTTCGCTCGTGATACCCCAGTGTGAGAAGAATAATGTTTTCTTTTTTTTTTTTCCTTACACTGTGCAGCCAATAGCGCCGTTCGCTGCACATGGCATTTTTCTGTCATGAGAAAGGCGGTATTTGTTTCCAGCTGTAGTAGCTAGTAGAAATGATTAAAAAATACTGTGAAATGAACAAAACAAACAGCATTCTTGGCTCAGCGTTGGCGTTTCACAGCGACGTCTCAAGCACACATTTATGGATGTTCTTGAGAGGCACCCAGCCAGCAAACAGTAGAGAGTGAGGCATGAGCGGGTGGGAAAGTGGGGTGAAAGGAGGAAAGGGCGCGAACAGCGAGAGATGGAGCGGCGAAGCACTGCACCTACTCTCTCCTGCTCCTGCACTCTCTCGCACCACATGCTCCAATCGTCAGGGTCGAGGATAAGCGCATGCGCTTGCAGCTGTTGCTGTGGAGAGGGAGTGAGAGGGGAGAGAACACCTGCCTGTGAGCACACCGTCGCGGACAACGCTGAATGCCTGACATAGCCTGACTAAGAAATGCATTCGCATTTAAAATCTGTACAATGTAAATAGTGCTTGAATGAGCCACGGCAGGTATGTAAGCTTGGTTCATTCTTGCAGCGATTCTGATGTCAATATATTAGTAAGCCCCTTTTGAAACCAGTCGACCGTAATTGGTGTGGCCTTGCGAAGGGCAGGTCCAATTTTAAAGCATTATTAGCACTAGGCTGATGTTTGGCAAAAAAAAAAAACAAAGTTAACTTGTTTAGACAAAGAAGGGTAAAAATATACAATTTGGCCTTGAGCGTTATATGTAAGCTCATTCATGTTATGTATGGTGATACTCAAAACTTTTTTTTTATTTTTCAAATGGCAGACAAGCTCGTCTGATCAAAAAGCATTTTTCATTCGTGTACATCATTTATATGTGGCTAAATATTGCTTCTCTAGTTCCCCTTGTAGAAGAATGCATTTTTACAAATACTTAGTGCTATTCATGTGCTATTCATGTTATCCGTTCTTGTTTCTGTTTCTGGGAGGATTTTCCCCCTTATCCGTAAGCCATATTCAGCTCGAAAAAAAGCACGCTTTGTGAATTTCATTTTTGAAAGATATTTTTTTTCCCTTACCTTAAATGCTGAATTTTTGTGCTAGCTGAGCATTGGTACAATAACTTTAGGTCTAGGCTGACCACGTTTCTTGTGCTTCTATCAAACTGCTGAGCAAACAAACCAGTGTAGCTGTTTTTAATTTCACTTCATGATCTTCGTTGTATTCGAACTAGCAATTTTGACATTCATACAATTCTTTTGCAACAAGGCCTAGTGCCCCTTGAGAACAAGGTTGCTGGAGCACTGCTGCAAGGGGCTCTGGTAGCAGTGTCATAAACTATTGTAATCTCCTTGTTTCCTTACTTGTGACCCTTGTTGTAAGGTGATGTACTTTCTCTGCTGGTTTTCGTGATGTTAATGCGATGTTTACTGTTTTAGTCACATTAAGTTGCACCATCATTTTGTGATTTATTTATGAGTCATTGGGTTATTAGGGAAAGAGGTATAAAAATCGGAGGGCCTGCTTCTATGCTTGACACAATTCTGCTGGTTTTCATTAAGATTGGGGTATTAGATAAGACATATATCAATATTATTTGAATGTTGGATTCTTGAATTATCGAGAGAAAATGATAAACAAAAAGGCGGCTTTACTTTAAGCCATGAATAATGACATAGTTTGCATAGGATTACAGTTCATACATAGTAGGTTTGTATTTTCTTATTAGTGGTCTAGTTGCTAACTTCATACAGGCTCCTATTCGATACGTGTGATGCTGCCCTCCCATTTATTGTTCTTCAGCTGTTTAATTACATGTACTATAGCAAACTTAGCAAATTAGTATAGGTGATGTTAACTCATTAGTTGCTGTATCATTTAGGGAAATCAGTGCTAAGTCATTTTGAGCTTTGTGCTCAACTGCTGACTTGCAGGTCATAGGAATCGAATCCCGGCCTCAACAGTTGTATTTTCGATAGAGGCAAAAATGCTTGAGGTCGTTTAATGGATTGCAAAAAGAAATGTGCTATACCATCTAAATTTTACTTTCATATATAAGGACATTAGAGAGAGAAGTCTTATGGTAGATTTGTCTATAATTAAAAAAAAAAGCCTGCGTTAGCACGAGTAGCAAAATCTTTTGAGTGAGTTTTTTAAATGAGGGCACTTTGGTTTTTTTTATTAATGCTTCATTTGAACACCCTGTTCCTTTTGAATCTGTACTGGGCTGAACTTGTAAAAGAGCTGTAATGGTTATTTTAGGATGCTACATCAGTCATATCAGTTGTACTTACTGGCAATCTGGTTCATTGGCCAGGTTCAAACATACCCTGCATGTTCAGACTATTTCAATTTATGCTAGTAATCTTCACCTAGAGTATTCTTCTGTCATGTCAGTATTTCTAAGCATCGTGTTTTCATATATGCTTGCAACATGTAGAAATGACTTGGGCAGCAAGCTGCAGTTCGCTGTGGCTTTACGAAAGGAATGGCTAGCACTAGTGCACCGTGTGCATTTTTCTTGTGCGTTACGTGATTTCACAGCACAGCAAGATAAACTAAAGAGAGATAGTGACAATCAGGATGTTGGAATCATACGAGAGCTCGTGAAAAGCCATGATGGCAACTTTGAAGATGCTTCCGTCCTCAAGGCCCACCACTTCAGGCACCCCATTCAGCAGCTTATGGAAGAAAAGGTAAGGTGTTGTTTAAACTATTTTAGTTACATTGAAATTCATATTGGAATGAAAACTTGTTTTGTATGATGCTGAAAGGCTGTGAAGCCCCCCCCCCCCCCCCCCCTTTTTTTTTTTTTTTTTTTGATCAAGCTCTTTCAGATCATTTTGGGCCTCTGAGCTTGCTAAGTGCCACAATTGCTGTTGGCACGTTCAAGGGTTTACTTCTCTCATTATTTCTGCCAAAAGGTGTTATGACCAGGGTGTCTTAACCAAACTTAAATTTAAAGCAGTGCCTGAACTGAAATTTTGGCCAGATTTCAACTTAAACTGATGTTCTTGCAGTCTGCCTGAATAAAAAATATTCAGTTGTCATTTTGGAACGAATTGGTTAGAAGCATAAGCGGCGGTTGTTAGTCTTCTTGGAGAGGTTTATTCTGACAAGACTCGCCTGAACGGTTCATCTAAGATGCTTTTGTTTCACAGACCACCTGGTTTCTGCACTAATTGCAAGACAAAAAGGGCACATACTTTATGAAGACAGATGAACACGAAGCACAGGGGCTGACTAACAACTGAAGTTTTGTTGTTTGCACACCTCAGTAGACATATACCAGGTATCAAAATAACAAAAGGCACTTCAAAAGGAGCAAAGCCTGGTAGACAAACTTTCTAAGTGGATACCAAAACGAAACCATAATTATCCCGCCCTCATTAGAAAACGTAACTCTTTGGGGATGAAGTACTGATGCAGCCGTCTTTTTGGTTCGAGATTTCCTGAGCCTCCACGATTTCTCGAGTCATTTTATCAGCACAGCTGCACACCACGCTTAGACAAGCAACCTAGGCAAGCACCCGCAATCTTGGCAGGGGATAACTAGATGGTCTCAAGTTCGCACTGTCACATTATACTTTTGTTCTCACAAACTTTAAGTTAGGCATCTACCAGTACGACCTGTGGTAGGTTGTTTTTGCCTTGTGATGACCAGCCAACTAGCTCAAGATGTGTTCTTCGAAACAAAATATGTAGCCAGCTCACTTGCGTAAAATAGCTATCCACTATGGCACAAGCATATCCCGTCTTTGTGTGGCCTATCAGTTTAGACTAAGCAGTTTATTATCTCATGATTATATGTTAGCGTGTTTATATTCCTTTTGAATGACACACTATGCTGTAGACTTTAACTTAACTAGAACTGCACTCAACAATAAATGCATCTATGACATACTGCTCTTTTCTTCATAATTAATTCCAGTGTGATCATGCACCATTTGTAATCTTGCTACCTATGTCCCATGTGATGCACATGTATCATGTAAAGGGATTTGTGGCCAAACAGCCTGCATTAAAATTTTTTCATTGCATTTCATTTCCATCTATATTTAACAAATTTGCCTAAAATTTTCATTCAATGTGGTTAGGGAGTTTTGCTCTTCAACATTTATGTAAATTTAGTTTTAAGTATCCTAAGTATAATTAGCAATAAAAAGAAAAAGAAAAAAAGAAATTTGGCAGCATATGCTTGCCACACAATGCAGTGCTGATGAGATTACTATGTTTATAGGTATGTCTATGCTAGCTATTTTCGCCAGGTTTTACCGACATTTATTTAGATATCTATCGTTGTTAGTCTGTGGATGGGCTCGTTTCTTACACCTTCCCACAGGACTTCAATGATGTGTGAGACACTTTGTATCACATGTAATGAAAAAAAAAAAAAGAAAACAAAAGCAAAAGTTGTACAAACTGTTGTATGAATCTGTTCAACTGTTGCTTCTATACTTTTCAAGTCCTTCACAGTTCTCTTCCAAATACTGTTTCAATGCTTTTCTTCATTATGGTTGGTAATATAAGTAGAGCACTAAATCGGACTAGTTGGTAGACATTCATCTTAAAAGGGTGGTGCCACCATATTTGTGGCTGTGGGCTCTTTGCTACAAGCGTTTCTTATTCGCCCCGAGATCAGTCTACGAGTGGCAGCGCCCACCGTCACCGCACTAGTGTGCATAGGCGGCCGCCGCCGCACTTACAAATGTACGCAGCAGCACTTTTCTGTGAGCATTGTAAGCTAATTGTTGGCTATTAAAATTGCTTTCATTGCAGCCTTCACGTAATATGTATGTTATCTATTACCGAATAGCAACACGAAGCTGTCTCAATGTTACTAGGTACTTATGAGAGAAACACAATCTGCGAATGAAAAGGACGTTCGTGCTTGGCGACTGTCTGCGTTTTTGCCACACAAGCACCTGCAAAACAAACGTGCCGCTAGCTGAAGCAGCCGTGATGCTTTCCTTGTATGTACATGTATGTCAGTGTTAGGGGCATTCACGATGGGCCTCAATCGGGAGAATGATCATTTAGGTACACTGTGTAAGTGAATTAAAATACATTCCAAGTGTTTGCTGTGTCTGACCATTCGTGTGGAGGGTCCTTGCATGCAAAGAAAACTGACAAAAGGCTTGTTACAGCCTCATAATTTGATGGCACTACCCCTGAATTTTTGAACTGCACTAATAAATGAGGACAAAAAAGAGGGCAAAGGACTGGACATGTGAAGGCCTACGTATGTCCCGTCTCTTACTCTCTTTGTGTTAATAAAATGATAAAATGTTTAAGCTTGGTTATTTGTTGAAAAGTAGCTTACAACTAAAGGTGCTTCAGCTATTTTCAAGGTATAGTCTTAGAAGTATTTGGAGCGTCTGACCAGCGCCTTCTTAATGTTTTTCAATGCCATTGCAAACGCTTGCTCCTCAACGGTAACAGTCTGTCTACCTTGGTTCAGAGAGCCCTTGTGCGATACCACCTAAAAGCTGGGGCTGCTTGTATCACCGAGACAGGAGAGTGCGTCGCTGTCATTGCCTTGGAGATGCGGTAGACGCCGCGTCCCCCTCCCATAATGCTCTCTCAGATTCACATCTTTGCGCGTCTTCCTTGGTAGCTTTCTCTGTATGCGCTATGCGGCGCTTTCTGTGTTTACAGTAATGTAGTGACGCACTTGAAGGATCAACAGCTTTCTAGTATTGAGACACTCTATGGTTGCTTTATTCGCATTTCGTGTTAGTCGTTCCGCTGATGAATGCTTATCGCAAAACATGTTGAGCACTGGGCGTTATCTCGTTTGTGTTTCCAGGCACCTTGTTAACATACAGTCATTTTGTGCATGTAGGTGGTGTGGTCCAGAGTGGAAAGAGGCTGTCCTCGCTGCAGCAGAAAAACAGTGTTGGCTATCACTCATGCTTTTTTATAACCTGAGCATCATAGGGTTTCTTTTCATGAGTTCAAAGATTTTCGCTTACTCTGACTGCAGAAAAGGGGGTGCCATTGTCGTAATCCAATGAAATGGCCATTTGTTGCGCATGCGATTTTGGAACACGTAAAAAGAAAATGAAGACAAATACAAACAGCATTATCGTTTATATTTGTCTTCGTTTTTCGTGCACTTTTATTGGGCAAAAAATGAAGACTTGTCCTACGTTTTTATACATGTGAGCACTGTGAGATTGTAAATTCTGTGACGACACTCGCAGAGCATATTTCAAAGCCGGCGCATGCGTTTTTATGAAAAGATTGCATCGGCAGCGCGTTTTGCATTAAGACGCTATAAGCGGAACTGAGACACGACAGTAGTAAACGTCTCATCTTGTCAGCACTCAGCTGGACAGTCTAGCGTGGTAATCGAAAGGCTCTCAATGCGCTGTCCCGCATGTAATGGTTCGCTAAAAGGTTTGCAAAAAAAAGGTTTGCAAAAAAAGAAAGAGAGGAGGCACTGTCCTATGCTGCAGATTTGGAAAACTCAAACTGACCTTCAGTTTCACATCTGTTATGAATATTAGATGCAAAACAGATATTGCATATAACAGATGTTATACATCAGTTATAATAAATACTGCGTCAACTTTCTCTGCTTCGTGTTGGCCAAGTGACGTAGGCTAAGAAGTAAAATTACACATTTTTTTTTTTTTTAGGATTGCTTCCTTAAGGTAATAGTCAGAAGGCTGCATATGAAATATCCCCAGTGCCATATGCCAGTGAGCAGCCTTCACATATTTGTTAAAATGTGTACTCATTTGTTTCAACTGAATCAGGCAATGTCCTATAAATTGGCATGACACTAACACTGCCTACTGTAGGAAAAAATGCCTTTTTTTTTTTAGGTTACACAAAGTTTATTACTTCTGAACGAACTATTAGACATGATTTTGTGCATCATAAGTAGACAGCAAAAAAAGTGTTTTTAGGGTATATAAATTTAATAAGTTCTGTCTAGTTACACGAAATATAGCAAAAATTAAGAATATAGAAAGCTAAGAGCACTTGAACTTACCTAAAAAGGAGAGATTGTGGAGTGTACAAAATGTTTCACCATCCAGCAGCAATAATCTGGGAATAAATCCAAATTTTGACCCTAACAAAATACTCTCCCTAAAAAAAATTTACTGGAATTTTGTGCTTCAGCTTACCTTTTGGTGTCACTATTTCTGATGCAAAATACAGGGAGACATTACTTTTCTTATAGTGCATTGTTATATTTTTCTCATTTTACTGATGTTACAATTTTTAAAGTTCTTGTGTTTTGGTTGGTTTTGAATAGATCGAAGCAGAGATTGGATTTAAACTAGTGATGCATTCACTGTTGTCGCTCACAGAATTTAATTCAGTGAAAAGGCAGCATCCTTGTGCACAATCGTGCTTGGGCCGCTGGAAAAATCAGCCGCAGATGGCAGAATTGTGATTCTTTGAAGTGACTGATTTTCAAGATCTAGTGCCTGTAGAGCCTGTCCAACATTTCGCCACCATGCTGAGAAATTTCAGCGGGTATTGAGTATAACATAAATTTTTATAACTCTGGCTGGATAGTGCAGTGCTTGCATGTAATTATTGTGGGCGTTCTAAAAATCTGGATGTTTATACACAATGAACACAAAATGTCTCAAGATAGACTATTGTGAACAAATTGAAGACAAGGACACAGAAAAGATGGGACCTGTGTCCTTGTCTTCAATTGGCACACACCAGTTTATCTTGAAACTTGAATAAACTTGCCCAGCTGCAAGTTTTACTGAACACGAAATGGAAGTACTAATTAAAATGCACTGTTTTCACAGGGAATATGAGCTGTTGATTTAGCTGAGACCTCATTTATGCAGGGTTTCCTTTACCCAACAAATATCGCAGGACAAATCCAGTCCTCTAGTTGCTTAATTTAATAAAATTTTATTACATGTATCATAGTCTGGCATTATGCCTACTCATTACTGATATTTTCTTTCTTCATTAAAACATTTAATTTTTATGTTGGGCCTATGACTATAGTAACTATTGTTATGTCAATCTCGTCTGCATTTCTTTCTACCAATCCTTTGAAAAGCTTATGTCAACTGCTGACCATTGAATACTCCCTTAAACTTAGAGTTCTGACACCTCCAAACTTTGGGCACTCATATGAAACTTATTAGATAGATGTCGTCCATTCAATTATAAGGTGCTTAGTAATTACCAGAAATCGGTGTGGCAGTCACCTTCCTCATCCTATTGTATATACTTGTTCCTGGATGTTTTTGTTGTGGGACAGCCAGCTCAGGCTTCAAATATCAATGCGCTGTCTTTTGTATTTGGTGGATTGTCTTACGATTTCTATATTTGTGAATCTCTATTTAAACCTATAGCTTCAAGGCAACCTGTATGATCCTCATTTGTGGTTTAAATGTGGGCCACTAATATCTATTGGCCCCCTGACCGTTGGTTAACTTTTTACTTCGACATGAACTACATTCGAGATCATTAGTCTTTTAAAAACTTTGCACAATATCTGATAATAATTACAGTCCTCAAATGATCCGTATTTCATTATTGTTGAATTTCTTGGTGCAGTCGGTCTCAAATTAGGTTGTTCAATGTTGGAGTAAGCCTTTCCATCATTCAAAAAGCATTTCTAATGTGACATCAATTTTCAGAAAGCATTTAACAATGCAGGAGATACAATGAAATGGTATGTTGCAAGTTGGTGGTAAAAGGTGAACTATGCTCCCTTTCACAGAGACCTTTAAGGGGACACGTTAAATGTTGAAATAGTAGTCCAGAAATTCCATAGTGTTACTTTTGTGCCAAGGAACAGCTTATTTTGAAATGAAGTTACGTTTTAGTGGTCCACATCGGCTTAGCCCACTTCAAATCACCCGCCTTTACGGAGCGTCTGATGTCACTGTTGCCATGCACAACGTTTCGCGGCTTTATTGTGCGACTGCCGACACTATAGTAGCAGCAGAGGGAAAGTAGTGGGAGCCTTGGCAGCAACAACGACCATTGAACAATTTTTAGCCATGGCCTTCAAAATTGCAGGCGTGCTTGGTTCAACTGGGCCCCGCTAGATCGCAGGACCTGTCCAGTTTAACCAGGTGAAAATTGAATTTTTGAACCACTCGTGCCATTACCCAGAGCAACGTCCGCCGGTTCTTTTTTTCCACGAATCAAGCAGAAATGAACAAGTAGCATTTTATTACATCTCTTGATGCACGGAAGGTTCTTTATTTAGTGCAGCTAGATTGATTACTTGTGATTAATTGTAGGCGATTTGTCTGACGTCATCCGGATCATTTTGTGAACATCCTATTGTGTCGCATTTGTTCTCGTGCATTTACCTTAATTTCTCGGTAAGTATTGTCGTTTTAGATGTTGTCATACAATGAGTTTTCACTCTGATATAAATTGTGTTAGTCTCACCCAGCATCTGTAAACAACATTTTTGCAGTGCCTTCTTGTATCGGACCTATGTCCCATGTGATAATCACATTACACTGCCTTTGTTATATTGCTTTTATTGTAGCAGGTATTTAGCTTAAGCTGGGTACTCATGCTAGAATAAGTATCAGGGCAAAGAAAAAACATACTTGGAAACCTACATCAATGCAATGGGCGCCTGCTCAGCCATCCTGTTAAGATGTATTCCTTTTCTTTGCCTTTTTTTTTTTTGAGCACCGTTACCTATTTCAGTGTTTCTAGTGGAAGGCTTTTGTGCTGTGAATTTTGTGGGAATGCACAAGCCTGTTGTATCTGACAGTTTATGTAGTAGGCACCCATGTGTTGTGTCGTCTGTGCTGGTGGAAAGAGTGGCTTTTCTGACCAAAAAAAAAGCAAAGAAAAGTTGTTTCAAGCTCATCTCCCCTGATGGGCCACAGTCACGAAATTTAGTCCTGCATGCGCTGGGACAGTGTAGAAAGTTTAAACAAGCCGGGGGGGGGGGGGGGGTGGACTTTGAACTACATGCAGTTAAACTTGCAATTTAAAAGAAAGCCTTTCTCATACATTGTCATTTTCCTTCTATACCAATCTTGCGAATGACTGAAATCTGGCCACCGATTCTGAGATATAGAGGTTTTCTTCCATGGCTATGTTTCAACACATGGTGACTGCATGTGTTGCCTCACAGAAATGAATGCTTGAGACCATTCACATATGTATAGATTACTTGAACATCACAGATAAGAGCACCACAGATTAGAAATTCATGCTCGTATCATTTAGCAATGCAGCTAAACTTATTTCTTGTGATGCTCAATAAAAGTTTCAAACATGCTGGCTTGATGCCTGAGGCTCTTATGCAGAAATGATCTTCATAGTTGATATCTGGTGTTCCTCAGTCATCCTTGACCGTAGAGTTCAGTTGTACATTAAGGGAAAAAAAAAAGAAAGGTTGAAGATAGTCATGCGCGGGCCGAGCCACTAGCAAAAAGCAAGTGGGCCGCGAGCCCTGTAAGTTTGAGACCCCTGGAACAAAGTCTTTTGTTGGAGTTTTTTGTTGTTCTGGCAGTGTAAATAGGTGAAATACGTATTGTGGGCATTCGTCACGCGCTTCTTCTCATATATGCATTATCATAATCATCATCATCTGTCTGGGTCTCTGTCCTCATCTTCACTGGGTGTCACCACAATCATCATCGGGTGTGTGCGCGCTCGGTCTCAGACTGCCCGTTCGCTGCTGAGCCCTTAGGCTAAATAAACGCTGTTTCAACCCAGACGTCATACGTGGTGGAGGTGGATTTTCGGTCCTCGGTCCTCTCCCACCTCGCTCGACTCCCTGGAGCTGCGTTCAGGCCGCCGATTGTCCCCATTGTCTGGCAGCATGTCACAGAACGAGCCTGCCGGCGCTGCTGCCATCTCTCCCCCGCCGTCTTCAGCCGCGCCTCCTGTTTACGTACACAGCCACCAGCGTGATCCCCATCTCTTCACTGGGTTTCGCAAGGAAGACGTGGAGGCGTCCCCGCAGGGGCGTCTGTGAAAGCAGGCGTTTGGTGTGTAGCTACACCACGGACCCGAGCTAACGGGGGGTTTCGACCTCTCCCACGCCTAGCCGTGCGTGGCTGAGCCGTGTCCAAGGAAAAAAGGATCCTGGGGGTTGAGCCGACGCCGGGTGATTGAACCTTTAAGGCCCCCCCGGCAGAGGCAACACACCCCTTTGGCCCCGGCTTCATGTAGATGGCACCCCTGGGCTGACCCACCCAGGGGAAATCGGCAGTCGCCTTTTCCTGTCTCCTTCTCTCTCCATCTTCGTCTTTTCTACTACTTTTGATCTTTGCTGTCCTCTCCTCACTTCTTTTTACTTCCACGATTCTCGGCGGCAAGGGTTAACGTGGTGTAGATAGCCAACCTTGGGTAGATATATTAGGTTATAGCGGCCATGCACGGCTGGCGCTTGCGTCTCCTTCGCGTCTCGCAGCGTCCCCTTGTTGGGCTCGGGGGTGGGTGGCTGGCATGGCCGCCGAATAAGGTTCCGAATTCATGGGAACTCCTAGCCCTCTCACAACCAATCGCCCCTCCAAGAGGTGGCGCACCGATGCAATTTTCGAATTTCTTCCAAACAAGAAAGATAACTTCCCGAAATACCACATCATCCACTGTGAAAGAACAGAAAATAAAGCTAGAAGCATTTCACCTTTCCTTGTGTCCAGATGCCTTATAGAAATGCTAGGTGCAGGTTACAAAGCCACAAAGACCGCCAGTGGTGACCTGCCACTCGAAATAAAAGACCACGTACAGTACCAGATACTGCATAACCTTACATCATTTGGGGATCAGCCTATCACAATCACACCACATCGAACCATGAACACCGTGAAGGGTGTTGTATCAGATGGAGACCTGATGGACATCTGTGATGAGGAACTTCTAAAAGGCTGGAAAGAAGAAAATGTCATTCAGGTGCAGCGTATCAAAATAAAAAGAGAAAATAAAGAAACCCCAATGAAACACATCATACTCACTTTCGCATCTAGCACTCTCCCCACTGAAATAGCAACAGGATATCTTAAACTGCCAGTCAGACCATACATACCCAACTCGCGGCGCTGCTTTAAGTGTCAGAAGTTTGGGCACGGTTCCCAGAGCTGCCAAGGACAGCTTACGTGCGTGAAATGTGGCACCAAAGGTCATACCGCTGACGATGACTGTCCACTGCGCAAACTGTGAGGGTGACCATCCTGCATATTCCAGGTCATGCGGGCCTGGAAAAGGGAAAAAGAAATAATAATTACAAAGTTTAAATTGAACATAAGCTTCCGTGAAGCGCGGCAGCGCGTTTCCCCGCATTTTGCTGGGAATGCAACGTATGCTGAAGTGGTGCGAGAGGGGTCAGCACCACTTCGGTTTTCGGCAATGCCTTAGACCACGCCTAGAGTGCCGAGGCAAACGCCACAAGCCCCCACAGGGGGAGGAGCTGGGGCTGCCCCACCCTCCCTGAATAGAGCCCCACCAAAGGCCCGTGTGAACCCTGGCGGCAGCCAGAGCACCACAGAAACTAAAGAGGTCTCCTCGTCCTCCAGCCCGGTGGGGTCGAAGGCTCAGTCTGTCATGACGAAGCCTACAATGAAAACAACATTGTCTGTCGTCTCTCCTGAGGCGATGGACACATTCATTGCACCGGCGCAGACTGCGCCAAAGGAGTGGCGAGGTCCCCTCGACCGCTCTAAAAAAGACAAAACAGTAATTACAGGGCCTTCTAAAGGCTCTGTAAGATAAGTCACTTTTCTCTTTAGACACCAGCCACACTCATTTTGTACACACAGCACTTCTTTACTCCCATAATGGAGACACAAATTATACAATGGAACGTAAGAGGACTACTTCGAAACTTCGACGATGTCGAAGAACTTCTACACAAATGTTCTCCAAATGTGCTGTGTGTACAGGAAACGCACCTAAAATCCAAGAATACAAATTTTTTGCATCAATATGTTGTCTTCCGAAAGGACAGAGATGATGCTGTGGCGTCATCTGGTGGTATAGCCATTATTGTTAAGCGAGGAGTAGCATGTGGTCATGTACCACTACTAACATCCCTAGAGGCAGTGGCTGTTCGAGCAGTTCTATTGAATAAGCTCGTCACCATCTGCTCTCTATACATACTGCCGCAACACCGCCTGGAAAAACATGATCTCCAGTCTTTAATAGATGAGTTACCAGAACCTTATCTGGTTATAGGGGACCTGAATGCGCACAGCAGTTTATGGGGTGATTGTCGGTGTGATGCACGAGGGCGTCTCATCGAACAGTTTCTCTTTTCATCAGGTGCTTGTCTGTTGAATAAGAAAAAGGTTCACTTCTACCACTACTCCAATGGAAAGTTATAAATAATTCATATGAAAGTGACCATTTTCCTGTCATTTTGAGTTAACCAACATCATACCATTGTCCTTCACAAGTTCCCAAGTGGCTGACATACAAAGCCGACTGGGAACAGTTTTATAACACTACTCGTTTAAGTTGGACAGACATATGTGGCTTAAGCATAGATGAAGCTGTGGAGTACTTCACAGCTTTCCTTATTGACGCAGCTTCCAAGTGCATCCCGCAAACACCTGGACTGCCTGGCAAGCGACGCATCCCATGGTGGAACAACGAGTGTCGTAATGCGCGAAAGGAGCAGAACAAGGCATGGAGGTTGCTTTGGAATTCACACTGACAGCTGAAAATCTTGACAGCTTTAAGAAAATAAAATCTCAAGGAAGGAGAACGTGTAGGCAGGCCAGAAGAGAAAGCTGGCACGAGTTCTTATCAGGGATCAATTCATATACACAAAAGGCTAAAGTCTGGAACATGGTTCGTAGGGTAGCAGGAAGAAAAGTACACTCACTCCCACTCGTTAACACACAGGGTGACAACCTGGAAGATCAGATCAACTTCCTCGGTGCCCACTACGAGCAGGTGTCTAGCTCTTCACACTATACTGAAGCCTTCCAAAGATATAAAGCAAGTATAGAAAAGCAGAAACTAGAACACAAGTGTACAAACTATGATGCATACAACCAACCTTTCAACTTAGCTGAGCTACAAACATCACTAAACTCCTGCAGTAATTCTGCCCCAGGCTACGACCGTGTCGTGTATAAAATGTTGAAAAACCTGCCGCTCGAAACGCGAAAAACATTACTCTCCCTATACAAAGCTATCTGACTTTCTGGCGTCATCCCTGCTTCCTGGAAAGAGGCTATAATGATTCCCATTTTAAAAGAGGGCAAGGACCCTTCCTCAGTTTCAAGTTATAAGCCCATTGCACTTACAAGCTGCCTTTGTAAACTTTTTGAAAAAGATGATAAACCGCCGACTTTTACATTTTCTCGAAACACACAAGCTGCTCGACCCATTCCAGTGTGGGTTTCGAGAGGGTAGATTCACCACCGACCATCTGGTGCGTATCGAGGCAGAGATACGAGACGCTTTCGTCCACAGACAATACTTCCTCTCTCTTTTCCTCGATATCGAGAAGGCTTATGACACAACATGGCGTTTTGGCATATTAAGAGACTTGTCTCACCTGGGTGTGCACGGTAGAATGTTTTCCATAATCGTGTTACTTGTCCGATTGAACATTCTGTGTCCGTGTTGGCAGTGTTCTTTCCCAAACATTTTTCCAAGAAACGGGAGTACCGCAAGGTGGTGTACTTAGTTGTACACTTTTTATTATCAAAATGAATTCCTTGCACTTGTCCATCCCCCGCAATATGTTCTATTGTACATATGTCGACGACGTTCAGCTTGGCTTCAATTCATGCAACTTGGCTATATATGAGCGGCAGGTTCAGCTAGGTTTAAATAAGGTCTCCAAATGGGCAGAGGAAAATGGATTCCGACTTAACCCACAAAAAAGCATGTGTGTCTTGTTCTCCCGAAAGAGAGGCATGCACGCGGAACCTGACATTCAACTGAACGGGCAACGTCTATCTGTCAAAGCCGAGCACAAATTCTTAGGTCTAACCTTATACAACAAGTTGACTTTCATACCGCACATCAAGTATTTAAAAACAAAATGTCTAAAAGCCATGAATATTCTAAAGGTATTGTCACGTACCACGTGGGGTAGTGACAGGCAATGCCTCATGAATTTGTATAAAAGCCTCATTCGCACCCGCTTAGACTATGGGGCCGTTGTTTATCAGTCTGCGACTCCAAGTGCTTTGAAGATGCTGGACCCCGTGCACCATTTGGGCATTCGCCTTTCTACGGGGGCTTTCCACACGAGCCCTGTGGAAAGCCTGTATGTGGAATCGAATGAATGGTCACTCCACTTACAGAGATGTTACACATGTTTGTGTACTACCTCAAGGTGAACGCAGACAAAGAACACCCCTCTCATTTCACAATCAATGATCGGTCTTATTCTGCCCTGTTCTACAGCCGTCCTTCAGTGAGGCAGCCCTACTCACCTCGTGTGATGGGGCTCGCTGAGGAAACAGATGTGCCACTTCTGGAACACTGTTTGATGGCTCCTGCTGCATATCTACCGCCGTGGCAGTGGCAGCTTATAGACTGTGACATATCTTTTGAGGAAGTCGCAAAGCATGCACCTGTTGCACACATCTGCACATATTTTCATGAACTCCAACAGAAATACAGTTGTCCCGAATTCTACACCGATGCTTCAAAAACGGACACATCTGTCTCGTACGCTGCAGTTGGCCCATCCTTTTCAGATGCCGGTACTCTTCATCCTAATACAAGCATCTTTACTGCAGAAGCTCATGCGTTACTTGTGGCTGTCAAACACATCAAACAAATAAAACTACAATGCGCAGTGATATACACAGATTTTCTAAGCGTGGTAAAAGCTCTTGAACCCCTGAAAAAACACAAAAATTCCGTTCTTGTATCTCTTTACTCACTCCTATGCACAGTATACGCACTCAAACAGCATGTCATAGTGTGCTGGGTGCCAGGACGCCGGGAGATAGGAGGGAACGAATTGGCGGACCACTTGGCTGCATCTGCCCAAAACAACGCTGCTACCAATACATTCATAGCTGTCCCCGCGCTTGATCTGAAACCCTTTCTTCAACGGAAGCTCAGGTCGTGTTGGCAGCAGCTATGGGATAGACAAACACAAAACAAATTACATGTAATAAAACCGATACTTGGAAATTGGCCACCAGTATTCAAATCGTGCTACAGGCAAGTAATGCTCACCAGATTACAAACGGGACACACACACAGCACACATGCATATTTGTTGACTGGCGGCGAGCAACCCATCTGTGAGAGATGTGAGGAACCGCTTACGGTTTTTCATATACTTGTTCAGTGCAATGAGTTACTCTCTAACAAAAAACCACTTTTTAGTACCCTACCGACAGCAACTTCTATTACATCCAGTCATGTTCATCGGTAGAGATTCTCTTTTTAAGCTTGAATTGCTGTTCATGTTTTTAAAAGATGTAGATAGCTTTCACTGCATATTTCAAGGTGATCCGTAGCTTGACCTCTGTACAGAGGTCGAGGCTGCGGTGGTTCCATTAAAGACAGCACCTGCCTCGCTGCCCTTGGGCTCAAGGGCATGCATTGACGAGGCAGTCGTGCTAATCTCATTTTCTCAATGTAGTTTCATCACCATGAACACTGTCTTTTACTTCCGGTACACATATTTCATATCACTTCCATCATTTTAAATGCTTCTATGTTTTAACCCACCTTAAGGTGCAGAATTTTAGGCCTCTTTCATAGTTCATATCATAGTTCATATCCTGTACCTATTGCATAAAATCATGCATCCTTGCCATTTTATAAACATTTTTCATGGTGCTTTTTGGCCAAGTATGACCCTTGCGCCATTAAAACCTATATATCATCAAGACATGGAGGAGTGGCTCGATGAGTATAGTAGCATGAGTGTTGCTAATCGCTGGGACGATAGCGCCAAGCTCCGTTACGTCTCTTTCTACTTTACATATATCATCAAGACGTGGAGGAGTGGCTCGATGAGTATAGCCGCGTGAGTGTTGCTAATCGCTTGGGCAATAGCGCCAAGCTCTGTTACGTCTCTTTGTACTTGACCGGTGCGGCGAAGACGTGGTACTTTAACTACATCATCGACATACCCGACTGGGCGACGTTCGAGCAGGAGCTCCGTCACGTTTTCGGCACATCGGCCATTCGGTCCGCAGTCGCGAAGAGAACCCTCGACACTCGCCAACAACATTCTGGTCAGTCGTACACGTTGTACATCGAGGACGTTGTTGCGCTCTGCCGGCGTGCCAATTCATCTATGCCGGAGTCCGACAAAGTACGCCACATTTTGAAGGGTATAGGCCCTGTTGCCTTCAATGCCCTGGTTTCTCAGAACCCGGCTACCATAGCTGACGTCGTCACGACATGTCAGCGTCTCGATACTCTGGACTCGGTTCGTCTACAACCAAACATTGGCGAACATTATTCTACGACAAATAGACCTCTTCGTGACCTCGTAAGAGACATAATACGTGAAAAGTATCAGAACATGGGTTTCTCCCCTTCTCCACCGTGATCTCCACAGTCTACTAAAGCGGCATTACGTGACATTATCAGGGAGAAACTGACATTTCTGAACTGTCCGGCTCACGTCTCACGTCCAGTCACCCCCGTCTCGGCCCACACGAACCTACGCGCAGGTCGCTTCTACGCCTTCCAGTGAAGTAAACACAATGTTGCCGCTACCATCGTACGCGTCGCTCGCTGCCGCTTCTCCTCTCAACTTTCGTTCAGTCCCGCCTGACCCTTCCTCTGCACACCTGACCGCACTCTTTTCAGGCACTCCGCATGGTTTCTACCCTTCCCCCTGGCGCTCATCTCGCCCAGTTTGCTATTACTGCAGGTATCGCGGCCATATTTCTCGTTTCTGCCGCAAGCAGCAGCAAGACGAGCGCCGCGGTTATGACATGTGTGAACGAAATACTTTGTACTATCAAGGTCAACACCATTCATCTCCTCCACACCGGTCTCCCTCTTTGCCCGCATCGGGGGCACCTCGAAACAGCCGGAACTCCAGACGCGTTCACCTTCACCCTTTCACCGCTCGTCCTCCCCACTTCGGCCTGCCTCATTCGCCATTGCCAGTCATTCGGAAAACTAAGTGATGCTGTTTCTGGGGGAAAAACTGCATTCCAAATTAGGACTGATATTTTTCCATCAGGCCCGTGCAACATGATTTCGGTGGTAGTGAAAGGAGTGTACGTGGATGCTCTGGTGAACATTGGTGCAGCCTTTTCTGTTATGCCGGTTGATTCAGGCCAACGTCTGAAAAAAGTGATGACCCCTTACGATGGATCCACGTTGCTTGCTGCCCTGGGATATACCATTCGCCCTTCCGCTTTCTGTACAGCCACTTTTTTATTAATGCTATCCGACACCACATTCAGTTCGCCGTCCTGATAGACTGCACTCACCAATTAATTTTAGGGCGGGATTTTCTTTCTTCTGCCTCCGCGGCTATTTGCTGTGGCCAACGCGTCGTCCACCTCACCGACACGGACTGCATGCTCAACTACGACCCTCAGAGGCCACTTCGTTTGACAGCTGCGGGAGATACCGAATTACCACCAGGTCAAGAGCGAATGGTAGCTATTACTTCCAAAGACATCGACCATGGCCACGTCTTGGTTTCGCCATCATTTAGTTGCGTCGGTAAAGGCATCATTCTCGCTTCCGGTGTAGTTCATTTTTTCAATGGTTCCGCACTTGTCACCGCCGTGAATACAACGTTCGAAAAAATTCTATTTCCTCAGAACACCACGGTCGCCTGCGTGATGGATCCCGAGCCTGCGTGCATTGTGCCACTTTATGCCGTCTCCTCCAACGACAGCCCTAGTGGTGAGCTTACTTCTTCCGTCTTTACTGCAGCCATTAGTGACGACTTGACACCTTCACAGACGCAACAGCTGCTTGCTTTGTTAAAGAAACACGCAAGTTCCTTCGGTGTTTACTCCTCAACATTGGGCCGCACTACTACTAAAACGCATCAAATCCACACAGTTGGAACATCTGTTGTACGCCGCCGGCCCTACCGCGTGTCTCCTGCTGGGAGAAAAATTATCGAAGAAAACGTAGCTGACATGCTCAAACGAGAGGTAATTCACCCCTCATCTAGCCCTTGGTCGTCGCCTGTGGTTCTGGTTCGTAAGAAGGATGGCTTCGTGCGCTTTTGCGTCGATTACAGGGCGCTCAACAAAATCACTCGCAAGGATCTGTACCCAATGCCTCGCATTGACGACGCCCTTGATTCTCTACAAGGTGCGAAATACTTTTCCAGCCTCGACCTGCGTTCCGGATACGGCCAAATTCTTATGCATGAACAGTATAAAGAGAAAATGGCATTCGCAACCCCCGACACGCTCTACGAATTCAACGTTATGCCTTCCGGGCTGTACCGTGCTGCGCGGCCTCAAATGGAAAACCTGCCTCTGCTACTTGGAGGACATCGTCATTTTTTTGTCAACGTTTCTTCAGCACCTACAACATTTGGATGAGCAGCACCTACATGATGAGTAGCACCTCAGCACCTACAACATTTGGCTTTCCACGCTGAAGAACTTGTCTAGA
The DNA here is from genome assembly GCF_043290135.1 of Rhipicephalus microplus. Lineage (NCBI taxonomy): Eukaryota > Metazoa > Arthropoda > Arachnida > Ixodida > Ixodidae > Rhipicephalus > Rhipicephalus microplus. The sequence continues at coordinate 85,528,292 of NC_134710.1, forward strand.
CGCTTCGGTCGGTAGATTCTACGTTTACAGGAGTATGACTTCGATATCACTTACAAGTCGGGTAGAAAACACCAAGACTCCAACGTCCGTTCGCGCTGCCCGCTACCAAATACCCAGCTCAGCATCAGTCAAAGTTCGGCCATCACTTCTACTGTAGCGCCCGCGCTCGCCTCGGTAGACAAGCTATTCTCGAACGTCAAGCGCACAATTCACTCCTGCCAGTGGTCTGATCCGTACTGTAGGCGTGTTATGGACTAGCTCTCAGGAGCTTCCCATCCACCTAACACGCGGCATCGTCGTGAACTCTTGCGATTTAAGCTGGAGAATGGAGTTCTGTACCGTCACATCTACCACCCTGATGGGCAACGCTGGGTTCTCGTGCTACCACGCTCTCTTCGACTTGATGTGCTTAAAGCCTTTCACGACGACTTGACTGCTTGACATCTTGGTATTCAAAAAACTCGCGACTGCATTTGAAGTCGCTTCTACTAGCCTGGTATTTCTATTAGCATCGTGCGCTATGTCAGTTCCTGTGTCCCATGCCGGCGTCGTAAAATCCAGACAACTGCATCGGCCGGGCCTCTGCAGCCAATTCCGTGCCTCACAACGCCATTGGAAGTTGTAGGTATCGACCTTTACGGCCCTCTTCCCGTCACATCTACTGGCAAACGATGGATAGTGACCGCCGTAGACCACTTGACATGCTACGCGGAGACAACGTCTGTATCAACTGCCTCTGCTTCGGAAGTTGCAGACTTCGGTCTGCACACCATCATTCTGCGCCATGGCACCCCTCGTATACTGCTGAGTGACCGTGGAAGGGTCTTCCTGTCAGAAGTGCTAAATGAAGTATTGTGCGCCTCGGGAATAACACACAAGACAGCTTCAAGCTACCACCCTCAGACCAACGGTCTCACTGAGAGGTTTCACCGTACTCTTGCTAATATGATAGCCGTCTACATCAGTCCAGACCACAAAAACTAGGATACTCTTCTGCCATTCCTCACCTTTGCCTACAACACGGCCGTTCAGCACACCATATTCACCGATCTACTTCGTTTATGGGCGTTCTCCTACTTTCTTCCTCGGCGTTTCCTTTTTCAACAGTGACGTCAACTCTTCTCCTTCCAGCGAGGAATACATTTCAAGACTAGCCCGGTGTCGCGATCGTGCTCGCATCAACACGGAAGCGCGACAGCGAGATTGAAAAGTCATTTATGATGCATCCCATCGCCTTGTATTCTTCCGACCTGGTGACGAGGTGCTCCTGTTCACACCTATTCGTACACCTGGTCTGTATGACAAGTTTCTGCCACACTTCATTGGGCCTTACATTGTTATCGAGCAGACTTCGCCCGTTAATTATCATGTGACCCTACTTGTCATCCCAACGGACCGCCGTCACTGCACCACAGAGATCGTGCACGTGTCTCACATGAAGCCTTTCAGGCGACATTCTCTGTCACATTGACTTGCTACGGCCAGGTTGGCCACTTTGATGTGGGGGAAACTAGTGTGGGCATTCGTAATGCACTTCTCATATATGCATTATCATAATCATCATCATCCGTCTGGGTCTCTGTCCTCATCTTCACTGGGTGTCACCACAATCGTCATCGGGTGTGTGCGCGCTCAGTCTCAGACTGCCCGTTCGCTTCTGAGCCCTTGGGCTGTTTAAACGCTGTCTTAACCCAGACATCATAGTATGCTTACTTTTACAGATTTGTAAGCACTATCTGCCTTGGTAGCTTAAGGCTAAGGTGCTCCGTTGCTAAGTTCAAAGGCGTAGATTTGATTCCTGGCTGTGGGGACCACATTTCAAGGGGAGTTGAAATGCATGCACTTGCATACTTGGTTTAGGTGCATGCTCAAGAGTCCTAGGTCAGGAGTTTTCCCACTTTGGTGTGTTTCATGCTAAGGCATGTGAGACTCCAGATTTGAATTAGTGTTAATTTAATTTGGTAGCACTGCATGACCTACTTAGCATGCTTGTCTACTTACACCTAATGAAGGACCCTTTGACATGGTGATAAAAAAAAAAGCTGTTTAAATGGTATTACAAAAAAAAATAGGCATGCGTACATTATTTTTCTTTGGTCAATGGCACTTCTGCATTAAAAAAAAAAATGGCTGATGACCAATATGGCCTTGGGATATCTGGGATTCTCATGGTCAACTCAGATGGCAGAGCAATCACACTGATGAGACATTGGCTCAGGGTTTCGTGAAAATGGCCAAATTTCTCCTCAATAAGAAAGTATTTCATTGTCTCATGAACCCTAGTGGATTTTTCTGTACTTATTTCAACAAAAACTATCCTTGTAATTCAACTGCTTTTGATGTTAGTGCCACCATAGATGTGTGGTAGTTATGCCAATGAAGTTAACCTTTGGTAATTTTTTAGGGTTTAAAAATAGAGTACATAAAAAACTGGCTACCTTCCAAAATCATAAATGAAGAGTTGCCAAAGGTCTGCAGTATTTTATTCATCTTGTTGTTAAGAGTGCCTATGTGCAGTGTGCCTTGGGGATCATTATTTCATAAAAAAATCTCATTTTCTTTCTTTTATTTTAGAGAATATTATTTAAGACTTCTATTTATCATTGCTTCAAGTGTTGGTATGGCTGCAAAAGAAGGAAGTAGCATGTCACATGCTTATTTGACTCATGGCGGCGATCACCACGGCATTAAAGTGCCAATAGTCAACGTGCCCAACATTGTGCACTGCCAGCCGTGGAACATGCCCGATGCCACCGCCTGCGAAGGTACACCTCAAGCGGCCTCACTGCAGTGGTCTAGTGGCTAAGGCTGCTGATCCGCAGGTCAGAGGATCGAATCCCGGTTGCGGTGGTTGTATTTTCGATGAAGGCGAAAATACTGTAGGCCTGTGTACTCAGATTTGGGTGCATGTTAGAGAACCACAGGTGGTCAAAATTTCCGGAGCCCTCCACTACCACGTCTCTCATAATCATAGACTGGTTTTGGGACATTAAGCCCCACATATCAATTTTACCCCTCAAGTGCAGGCTCATTGGCATTACAACCTAGCCCCACTCAACATCATTCACTTCGTGAAGATGGTGGGATTTTTTTTATGCCATGGAGATGTTTAGGTGGGAAGTTTGGTCTAGTATGCTCAGGCTTTTTCTTTTTTTTTGAGTTTATATGTTGTAAGTGTAACATCGATAAAGCATATGAAGCCTTTCTAATTCAGGTTCACGCCTTCTTGTCTTTGTGCCTTCGTTTGATAAGCTAGCTAGAGTTAATCAATGGTGCAAAGGAATAATTTTTTTTTGTAGTAATATATATTGTCGTCCTTTTTCTGTCCATTTCTTACTGGGCACTTCAAGATGCATTTTTGTTTTGTTGTTGTTGCAAGCTCCACTAATTGTTAAGAGCTTCCAGATTTTGCACGGTGACTTGAAGACTCTGGCATTGTGTCTTGATCCAGTAGCCTTTGACGCTAGCATGTAAGCACTTTTCGTTTTTATGCATGATTGGTCAGATTGTAAGGGATGCAAAAGCTAAAAGTCTCTTCTTACAGCAAAAAGCTCAACAAGACCTATGAAGAAGGTGTCCTGAAGGAAGGTGAACTAGACGAACGGATCTTTCTTGATGAAAATTCACAGGACCGTATTGGTACACCACGACATACTTTGGACTCTGTGCAGCGAGAGCTGCGAATGTGCAAAGCTGCCACTGTAGTCAAGGTAGGGTGTTTTGTTTGCCTTCTGGCATATTGGTGGTTTTATTGCAGAGGCAGCTCATTACATTTGTATTTATTGTGTTTGTAATATGTTCTTGATGTGTACCTTATTAAATATAAATACATCAGTATATACAAGTGTGGCAACGAAAGCCAAGTTGGTCAAAAATAGTTTGTAGCTTCCAAGCCTTGCTTGGAAGCTACAAACATGTGAACACAGTAAAGAAAAAAAACTTAGTAATATACAATCGTAGATAAAAATGCAATAAACGTCTTTTTTTTTTATAGACATTACGGTCATACAGGGTTGAGATCTCTACTGGGAGAATAGTAGAAATCAACTATTCCTCAAAAATTTATTGTTACCCACATTGCCATTTAGACATTACAGTGGGTTGGAACTTGTGTTACATATGTAGGTACAATATAAAAACACAAATAATGTAACAGTGCTGACAAGCATTCTATGTGTGCTTGATACGCACAAAAGCAAAGCGGTTTTGTTGCCATTCATGTTATTTTGATGGTGTACTTTTGAGCTTGTATGGTCCTTTGCCTCCTGAAGATAAATCTGACTTCAAGAAAGCACTAAAGCATAGTTTTTTTCAGCAGCATGTGGAGGTTCCCCAGCTCCTGACACCCTTGACGGGCCGCAGCAATTTGCACAATCGCGAGGCCATCAATCGGAGCCCAGTGTCAACTGCTACTCAGTGTGCAAGCAAGTTGCAGGCTCTCTTGGCTGGCTGCAAGAATTCACCTAGCAAAGAGCTACAGGCTCTGTTCAGGTGTGTCCTGTAGTACCGTTGCTACTTTTTGTATCTGAGAGTTAGGGTGATGTTTTACTAGGCTTATTATCTTACAAGTTAGGCCAGATGTAGTGTAAGTGTTCGTCTAATGATATTTCTGTGCACTGACCCAAGTAAATAAAATAATGAAAAAAGGGGGATATAATGAGAGGAACTCTCCACCTATTGTTAGACAAACACAACAAATAATTAAATGGTCTATTTCAGATTACATGAAAACACTTTGAAATGCATCACCTCAATGTTGTACTCGTGGTGCTTCAATGCACAAAATAAAGGAACATTGAACATAATTTTTATTTTAGTTATGAACCTGCTTGTGTGCAATTACTGGAAGTAACTTAGAAAGGTTACTGTGTCAGTCTTATCTAATCATTTCTCAGTATTTCCTCTTTTAGAGTCCCTTCAATATTCTCAGTAACCTTTATTTAGACATTTCTCATGTTTTGACTAGAAGGCAATGGGAGCTGCATGGCAGTACAAAGTATGTCTAGCCTGCCGCATCTAAGTACTGGGAGGCGACTGTGCAGACATTACCTTGTAAAATGTTTCGTAGTTTTCCATGCCAATTTTAAGCCTAAATAATAGCAGTGGTAAAACTTGTACTCATTGGCATACTGCACAAAGCCATTTTTCAGAGATTTATCTATCCTTGAGGAATAAAAACCTGGTTAAGGCAAATACCTATTTTTTTTTTCATGCACCAGTCCCCTACCTTTTTGTTTGTGAGCATAAATTAATAGCTACCGTATTTACTCGATTCTACTGCGCCCTCGATTGTAACGCGCACCCGATTTCCACCGCGAAAAAAAAAAAAACGTAAGGCATCGATAGCAATGCGCACCCATTTTTCTCGCTGGCCCGCACGATCACACCACTAGAAAAAATGACTCCTTTCAGCAGCGTCTTCCATTTAAATATGATGTACGGGCAAAGCTTGTGCCCATCTGACGTGTAACAGAGCATTGCCGTCACTGTAGTTTTACCGTGGACTGATGTCAGCACGCGAACTTGCTTCGCCCCCTTCTTCTCGACGGTTGTGGCGCCAGGCATGTCGAAGTAAAGAGGCGTCTGATCGGCATTTCCGATTTGCCCAAGCAGGTAGCCGTTGTTGCGCCGCAAGTTTAGGACGAACCTCTGAAAACTGTGAAGCTTTTCATCGTACTCCTCCGCAAAACTTTTCGCATATGCATGTTCCCCTTCGAAGGGAAAAGCCTTTCCTCTTCATAAAGTTAGTTAGCCAGCACCTGCTCGCTTTAAACTGGCTCCGCATTAGACCTTTTTCTAAGACTAATTGCGTAGCCCGCACTTGGAGCAGTTCTGTCGTCACGGGCCGCTGTGCCGCTCGCTGCTCAAGCACATACTCGCCGAGCAGCTCTTTAGTTTGCGGAAACCGACCCTGCTGTGGTCTACTGAAGTCTTTGCGTGAAGCTTTGCTGTCGACAATCTCCTGCTTGTGTTTCCGCCGGTCCCGCACGCACGTTTCGGGAACTCCGAACGACCGCGATGCGGCCCGATTTCCGTCCGTTTCTGCACACGCGATGACTTTTCTTTTAAAAGCGGCATCGTGGTGCACTCGAGTTTTTGGAGTCGGCCCCTTCCACGCCGTCGATGCTAATGCACTACTAGATGACGAACTCCTCAGCACACGTACGAAGTGCCGCACATGGGAAACACATAGGCAGAAATGGCCGACGCGCCATGCCGACGCACGTAGGGGGCGGCCATTTTGGATTTGCCGATGGCAATAGATTGACCATAATTTTTTTGTTAGTACTCGATTTTAACACGCATGCGATTTATGAACTCGCTTAACCGGAAAAAAGGTGCGCGTTAGATTCGAGTAATTACGGTAAGTGGTATTTCGTTATTTAGTCTTATATATGCCTATTGTACCGTTTTACATCTGAAATGCCTTGTAGGGATGTCATTTTCATTTTTAAAGCACATTTAGTCACTTATATCCACAAAACCCAGCTTCATTTGAAGATACTATTGCTAAGGGCAACGTAAGTGGCAGTCTTACTTAATACCCATTACCTTGTCAAATTTAGGCTCATTTTGAGCAGCTTAACTTATGATTCCAGAACGTCACTTTGGTGGCATGCTGCACACTAGAAAGGGAAGTGTACTTTTGAAATGATGGTCATGGTGATGTGTACTTAAGTAGCACATCAGGTATTTATTATTTCAGTTTCCTAAGTAATCTGTTTTAGCCATTAGTAGCCCTTAAAATGAATTTGAGATACAAACGTGGCTGGTGCAGCCATTTCACGACGTGTGTTGAGCATGCCCCTGGCGGGTGTGGCTCTTAAGTGCCTGCGAGCAAGAATGGCAAAGTAGCTTTTTTGTGTGGTATAGGGTAGTGTGTTTTATTTCATAAGGCTATTTTCAATAACAAAAATTTGTTTTAAAAAAATCAAGGGAACTCACTCAGCTTTGCATAATAAGTTATTTATTGTGAAGCCACTGAGAAGGCTATGCAATCCATCGCAAAGCAGTGAGTTTGGTGACACTCGGGAAGAGTGCTTTGTAACGAGTGTCGCTGAGTATTCTGGTCTGGCAGCATGTGAATGACACTAGCGGCGAAGTGTCATCCCACAAAATGATATAAACTTGCCAGTATGACTGGGGTTACTTAGCAAGTAAGACCTCACATATCCAAAGTTCATTGAGCCTTCTAACGGCCTCCTGTCACCTTTGTGACACTCTTTAGTGATGCCTCTGCAAGAAATGACAAAAGTATTGTTCAGCTGTAGAAAGGCTGTTTCACATAACATTGTGGAAGTTGGTTGATACAGAAGATTGCTAAAGCTTCTTTGAAAAAGTTTGCTTTAGGCATTAGCTTACAACGTGGAATTTTATTTTTACCAGGCTCACTGGCCTTCTAGTTTTATATACACTAGGGTAGTGCATTTCTTTTATTTGTCATAGCTGACTTTATATATATATATATATATATATAAAGTCATATATATATATAAAGGTGGCGGCGATGGCGTAGTGGTTAGAGCATCCGCCTCGCATGCAAGAGGTCCGTGGTTCAAATCCCGGTGCCGCGCAGTTCCCAACCGGACTAAAAAAATAAAAAAAAAAAATCCGCGTGTTGATGGAACTGCAATAAGAGGCCTGGGGTGCGGCCTCACCGGTAACCACCGCCGGGAACGCACTCCCTCACCAGAGAAGGATTGGCCACCCTGGTGCAGTATCTGGCCACTACCTCCCACATGCATACGCCAAAGAACTCACGGCCCTCAGTCCCCAGCAGCTGCGAAGCAACTGACCATGGCGGCGGTCAGATCTGCAACGCAGCAGAGGGTGCTAAGAATCTCTGGATCCGGACAGGCCGCCATTGGAACCTGAACTTGGCAACGTTTAACGCTAGAACCTTATCTAGTGAGGGAAGTCTAGCTGTACTATTCGAGGAGCTAGAGGGTGTTAAATGGGATATAATAGGGCTCAGTGAGGTTAGGAGGACAGATGAGGCCTATACTGTGCTACAGAATGGGCACGTCCTCTGCTATCGGGGCTTGGCAGACAGAAGAGAACTGGGAGTGGGGTTCCTAATTCACAGAAACATAGCTGGCAACATAGAGGAATACTACAGCATTAATGAAAGGGTGGTAGGTATTGTAATTAAACTGAATAAAAGATACAAGATGAAGGTAGTACACGCTTACGCGCCTACATCCAGCCATGATGACGCTTCAGTTGAAAGCTTCTATGAAGACGTGGAATCGGCAATGAGTAAGGTAAAAACACAGTATACTATAGTGATGGGCGACTTTAATGCAAAGGTAGGGAAGAAGCAGGCTGGAGACCAGGCAGTAGGAGATTATGGCATCGGCACTAGAAACGCCAGAGGAGAGCTACTAGTAGAATTTGCAGAACGCAATAATTTGCGGATTTTGAATACCTTCTACCGAAAACGAGAAAACCGCAAGTGGACATGGAGGAGCCCTAATGGCGAAAATAAGAACGAAATAGACTTTATAATGACTGCACACCCAGGAATCGTGCAGGATGTGGAAGTGGTTGGCAAGGTACGATGCAGTGACCATAGAATGGTACGGTCTCGAATTCGCCTAGACTTGAAGAAGGAACGACAGAAACTGATACGCAAGAAGCCGATCAATGAGCTAGCACTGAGAGGGAAAGTGCAGGAATTCAGAGTGTCGCTGCAGAACAGGTACTCGGCTCTTAGTGAGGAAACCAACCTTAGCGTAGATACAATGAATGATAATCTGACGAGTATTATTACGGAGTGTGCTGTGGAAGTTGGAGGCAGGGTAGTTAGACAGGACACTGGCAAGCTTTCCCAGGAAACGAAGAACCTAATTAAGAAGCGTCAAATCATGAAAGTGTCAAGTACAACAGACAAAATAGAACTGGCAGAGCTTTCGAAGTTGATTAATAGACGTAAAGTATGCGATGTAAGAAGGTATAACATGGAGAGAATTGAACACGCTCTGAAAAACGGAGGAAGCGTCAAAGCAGTGAAGAGGAAACTTGGGATAGGCAAAAGTCGGATGTATGCACTAAGGGACAAAGAAGGCAAAATAACTACCAATATGGATAGGATAGTTAAAATAGCGGAGGAGTTTTACAGAGATCTGTACAGTAGCCGAAACAACCACGACCTTAATACTATTAGAACTAGCAGTAACCCAGATGACACCCCACCAGTAATGATAGAAGAAGTCAGAAAAGCTTTGGAGAGCATGCAAAGAGGCAAAGCTGCTGGTGAGGATCAGGTAACATCAGACCTGCTGAAAGATGGAGGACAGATTGTGTTAGAAAAACTAGCCACCCTGTTTACGAGGTGTCTGCTGACGGGAAGGGTACCAGAGTCTTGGAAGAACGCTAACATCATCTTAATACATAAGAAAGGAGATGACAAGGACTTGAAGAATTACAGGCCGATCAGCTTGCTCTCTGTAGTATACAAGCTATTTACAAAGGTAATTGCTAACAGAGTAAAGAAAACATTAGAATTCAATCAACCAAAGGAACAAGCAGGATTTCGAACAGGCTACTCAACAATTGACCACATTCATACTATCAATCAGGTAATAGAGAAATGCTCAGAGTATAACCAACCACTATACATAGCCTTCATAGATTACGAGAAGGCGTTTGATTCAGTAGAAATATCAGCCGTCATGCAGACACTGCGGAATCAGGGCGTAGATGAAGTATATATAAACATTCTGGAAGAAATCTACAGGGGATCAACTGCTACCATAGTGCTTCATAAAGAAAGCAACAGAATACCAATCAAGAAGGGTGTAAGGCAGGGGGACACAATCTCCCCAATGCTATTTACCGCGTGCTTACAGGAGGTTTTCAGAAGCCTAGAATGGGAACAGTTAGGGATAAGAGTTAATGGAGAATACCTTAGTAACTTGCGCTTCGCCGATGACATTGCATTGCTGAGTAACTCAGGGGACGAATTGCAACTCATGATTACGGAGTTAGACAAGGAGAGCAGAAAGGTGGGTCTTAAAATTAATCTGCAGAAAACGAAAGTAATGTACAACAACCTCGGAAAGAAGCAGCGCTTCGAGATAGGTAATAGTGCACTTGAAGTTGTAAAAGACTATGTCTACTTAGGGCAGGTAATAACCGCAGAGCCTAACCACGAGATTGAAGTAACTAGAAGAATAAGAATGGGGTGGAGCACATTCGGCAAGCACTCTCAAATTATGACAGGTAGATTGCCACTATCCCTCAAGAGGAAGGTATATAACAGCTGTATCTTGCCAGTACTTAGCTACGGAGCAGAAACCTGGAGACTTACAAAGAGGGTTCAGCTTAAATTGAGGACGACGCAGCGAGCAATGGAAAGAAAAATGGTAGGTGTAACCTTAAGAGACAAGAAGAGAGCAGAGTGGATTAGGGGACAAACGGGGGTTAAGGATATCATAGCTGAAATCAAGAAGAAGAAATGGACATGGGCAGGGCATGTAGCGCGTAGACAGGATAACCGCTGGTCATTAAGGGTAACTGACTGGATTCCCAGAGAAGGGAAGCGGGTTAGGGGGAGACAGAAGATTAGGTGGGCAGATGAGATTAAGAAGTTTGCGGGTATAAATTGGCAGCAGCAAGCACAGGACCGGGTTAACTGGCGGAACATGGGAGAGGCCTTTGTCCTGCAGTGGACGTAGTCAGGCTGATGATGATGATGATGATGATGATATATATATATATATATAGATAGTGGTACAGAAGCGTAGCATACACATTTGTGAACTTATTTGTAAGCGTTTCAACAAAGGAGCCTAGGTAGAGGCTTTTGGTGGTGAGCTATTTGGCAAGGGGATTATTTGCAGCATCGTTACGCACTTGTCACTATTTAGGCTTATCTACTTTAAGGGGAGACACGGGCCTTTAGAGCGAAAAATTGCCAAAAAAATCAACCTTTCAAAATATTTTTTTTTCAATATCTCGACGTGCAAAGGAATCTATTGCTGGAATATTAACTCGTTCCGATTAGTATTTATTTTGCTATTGCGTTCTAAAGAGATCTTCATGATCACTCTCGCTCGAAAACGCCCCCCCTCCCCCCCCCCCCCAACGGGCAAATTCAATGCCGTCGTCTGCGGTAACCGTTAGCCGCAGCGCGGCCATTTTGGAATCATTTGAAAGCTAAATTTTTCAGCAATCCGGTTTTAGCGAGAAAACAACTCTAAGTCTGGTGACTATGGGGCTACACGACACCGAAAAGGAGGGAATACTCGCACGGCATTGGCGCGCTTGTACCACGTGGGGCAAATCCTGCTCTCCAATTGGACGACCGAAAATTTCGTCTGCCTGACTGTGTGCAAGAATGCGCGACTCCCTGTCGCAAATTGTTCGGACGCGACGATGGCTGGCGGGCGACGCAAATTTGCGACAGTTCATACCTACGGCAAAAAACGCAAGCGTCGGTCTCGGATACCTGAAGCAGCACCGAGTGAATCGAGGGCGACGAGCTCCGCGACATGCGCCAGCAGGTGTACGATATCCACCGAAGCTGCAGCCGCACAAGCGATGCCTGTGGCCGACGACATGAGGACAACGCGCGTCGATACGCATTTTGTGACAGAAGCTGAAAAAGTGGCGATTGAGCATCGTGCGGAAAAGCAACGACAGAAGTTGTCTTCGTTATCAGCTACCCGCCGAAAGCAGTCGCTTATCGGAGATTCCCCGGAAGCGGCGGGGTCCGGCATCGAGTTCACGCTGCTAAGCCTACCGTTGCTGAACCAACTGCTTCGGTGCGCGAAATGCGAATTCTGCTCTGGCCCATTGAATGTTTCACGGGGCGACCGTGAGTACGGATTGGCAGTTAGAATAGTGGTGAACTGTGCCGTCTGCGGAGATGTCAGCGCCGTATGGAGCTCGCCGAGAGCAGGGGGGAATGCCACCTGCAACCCTTTCGAAGTAAATGTGCTTGCGGCTCGTGCAGTTATGAGCACGGACAATGGGCAGACCGTCCTAAACGACATTTTTTCAGCCCTGAATGTGTCTCGTCGTGGAATGCACAACAAAACGTACCAAGACTACGGCAAAACCAGGATGAACCCTGCCGCGATGAACGCATTTGCGGGTATTATGAGTGAGTGCGCAACAGCTGTGAAGGCCATCTATTCTGAACTGAATTTCGGGAACCCCGGCAATATCGCAGTTTCCTTCGACGGGACTTGGCTCACTCGTGGCCACTTGTCGCACATTTGTGTGGGAACTGTAATAGAACTGTTTTCGGGCGATGTGTTGGACTTCAAAGTTCTCTGGAACTTCTGTTTGGTTGCGAGAATGGCCCCAAGGACGATGACCCTCGATACAGTGAGTGCCGAGCTTGGCACAAGTGCCAAAAAACTCTTCGAGCAAGCCTGGCCAGATGGAGCTGGAGGCTGCCAAAGTTTATTTCGCCGGTCCCTCGAAAAGCATGGGTTCCGCTACACAACGATGTTGTGCGATGGCGATAGCCGCGCTTTCAACAGCCTTCAGGAGGAGCAAGTGTATGGCTTCGTGGCTATCGAAAAGGAGAATTGCGTAAATCATATACATAAAAGGACGGGTGCTGCACTGAGACACCTCCTGCAGAAGAGCAAGGGGGAAGGTCGGCCAAGCCTCGGTGGCAAAGGAAAGCTCACTGCTGAGCTTGTAACGAAGCTTACAAATTATTATGGTTGGGCACTCAAGGCACACCAGGGAAACATCGATGAGATGGAGAATGCTGTCCTTGCCACTTATTATCATGTGACTTCTACTCATGCAAAGCCACAACATTCACGGTGCCCAAAGGGAGAAGACTCATGGTGTGCACACAACAAGGCAGTGGCAAGGCAGCAGGCTCCTCCTAAGCATCGGTACAATCTCCCGGAATATGTTGCAGAAGCACTCCTTCCAGTGTACACTCGCCTCTCAGATCAAAAGCTGTTGGAGCACTGCCAAAGAGGCAAAACTCAAATGAGAGCCTCCATTCAGTGATCTGGTTGCTTGTACCGAAAACCAAACGCGCCTCGCTATTCACAGTCGAAACTGCTGTTGTGGAGGCGGTTGCTTGGTTCTATGCTGGAAACGTGCTTCTGAGACCATTTTGAAGGAGCTGCATTTGAACCAAGGCAACACAGATGTTGAAAGATGTCTGGAAAAGGACCAGCAGCGGCTAGCGGCATGTGACAAAAAGCATACCAGAGCAGAAGACTTCAAAAATGCCATGAAGAAGAGGCGTGTGAAAGAGAATGATGGTGATTATAAGCCTGGTGGCTTCTAGAGCAAAAAGGACTCCCATCTGTTGCTTTTTTGGCAAGAATTAGTTATATCAGTTCTTCAAACTTTTTTTTGTTTTCTCAAAATCAGTTTTTTGCCTATGTGCTATAATACTGTTGCCCACAGTATCTTTTGATCTAGTGATCAGATTTCAACGATTCTTGTTGCAATTGACAGCTTACGAGTTCCTATACACAATAAGACTACTAAAATTTATATTTAGTGAAGAGAAAATTTTTTGTGCTGATAAATCTCATGAAAATTCTCATGTTCCCAACCATTATATTACATATGGCAATAACTTTTATAAAAATAGAGCTAAAATTACAGTGATAGTATAGTTGTGATCCTTGATTATTGTAGACTATGTCCATATAAAGTGTTCTAGGATATTCAATGATTAAATTGCAGAATAATTGGGCGATCCGACTATTCATTATTTATTCAATATCTCTAAAACTACTTGAGATAAAAGAAAATGGATTGCATATATCTTCACAGCAGGTTAAAAGATACATTGTCTGAATATTTCATTTGAATATGATAATAAACAAAAAAAGTTTTTAGAACACCAGAGTCTCCCCTTAAGGCAAAATTGGTATGTTTGAAGTGCTCAATGTCGAGGAAGCACTGAATAAATTCCTGCATCAAAGCATGCATTGTGGGCACATATTTTTGCAGCACTGAAACATGTGGTAAAGCTACTGACAAATTCTGTTCCCAGGCTTCATGTACGAGCTAGTGAAACAGTGTATATTGATTTAGGTTTGTTCATATATGGTGCTCTAGCTTGGACATTATTTTAGATGCTTTTTGTTTCCTTGTGACTTCCTTCTGTTTTATGAGGGATGTTTCCGTAGCGGCTAGTAAAATTATGGATGTTCTTTTGGTGCTGGAATGCCTATACTAACTATTCTTGTGTGACTTTGTGATCAATCGAGACTTCCTTTCACTTCACAATTTCTTTTTTTTTTTTTTTTTTTTTGGTCTTGCATAGTTCAGATTAAGCTCTCTACTACTGTGTAGAAGTGCATCGATGTAGAACACTGACAGGTCGAGCGAAATTTTGGGCTGTTAAGATGAAAATATCATTTCGGTGCTGCATTGAAGAGTTTTCAACATTTTACTCTTCAATCCTTTTAAGCATTGCTACAATGTATCGGCAGAGCATATTGCAGTAGGCAAAAGTGATCTGTTGCTGAACACCACTTGTCTGTCTGGCAGCTGTCGGTTTATTTTAACCGCATGATTGCCGAGGTTTTTATGCACTAAAAATGAAGTAAATCTTGCACATTCATTTAGAGGCTTCTATGGAAGTGAAGTGCAAGCTGTACTTGATTTATGAACCTCTCTCTTCTTTTTTCTTTTTTTTTTCAGCACACTTGATTCTTCTCTGGAAGCCACTGTGTTGGAGACTGTGAAATCAATGGGGGATGCCTTCTGTACTGCATACGCCCAGGTAAGCAGGTGTACACATTTGTCTTCATTGGTGTTGATGAGTTTGATGTGGTGCTGTCCATTAGTTTCGAGTTATATTTGGAAAATTAAAGAGTCTTGCTTCTCTATTATCGACTGGAAAGTTCCATTCACTAATCTTTTTCAGTTTTTGTATAGTACAAAATACTAGTCCTTGTAGTCTCAATACTCAAGGATTGTTTTGTTGTGATTACAAGATAGAAAGGAGGTTCCCTTGCAGCCTTTAGCTTTATGGCCTCTTGGGCTTGTTGTGTATGTTCAAACTTGTATGTATCATGTTGTAAAAAAATAAACAATATTCTTCGACTAATTAAAAAAAAACTTAGCCAGTGGTGAGTCAAGGGCCCTCAGTGACTAGTTCCTAAATACTTTATCAAAGTTTTTTGTCTGTCTTCATGTTTACAAAATATGATGTGCAGTGTCAATGGGTTAAAACACAAAAAACATATCTAACCCATCGTGAGCATTATCCTTCTGCTTCAAAAGAACTTCTTTGCCACATGGCATTTACTGTGAGGTGCATAATTGTTGGTAATAAGGTACTCACAAAGCAGGAAACGAAGAAACGCAAATGCATGTTTAGATTAGACAGATTACTGAAATAACGTTTAAAGTGACCTTCTGGCTTATAATGCAATATTAAGTATTGGTGAAAGAAGGGGGATGACGGGGACAAGATGCATCCTTTTGCCAGCATGCGCCATGACCTTGAGCACTTTCTTTTCCTTTTTTTCTTCAAATGTGCGGCTTACTCTCAATTTGATCGTGAGCATGTGCACGGTCAAGTGGCAGCATTTCGCGACGGCCACTGTAGCTACGAAGCTCACAATGTGCAAATTGACCGATGGCTGCGGCAAACTTGGATATATGGTGCAGAAATTAGGGTAGAAGGCATCAGTTGTAGAGAGCAGAGAAAGAGCGATTTCTAGCTGACTTTGAGAAAAAGGGCAAATTTCGGGCTGTGTACAGTGCTATAATGTCTGACTCTCGCATTTTCGGGAGCCTCGATTATCGGCTGGCAGCGTTTTCTGACCATGCTCAAAAAGTGGTGCTGGGCCCCTTTGAGGGGGGACGCGGCTTTGGGATCGCAAAAAGTGGCGAAAAAATTGATTTTTTGAAACTCAAGTTTTCAGTTTCTGGAACCCATTTTTTTATCTGGTTCCAAAATATCTACTGAAAACCGCGCAGAAGTGCTTAAGAAAATTCGTTTCACCCACCTAGGTAGCAAAACAAACTTTTTCTGGAAATGGCGAGAAAACAGCGATTTTCAAAAATTTATAGCTTCGCGATGCTTGGGCCGGGAGCCGGCTTCTTGGGCTCATCGGAAAGAGCATTTCTCCGTGTTTAACTTTCCCGCCTCAGCTGGCTCCTCCCTTCAACAACAAACGCACGAAAGGCAAATATTTGAAGGTCGTTTTGAGGCCCTTGATTGGCCGTGGTTGCCATGTTGCCTCAGCTCGCCTCGCCATTGGCCCGACGCTCGCTCCGGGAGATCGTCGTCTGCTGCTTGTGCGTCGCGAGGACATGGCTCTCGAAAATCGCTACTTCGGGACGTGTTCACGGCTTGATGATCACTTAAGATATAATTACGCTTTAGTTACGAGCAGTAAGCGGATGCGCGATCAGGTTACTACGAGCGGGCGCACGGTCTACGAGCGCCGCGCGTCATCGGAGTCGTCTTTAGCCCTAACTCCGCCGACAGCGAGACTGCGGGCAGGAACGACGCGCTAGCGCATTCGTGGCGACGTGCTTCTTCGCAAGCAATGAAGCTGTAAGCGGCGGCACGATCTGATTACTACGAGTGGCCGCACCGGATGCACGATCAGGTTACTACGAGCGGGCGCGCGGTCTACGAGCGCGGCGTGTCATTGGAGTCGGCTTTAGCCCGAACTTCGCTGACAGCGAGACTGCGGGCAGGAACGACGCGCTAGCGCACTCTTAGCGACGTGCTTCTTCGCAAGGAATGAAGCACATCACTCGCTAGCTCCTCTGAACCACGTACGGGCATTTTACGCATCGGCAGCGAACAACACAGTCAAGCTCGTCCCCCCCCCCCCCCCCCCCCCCCCCCCCCACTGCCAAGGATTGCTCGGAACAGCAGCTAGCAGTTTCACGCGTTCTCATTCGAAAATGCGATGCCAAGCGCAGTGCGCGCCGATTTTTTGTCATCGTAGTTGCACATTTCGGGCATCGTCGCCGAACGCCGCCAGCAAGTGCATTACGCGCCGGCGGCCGCGTTTACGCGCCGGCTGCACTGTTCACGCGGCCGCCGCACCCCACGGTCACATGGAGTGCTGTCAATAAGCTTTTGTGATGCGATTCAAACATGCTTGGAGCCGTGTTTGATATCGCCACGTACGTCTATGAATGTTCCGAGGTTAATGAATTGCTGTAGATTAGAGTTTCCGCGGCCGGCTGTATGATGATGTGTTTCACTGCTAGAGCTGCTAAAGAGCATGTATGAATCAGGGGCACGAATTTTAATATGCCCGTTTCGCGTCATTAATTATACTGCTAAAAATTCTTGTGTCACCAGTCTTTTGCCCATAACTTTGTTATTTGGAAAGAAGGCATAGGTCGTGATGGTGTGATCCATTTTTCTGATGCAATAAACCTCTCTCTAAATAAAGGAAAGTTCAGTGAATATTTGTAATCAAGTACTTAATTACACTAATTACAACTTCAGCCCAAAAAATATGTGTAATAATTTCAGTATATGGTTTTATTCAATTACAATATTTTCTGTCATACCTATCACATTACTCCTTCATACAAGGAACTCCATACTTGAAATCCATACTTGTTCTTTGTAAATCGTGAAAAGGAGTAAATCATGAAAAGAAGTCAAATATCATGAGACAAACTTGAGATCACAATTTTTAGGTGTCCTAGAGACGTGAAGAAAAGTTGAAACTTTAAACGCAGCTTTCTCAATACTGTTTTTTTTTTTTACATTATGCTCAGCCCCTTCACATGATTCAATGAAGAAATAATTTGTCTCTCATAAAGTATTTGTGGTATCATTTCAAAATTTTTATGGAAGCACTGTGAGGTCATTCTTAGTGTCTGTGCCAATTTTCATCAATATCCAACGAGAAACAAATTTCATTGAAAAAGGCCTGTCGAAAACTTCGACTGGCTTTTTCTCACAAGTGTGTTTTGGACATCGTGCATTGCTTGTGGAAAGAATAGCACGGGAATGACTGGACCGATTTTGATTGTTTTTTTTTTTCTGAATCCCTGAACACTGCTTGTGGATACAGCAATCTTCAATTTCTGCTTTATGGCCCTGTTTTTTTTTTCTGGACGATGATTTGTCCGTGCCACTATTTCTGACAATGTGTGTCGGCAGCTATGATGACCTCTAAAAAAAAAAAAAAGAGAGAACTTATTGAAGAATTCTGAGAGGGCCATACCCTGTAGCTTTCTTTTGAGTAAAGATCAACATCATTCGCAGCTTCCTGGCATGTTTTGTTACAGCGCTAAGCTTTCCACGAGCAGACCATGTAATGGACCATGTAGCTATATGTAACTTGATAACTACTGAAGGTATTATGATGAAACTGCATATTTTCCTATTTGAGACACTTATGAGTATGCATGCCTAATGTAATTGCCGTAGGTCAACAAATAAAAAAAGTTTTTTTCAACGCCACCTCCCTCCTAAAGGGACACTAAAGGCAAAGGACAAATTTATGTCATTGTGAAAGCTCAATGTATGACATCTAAAATGGCATTATTATCTACAGAAGTGCCTTACTTATTGAGAAATTAAGCTAAATTTATCACATGATGTGCCCCACGAGTGGAACATTTTCAAAATGATCCCGATGACTTGAGATTGTCTGCCTACTAATAATCACTATACTCTTTCACCACTGTGGTTCAGCACTTCCAAAGCTATGCAGTGTAAGAAAGCCACATGCTTTTAGCAAAACATAGTCCCAGATATAGTAAGTGCAATAAAATTGACAGGGTTGATTGGAATTGGCATTTGTTCTGTGTGTGTTACGACACGTCAATACGTGATATAATTTTTTGCATCTATTTCATGCGCATTAAATTATTTGTGTCAGTTACCGCTGCTGTGTTTACAAATCAACATGGCAGAACCCATGCAGAAGTGACCGCCCACTGCACTGACAGCAACAAATAAGTCCTGGAATCAGCCATCGATTCATTTCAACTCACCCTGAGAATAAAGCAACAGGCACGTCTTGTTATTAACGATATCTGTTTCCAGCTTAGCCGCAACTGCTAAGCCTAACACGCCGAGGCAGTGCTTGGGCTGTGTCACCAGACCAAGAACGCTGCATCTCTTATGGACATGCAACCTGACACAGCGTTTCGTGCGCGTTAAATCCTCTTTCAGTGGAAACAAAAAAGAAAGTAAGCGTTGTAGCGAGAGACGCTAAGGAATGCGTTGATGAATAGGCAGTCATACGATAGCCACGAATAGCGTCAGAGAGAAACAGACACTAAGTGGAGTTATCCGCCAGCATGAGCGTCTACTGATCTTCAGCAGAGCAACAAATTCACGCTTCAAGTTTTTAATGTCGTTGCTTGTTTTACTAATTACTTAAGTTAATAATTAATTATTTACCTAATTTTATTTCATAATTACTTAAGTTAATAAACCAGTCATATTATGTGCAATGAAAGTGTATAGACCAATCTGCATGCAGACGCTGTGAAGACGGTGAGCAGATGACATGGTGCCTATTAATACATGTGGATTGGCTGAGGGGCCCTGTAGCTTCCACAGTGCTGAAGAGAACTTCTGAAACAGAGTATAGTAATCAAACTAGCTGCTATAAAAAACTTTCCGTGCATCAAGAGACGTAATAAGATGCTGCCTATACGTTGTTTGATTTATAGAAAAAAGAACCGCCTGGTGTTACTATGGAGAATGGCGCGAGTAGTTAAAAAGCTCTTTGGGGGGGGGGGGGGGGGCTAGAAAAATTGGTTATGCCATCTAGCAGAGCCCAGTTGAAACAAGCAAGCAGAATTATGGCCTCCGATATTGCAGAAAATTGTTCAATGACCGTTGATGCTACTGTGGATCCCGCTACTTTCGCTCTGCTGCTACTGGTGCCAGCGGCCGTGTAGTAAAGGCGGGCAACATTGGGCATGGTAACAGTGACATTTGATAGACCGCTTTCAGGCATGGGTGACAGTGCGTTACCGCGATGCAAACCATTAAAACTTGATTTCATTTCAAAATAAGCACTTTCTTGGCACAAAACTAGCACCGCGAAGTTTCTGGATCGCTACTTTAATAATGAACGTTGGCTTAATATTTGCCTTTAGTGTCCCTTTAAGTACTGCAGTGTATGTGGCATTTACTGTCTGAATGTCCTCACTGTGTAGTTGGTTGAGGCCTTAGTTTCTCTTGTGCAATTGAACCCAACTTACCATATTTTCTTGCATATAACCCGCACCCCTTACTTTGAACTCCCCGAACAAAGAAGAAGAAATGCTCGCATACAACCCGCATGCTTAGGTTAAGAAAACGTTTCGGGAAGTAGTACAACAATATCGTTTACAAAAGAATTTTATTTTGAAGCAATCGGTGCAGTGTTGATGGGGCCGATTCCCGTTCCTTTAATCATTGCTCGACTCGCTGCTGCCATCCGAGGCTTTGTCAAAGACGCAATCGTCTTCGGTGTCATCCAAGCAATTGCTGATGGTGAACTTTTTGAAGGTCTTGGGCGTTATGTCGGCTGGAATCGCCCCTGGCCTGGCTACATATCGCTGGAGCCATCCACGGCTCGCACGAAACTCACATGAAATGTTCATCTTGCGGGCCAACCTCAGCACTTCCATTTGCGTCATCTCTGTTGATATAACATGGCCACAACTCATCTACTCCTCAATAAATTTGGCAAGCTGCGTCTCAAAACGCGGGTATGCACCAGTCTTCGGACCACGAAATGCTCGCTGCTCTTTGCGTGCACTTTTGATATAAGCCCCCCCCCCAGTCGCAAATGCAGAACTCGTTGCTGTAGTGCCTCCTTGCAGCAGCTCTGTTGCCAATTTCTGCCACAGCAGCTATAATCTCGTTTTTTTTTTTTTTTTTTTTTTTTTTTTTTTTTTTTTTTTTTTTTTGCGGTGAAAGATTGTCATCAAGACCCACTCATGGTGCCTCACCAGACAAGGCTGATAACAGTGCAAACTGGCCCACCTGGCTCGGAGACAGACGCTATCAAATCCCTGTTGTGATGCTGTTGACCAAAGCAAAGGACGCAAAAAGTGAATAAACACACTACGGAGGAAATCTGTTTATGGCCGGTGTTGGCTTTTATTGGCTCTGCACTAGACAATGCCGATGGTGATGCAGACTGCGCAGCAGGCCATGCATTGCTATGAAGCCCACCCCTGCTTCTGTATTATTCGCAGATAATCCAAACCTCAACTTTTCAGGCGATTTTTTTTTTTAATTTTTGGTGCAGGTTACATGCGAGAAAATACGGTAACTAATGACATGTGTGACGTTTGTGACTTTGATAATGTCATTAATCTGACAATTTTGCTTTATTGTCAGCCTGCATCTGACCAGAGAGGTAGCAGTGCCCACATCGACTTCGCTCGAAAACGGCTGCAGTTAGGAGAGACATTGTTCTACAAGGCACTGGAGAATATTGTCAACATTGAAATGAAACAGAAAAGGCCCAATACAGACCTTGCGGTGAGTGTTCTTGGACATCAGCATCTGATGTGTTCATTCTATGTCTTCATACTAACATTGTAATCATATGCTATAGTCGTATACAGGCTAAAAAAAGCCGTGGCAGCGCACCTTCAAATAACTCTTTAATATGTGGACCAACCTTTTCTCCTGTTTACAATACACATCATGTGAAATATTTTAATTGAGTCTTTTTAGCCTCTTTCCCATCATGGCCCACAACAATGCAGATATATTCAAGCTAATGCCCTGTTTGTGAGGTTAATGAGGTGCCATTATAAAAGGCAATGTCAATGTATTAATTTTATTTGTTCCTACCCCTACACAAATAAAAACAAAGCTGTCAGAGAGACTGTAATATGTGAACTATGACACATAGTGAATAATATCAAGTGAGTTATGTATTTCCCTTTTCTAGAAATTACTGTTTAAACGCAGGCTAAATCTTTTCTTCCGTATTGGTGTAGGGCAGTAGTCTCAAGCTCGCCTCTAAAAGCGGGCTACAGTCACAAAATTAGCCCTTCAAAGACCAGGACAGCGAGAAAGTATGAGAGAGAGAAAAGGGGCAGTTAGAAGAAAATGTCAACTAACAATGCTGTTTGAAAGATGGCCTTCTCATGTTTTATAAGTGGGTTGTTTCTGATGGGAATTCATCAGGATTCGAGAAACATACAAATACCTATCTCCAGAAGGACTAAAATCTGGGTGCCGATTCTGAAGTGTAGAGTTTTTGCTCCATGGCTATGTTTCGACACAATGTGTACTCATGAAAAAAAAAAAAAAAGTGAGCGAGATTGGTCACTTCTGTGTAGCACATAAACGTACCTATTGAGAAAATAAAAAAGAGTATATAAAGTAAACTCTTGTTAATTTAAGGGGAGACGCGGGTCGAAAAGTCGCGGTTTTCCGGAAAATTTTCGCTTTTTTTTTTTCCGGCTGTATTGGCATCCTTGGACTATAATCTATTACTTCTGAAAATATCAAGCTGAAATTCGCACGAGCAATTATCAAAAAATGCTTCCAAGTGGGCAGCGGTGACGCGAGAAATGCGCGAAAGTCGCGAAAAACGGCGAAGTTCGCGTCGTCCTGTCGCGAAAACGACGCGTTGGCCGCCATTTGCAATCGTGCACGCATGCTGCGAAGGCCTTATCCTTCATAATCCACTAGTAGCCAGTCTCGTGCTTTCACGCAGAATAAACAAAAAACGAGAAAAACAACGTGTACGTCACGCGTTTTGAATATCGCGGCACACAGCGCGAGGCCGCCATTGGACGGCGGTGCGCTCCACGCTCCTCCCCCTCCTATCTCTCCGGCAAAAGAACGAAGCCTGGGACGTCGCGATCGAGTTTTTCTGCGTTTCTCTGCATTGTTGCGTCATGGCAAGCCCGAAGAAGTGCAGTTCAGATAATCGAAAGTTCAGAACTCGCCACAAATATCGAGGGAAACGGCGTCAGACGCTTCGCAAAGCGACAGCGAACGACGATGTCGCCCCCGACCAACGCCCCGACGCTCCGACTTCGGATAGGCCTAACACCGTCACCGAACCCTGCGACAGTGGTTGTGAAATAGCCGCTGCCGTGGAATTCGTCAGTGCATCCCAAAGGAAGATTGGATTCTTCGAGAGTGAACGTAGACCGGTAGATGCTGCTACTGCGAACATGCTGCTTTGCGAAATCGATGCGCTGACGGCACTTGTGGCGGGTGCGCAATGCCCAACCTGCCGCGAACGGAAGCTCGGCGTGCGAGAGGCAGCTGGAAAGCGCAAAGGACTTTCGGCATTCCTCGAACTGTGCTGTCAAAATTCTGATTGCCCTGAATCTGCACTTTCGTTCACACACACGTCGAGACGTACTGCTTCGGCCGGGGACCAAGGAATGAGCGCTCGTTTTGACAGCGGCAGCTCGCGTGACAGCTTTGCTGTAAACGTGAAGGCAGTTCTGGCAGCACGCGCTATAGGCGCAGGCCACGACCAACTTTCACGATTTTGTGCGATTCTCGGTCTTCCGAGCCCGATGCATCACAAGACATTCAACGGCATTTGCAAGAAGCTCCATGGTGCGGCGATGACGGCAGTGAGCAAAAACTTGCACCAGGCACGAAACATCACGAAGGACGCAGTCGGCGGCAGAGATGTGCCAGTCATGTTTGATGGCACCTGGCAGAAAAGAGGTCATAAAAGCCACAATGGAGTGGGCACAGTCGTGTCCCTGGACACAGGGCTCTGCCTCGATTTTGAAGTTCTTTCGAACTACTGCCATGCTTGCAGTATACACAGGGACCTTGGGGAGGATGAAGAGATATGGCGAGCTTTTCATCTTCCAGTTTGCCAAAAAAACACTGACTGCTCATCCCATGCAATGGAACCTGCGGCAGCTGTCAATATATGGCAGAGGACCTTGTCTTATGAAACTCCACTGCGATTCACCAGCTTCCTAAGTGATGGTGACAGCAAGGCCTACACTGCAGTCTGCGAGGCATATGTATACTGTGACACCCCCATTGACAAAGAAGAGTGCACGAACCACGTTGCAAAGCGCTTGGGAACTGCCCTACGGAAATTGGCAACGCCACTGCCACGAGGCGAAAAACTGAAAGATGCGACAATAATAAAACTACAAACATATTACAAGATCGCCATCACGAGCAACAAGGACAGTGTCCGAAATATGTACACTGCCATATGGGCATCGTATTTTCATTGCTGCTCCAGTGATGGTGCCAGTAGCCACAACTTTTGCCCCGCGGGACCAAATTCGTGGTGCAAGCACAAGCGTGCGGAAGCACTGGGGGAGCCTGCACCACGCCACACCCCACTGTTGACGAAGGCTCAAGGATTGGCAATTATGCCTATCTACAAGCGCCTTACAGAGGAGAAACTCCTTATTCGGTGCCTTCATGGCAAGACACAGAATGCAGCCGAATCGCTGAACAGCAAGATATGGCTGCTATGTCCAAAAACAAAGTTCGCCTCCAGAACAACTGTGGAGACAGCCACCGCTCTTGCTGTACTCTGGTACAACAAAGGCCACAGGGGCTTTGAAGAAGTGCTCGAAGGCATTGGAATTCTCCCCTCACAAGATCTGGCCACACATGGTGACCACTGTGACGTCATGCGCATCAGGAAGATGAACCTAAAGCAAACTGCAGAAGCGAGGGCACACCGTCGCAACACAGCGAAGAGAGCTCGTGTTGAGGACACTGACCGCAAGAGCCGTGAAGGACCAAGCTATGGTGCAGGGGACTTCTAGACACTTGCAGTGCATTCAAGGCAAGGTACTTTTCATTGTGCCCCAATTTGATGCAAAAAGAATGATTTCCTAATAAATGCCAACTTTGCGAACTTTCAAACTTGTTTTTCTCATTTTCATTTTTTCTGACAGTTTCACGTTTTCCGGGCAGCCTTTTAGAAACTTATATTCATTGTATAGTAACGAAACTTGGCACACATATTCTTCAACACATGCAGAATGCAAATATCTACTCTAAATTGCAATGCCTATTAATATTAGTTGTGAAAATATTAGCTTATTGTTTCAAGGAAGATTGAAAATAATAAGTCATTCAATACAATTTTTTTTTTCTTGGTTCCAATATTTCTGTGACATATCTATATAGATATTTGCACTTTTCAATCTACCAAGAGTCAAATAAGATCAGACACAGTGCTTTTACTGAAAGTTTAGTACATAAAAGAGTGCCCGCAAAAAATGTAACTTTTTGCTATTGTTTATGGCATAACTCAATAATTATAGCAGCTACACAAAAAATGATTGCATATTTGAAATCTGCATGAAAAACTATACTAATAACAAACTTTTCAAGTCTCTATTACTAGAAATAAAAAAAAAAACTTTTTCGAGCAGCGTCTCCCCCTCATTAATTCAGAAACTCAGATAATATAGTAAAATCTCGTTAATTTAAGCCTCTTTTATTCAGAAAATCAGGTAATTCAGATGTTACAAGAAAATTTGACGACGCAAACCACAGTAGAAGAATAGGCAAAAGGAAAAAGCGTAAAAAAAATGCTCTTTTCTTATGCTCATTCTTCAGTGATTTGCCTCGTCTAATTTTCTTGTAACATGCACCTGCTAGTCCAACAGCAGTGTTTACTAATTTGGATTTGTTCCCTGGTCTCAGTCAGTACCATTATGTGTCGGCACTATTCAGTCACATCAAGCTCTCGCTAATTTGGTCAAATTGGGCCGCAACACATTTAATCTGGGCGATCCACGGAGCATGATGAGCGCAAAGTGTCACAAATGCATACTTGCGAAGTCTTCTGGATTTTGAATGTTTCTCCCAGTTGTACTAAAGCCCCTAGAACTTCATAAAGTAGCGATGCTCTCCTCCTCCGCCCGCGTTTCTCCTTGGTCTCCTCTCCACGCACTCACATTTCGAACGTGGCACCACCTGCATTGCTCCTGTGCAGCAGATGCCCTTTCGCGAAGTGAGCACTTGCTCGGCGGGCAGTGTGCTGAGAGCATTTGTGCCAGTCGTCTAACTCATCCTAAAATTATCTTAACGAGTGTAGCGTTAGCCCATATCAGCTCTTTTTAGTTGCCACGTGCAATGCGTACTTGTGATGTGGCCTTTATCGAGTCACTCGGCACTGCAGTGACCGGATGTTGACTTTGTGCGCATCACCCTTATGTATGTTCTTAAACGTCAAACTGTGATTGTTAGTGAGAACACCCTTTTTTTTTTTTTTTTGGCCTATCGGTAAGCGCGGCTCCAAATAAGCTTTGCACTGTAAATAACATCACTGAAGCGTTTATGTGCGGCTTCTATGGTTAACCTTTCTGCTAGCTGGCGCGATAGCGCCCAAAGGGACAGTTCGACTGTTTTTCTTACTCAGCGGACTGGTGCGGACTGGTGGTACAAGCTTCACCGTGTATAGGGTACACAATATGTGCAGAGAGCATTCACAGTGACTGTCATTCAATGAAGCAACAACTCCCGTGGACGCTGTCGACTCGAGCCGGCGATGTCGCCGGTAGCCAATTCTAGCATTTGCTGAGACATCTAAAGCCCTAATAATGTCTCAGAAGGCGCACAGTTGATACAATTTAACAGTTGTGGTTGTTATAGTGGTTAGACGCACCAATCATATTTCAGAAGTGCGCCTTGTGGATGTATCTCACACATTAACTATATCACATAAAGAATTGGCTAGCGTATCAATGGACTAGCGTGCCACCATACGCGATTACTTTGCGAGATGTCTACTCGCGGATAGAAACATTCACATAAAATAGCAGATAAAACTATCATGCGAAATGACACGTATGTTTGAGGTTCCTGAACGATGCACGCACTCAATGACTCTAAGGCATGCACGCTTTGCATAGCTGCATGCCCTTGCATTAAGAGTCCCCTGGCTAATCGGTCAACGTTAAAGATCTACAGAGAGCAATTTGCTCTGAAATATACGAGCACGCAACAAAATCCAACAGAGAATACCAATCTTAATCTGAGTATCTGCACTCCAGTTTTCTTTATTCAGAACAGTAACGTGAATTCTCTGATGTTCCGTAATCACGATTTCGAGCGTCTTTCCGCGTGCATTCTAAGCGCAGTAACCAGTACCGCGAGCTCAAACCAGTCGGCGCATAACGACAAGCAGAACACGTATGCATGTATCGTGGACAAAAAAAAAAAAAGGCCCCCGCAGAAGCGGTAATGAAACGTGAATAAGAGATCGCGACGTCCTGCACAATTAACTGCAACTTGTAGCACAAGGCGCAACGACCACCCACGGCAACGAACCGCGACGTCATTCTTGGGTGAAAAGTATTTCACAGCACAACGCGCACGGAAGGACAACTTCATATCTGTCAGAACAGATGCGCTGCACTCCGAGGAATCCGCGCCTCCAGAGCAAAGATGGCAGTCCCGAGCGATTGTAAACAAACGAACACTGCGAGCGGTCCCATGTGACAGCATCTGGCCAATACCGACACGGCGCCAGCCTTGGAGAGGTTGGAGGAGAGGTAAAAGAGAGGAGCCACGTGAATAACCACGTACGTCGCTACTTTATGAAGTTTTAGGGGCTTTAGGTTGTACGGTTCATCGGAAAATCTCCCGGTAATCCAGTTCGGCCCCGCGCGCCCAGTGCTTTGTCTGGCCACTTGAGCAAAGTTGTCTGGCCTCGTAGTAAAAAGGATTCTTCTTTTTTTTTTTTTAAATGATGGTAGCAAGGTTCAACTCTGTTCAATGTACGTTTTCGAGATGCGAAAATAGCGCCAGAACATGCGGCCTGCTGAGTAAGAGCAGTCAAATCGCGCATGGCTGTGCAGCTTTTGAAGGTCACGCAGATTAACGAAAAAAAAAAGAAAACTCAATTGTAGTAGAGGGAGGGCAGTGACCCCATGGTACTACGGTTGATGCTTTTGCTGGCTGTTGAATGTGCCAGCATTCCAGGAAGTGATGGTGGTCGGGCTGCTCGCAG
Source organism: Rhipicephalus microplus (assembly GCF_043290135.1). Taxonomy (NCBI): domain Eukaryota; kingdom Metazoa; phylum Arthropoda; class Arachnida; order Ixodida; family Ixodidae; genus Rhipicephalus; species Rhipicephalus microplus. The sequence continues at coordinate 85,556,170 of NC_134710.1, forward strand.
TGCTGTGCCACTGCACTCTGTTTGCTGTTCAACTGATGGTCGTTGGAGGTCATTCCTGTGCTGCCGCATATTTTCTTGGAAATTCTTGGTTTCCCAATGTAGGCAGTAGGCAGTCGGCCATTCAAGCAGCCATCCCAACAAACGCCCCATGCCAGACAGGCAACTGTCGAATGTTTACGTTTAAGCGAGAGTGAAAAAAAAAGAGTAAGGAGGGAGCCAGCGCCCTCCGACAGGAGCGCTTGCTTGACGTCAGTGTTAGCGGTAACGCGTTACAAGTAACGTCGTTACCAGTAAGGCGTTACTTTTTTTGGTAACTTAGTAACGTACTTATTACAATTTCGGAACTGTAACGGGTAACGTACTTCCGTTAACATTTTTTGGTAACGTGAAGCGCCACGTTACTCGTTACTTTTTCGTTTCGAAGGTGCCACATTTCCAGAACTTGCCCCGACGAATTTCTTTGTTGCAGCGTCGGATCGCTGTCACCTACCAGGCATTGACAAAGAAAGCGGGGACAGAATTAAGTTTAAGGAATTGGGGTGGGGGGGAGGGGGTATCTTTAGCAGGCACCGATTTCCTTCACGGACATAAGACGTTATAGCGCGCAAACATGCCAAGATATATGACAAATAATAATAAATATTATTGTTATATACTGTGCAATTTTCGTCCATATCAAATACTGTCCACTGCACTGCGTGGCGTCATTTATGTATTGAAAGGTTGCATTTGATGTCATCTGCGTTTGGTGCTAGCGGCGTCTGCCACGTATCTCGGTGCTCCGTGATAGTGCAGATGTTCTCTGGGGGTTGTGCTTCATTGGTTCTGCAAACCGGCAAGCGGGGACGAGAGGCTGTGTATGTGACAGTGTGGACGGATAAGAGTGCGGTTGAGAAAGCAGAAACCGCCGAGATGGATGCACTACCATTCTGACGCTGGCGCCACCTAGGGGGGGGGGGGGGGGAGGCCCGGCCCCCCGAGATTACGTCAGCGTCAGAATAGAGTGCAGTTGAGAAAGCAAAAACCACCGAGATGGAAGCACTGCCATTCTGACGCTGGTGCCATCTCGGGGGGGCCCCGGCCTCGTGCAGCGCTTCAAAATATATATATGGCTGGGCTAGCAGAGCACCTTCCCACCCTTCATTGTGCTTGAATTTTCGTGCAGGTACACTGCCCTGCCGGTTTTGCAACTTGTCTATTCAGTAGTTGGAAAACACATACAGGCCCAATTATGAACTTTTAAGGTGGTAGGCCACCCCAAAAAAAGTTGTTTCTTCAAGTGGGAGGAGCCAGGATTAAAATAACTGCTTTTTCGAAACAAGCGTGTCTAATTTACCTTGCCTAGTTATTTAGATTACAAAATATTGACTATTTTTTGGGAGGCCATCTTTGTAAAAAATTTTAGGAAAAGTGGTAGTTACGCCAGCCGTGATAAGTGACTAATGGGCGCCTGAATTCAGTAAAGCTTTGTCATTTCTGTCACCAGAGGTTGGAGCTATGCAGTGAACTAGGATAAATAATACACAGTAAATATCAAGGAAGTTATGTTTAAAAACTTCAAAAGACAGAGAAAAAGTGCCAATTTAGACTGAACTTGTTTGCAAAATCAGCTGTGAATTCAAAACTAATCGATCAATTTCTTTTATCTTAGTTCACTGCACAGATATGTGAGTTGTGAAATGTACAAAATTTCAGTTCAAAGCATGCACTGAGAAAAAAAGTTACGAAAGTTGGCGTCACCTGATTCGCAGCAAATTCTTATTTTGAGGAAAACGTAAACAAAGATTTCAGAGCGGCACCAGGTGTCAGAAACTTTGCACAGAGTCTTAAAATGTGCCAGATTCATAGAGGGTTCCTTCTTTAATAGCATTATGGTCTCCTTCTCCTCGTGTGGCTGCTCTTCTTTTTTTTCTGGCCTCTTTCGTCCCATCTGCTGACTAGCATTTGGCATTCTGCATGCGCTTGTGATCTCTGGCGATGCAAGCTTTCGTTGTGCAGCACCTTGATTCTATGCCAGCTTGCCTCAGTATGTCTAGGGTGCTTACACTGCCATTATTGAAGTGTGCCACAGCATTATGCAAAGCAAACATTACTGTAGGCATGCTTACGTAGACCTCTTTATGAGCCCACTGCCATATCAGACCATTAAAGTACTCATTTGCATTTTTTGTCTTTCCATGCAAGCATTTCATCAGAAGTTTATTCGAGCACAAACTGCAGTACACAGTTCTGACTTTGTTGAGCACGTCATTCGTTTGTTGAGCACATCATTCGGAAGCCCTCTTTTGTGCACATACTTTTCTTGGCGGAGTGCTTCGATCCCTCTGTACCCATACCAGCTGATCGATCGAAGTGGGCACAGACTATGTCTTGGATGCTTGTCGGTAGAGCTGCAATTATGTCAATCCCATAGTAGTTTTGCAGGCGGTCAATGAGGGCATCAGTGAGCTTTCTCTTTCCCCCGAGACCAGGCACTGCCTTCTTCAGTTTTCTGAGGCGGCAGCCAGCACTTCTGGACATGCCCAATGCATTCCAGTTTCTGTACACTGTCCTTTCCATACATGTCTTTCACAGTGGCATAGCTCTTGGAATCACCATCACCGTAGTATTTCAGGTACACTCTACAGAAGAGGCCTGTTACCCTGTTCGTCTTAAGCAGATTTTTTTCGCACCGAGTTTATGGGAAACCAAACAAACATTCTTGTGCTGTTTGCCTTAAGCAACGATTCGTCTTATCAGAGTTCCTCTTTATGGGAGTTTACTGTAGAGGCGCAAAGCCATTTTTTCCTCGCCTCATGCAAGCCGTGCCAACAGCGTGGCATCCTTTTCGACCCTCAGTGGCGAGCGCCACGGTGCGGAGGCAGAGTGGGCCATCCCCACCTCTGAAATTACGTTCTCTCTGTGCAATTAAGACGGCCGGAGAGAAACCCACTGGCGCATCATCTTGGAGGCCATGGCTGCATTTAGGTTTTACAGCCGCTGAGTGGGAGGTGGCGCTAGTCTCGCGTGAGTTAGTTGGCATCGGCACTGCTGCTGGCAGTGGAGGGTCTAGGCTGACACATAGAAAGGAAAAGCGAGGCTCTTTGTTGTATGGCGGTGATTGTAGATAGACATCTCCTACGGGTCGGGAGTGGGGGGTGGTGGCATTTATGGTTTTTTGTATTGTGGTATGAATATTGTATCAGGTTGTTTATCGTGTCACTAGTGACATATTTGATTCAGCTGGCAATATCGTCGTTTAAGCAAGTGAATAAATGTAGATGTGTTTTGGTTTGCCAGTCTGTGTCTGCTTTGTCCGTGTGTTGCAGCGCTTTTTCAGACCCCACAACTCGTAATAATAGAAGTGTTCAGTTGTGGCATTGAGTTCTATTGAGTTCTGTTTCTGAAAACATTTTTTCTGTGCAGTATTTCAAAAAAGATTTATATCAGTAAAAAAAATATTATATTGAAGGCGCGGAGATAGACTTAATTTGTTTATTTCTCACACAAAGAAGTCTACAACCCTTGTGAATGTTCATAGCACATGCACAAGCTTGTTACTGTGCATTACAAATTTGATTTCATGCCATTGTGCAAGTCGCACATGCAGTTTATGCAGAAAAAATATGTCCATTCATGGGTTTTATTGACTGCATTGGATTGATTGCTTGAATTTGGACTGAACATTGACCTTCAAAAAATCATGATTGCTTGACCTTGAGTGAAAAACAAAACGAGAAGCGTGCTTGTAAAGACAAAGTTCAGCATACTGAACATATTTGAGGCAAAAGCTATGAGGCAGAAGCACAGTAGGAAGAGAATGACGTGATTGAATGAAAATTAAACCAACCTTTGATCTCAGTAGTGATGCACTTAGGGAGTGTGATATCAGCAAACTTGCAATGTGTGGTTCCACTGCACATATACTTCTCTCGCTTGTCACTAGTGCTATGGCATGCGGAGAAGCGAAAAGGAACACATTCCTAAGGCTTAAAATTTATATTCCGGCCACTAACAATGCAATAGTTTGTGGGTGAAGTTACCAAGTTAATACGCAAGCCTGGATATCGCTTCATTGTATAATTTATATTCAAAAGCATTAGTGACTGGAACCCTCATTTGGCCCCATGCTGCTTCATTACCAGTGTATCATTCAGTACTCGTATAAGGATGAGTAAAAGTTGCAAGAGAAATACAAACAAGTGTTCCTAAAACTAATAAATATTGCAGGAAGCAAGGTTGCGTTAATGTTCATGTACCCTTGTAAAAATCATGCACAGACACAAAGGCCATATGCTTATAGTGCGGCATTCTCTGGTGATTGCTTGCAGGGATACTTTCACTTTCTCAATATTTCCTGAGCTTAAAGCCAGCACATTGGCATTTATGAGCGTCATTTCTGGCACGCTGACTTTAAACAGTTGGTAGCACGGTGCCAGACCGCTCTGGGTCATAGATGTCAAGCACGCCTGGTGCGAATTTTGTGAAATCTTGCAAAAATGAACCTACCTCTGAAAGTTATCACCCAAAAATACCACCCCATTTAATTTTTCAAGATGTGGACTCTTGCATGCGTACTCTAGCCGTGGAAGAGGTTTTAGAAAACATGCATGCCTAATTTATGTGTGCGTGTAACATGATTAGCAGACAATGCAAGGAGGTATCTACACCAAGTAAGTATAGTGGTGCCTCATCTACCATGTGGCAGTCGCTTACTTAAGGCTGTATTACTAGGCCATTCATTTAGGTGGTGAAGTCTACTGGTTGTTATGATGTTTCTCATTGTTACAGCAAGGAATTAACTTTCGTGTTTTCTGTGCTTCAAGATATGTCTTCAAACTTTACGAATCCTCATGAATTTCAGTCTGCTGTTTGGCATTGCACTAATCGGTTCGAATTCTGATTTCTTTTTATACTACAGGCACACCTAAGTCACAGCGTCTTCCAGCAGTCACTTTTTGCATGCTGCTTGGAGATTGTGATGTTCTGCTACAACTCACAACGGTAATTGTTTCCTTCATTCATTTGTTAATGTATTCAAATGTCATTAATCTTTTTTCAGATAATTTGATCTCAACTGATGGCCCTTGTTAGCACCCTTATATTTCTGTAGCACCAAAAATGTATGAGTGCTGTGCTAGCACCAGTACATGTTGATATTTTGATTTCATTGTTCTGATCCAGAAATTAGTCTTCATCAGATATTTAAAACTAGGCTGGTCGTCACCTTACATGTAGTATACCCTAATGCCTGGGTGGTGTCACGGTGCACTGCATTCACCCTAGCAGGTTACACTTAGGAAATAAAGGTGAAGCGAGGGATCTCTGTTGCATATGTACCTACACACATTTTATAAGTTTTCAAAGCCCTCATGTTACGCATATTGTAGTGCAGGGGCTTATCTATGGACCTTTTTAGGGGAAAGGAGGATCCCCTCCTTTTTGAGCTGTTGCACAGGAGCACAAAATCCCACGTAACAGCCTCCTCAGCACATATGTAATTCTAGTAATTATTTCCACTACTACTGGAGCACAAAATCTCACATGACAGCCTCCGTAGCACATATGTAATTCCAGTAGTTATTTCCACTACTAAAATGATTATTTGGAAAAATTTACACAGCTTGAAGCATCAGGCAAAGCTGCATGAAATAACAAATGAGAAGTGTATGGTAAGGAGATGTCGCGTGGCCTGATGTCACGGACATGTAGAATTTTAAGGCTGTCGCAGGAAAGCGAGTAGCAGTAGGTTAACTTTATCTCGTGGAATGTATATAAATACGCGCTTGTGTGTGCATATTTATTGTCTTAAACATGGTAAAACTTCTCTAGCATAGCGATTGTAAAAGTTGTGTTCGTAATTGTGTGGCAGGAGACTGCTCCAAAAGGCTAACTTGCTGCTCCAAAGTGAGGTTTTAGCTGCTCCAGAAGCTTTGCCAAAATGGGTCCTGTCCATTCTGCAGGGTTTTTCAGCTAGTATGAGCAAATGTCCTCAAAATTGTACAAATGTAATTTAGCGAACCTTCTTTAATTGTACCTTAGACTGGCAGAATAGACTGAATCATATATGAAGTAAAAAAAAGTACTGGGGATTTTAATAAAAATTTCAAAATGCTCTGCTACTTCATTTCAATCACATATTTGTACATTTCTAATGTACCTGAATATGATGCAAGTTTTTATGGCCACGGTAGAAAATAATGTGCACTTAAATTAATGAGCACGTGACTAAAAACAGAAAGCATGTAGCATGCCTTTGATACTGTCAGTCAGAATTAGTGAGGTGAAATTTTCAACTACTCTGTTAACATGTAATATGCATTGTCATTGTATCAGGCAACTTTTCAAGTTTTTTTGCTATCTGGATCATAAGAAGTTACCCTTCTTGTTGCCCATATTGGTTTAAATTCTTCATTGTTTGAATTCTGATATAATTGGGATCAGGGTAGCATTTAAAGGAGCACTGACATCGAACTTCAAAATCGAGATGTGCCCTTCATTCGATCGCTTGGTATACGTAGCCCTTTTTACCAAATTTGAACAGCATCCGTCGCATTGAAGTTATTTTAATTCTATGTCAAACAGCGTAGAAAAGCTAAGGAGAAAAAACAAAAAATAGGCTGCCCTGCGAAATCGACACTAGTGCTACGTGTTCGGTGGGATACATTCCACAAATACCATCCTGAGTGACGATGCCCTAGCAGCGATGAAGAGTACGATCTGAGTGTTCTTATCGTGGCGCCGAAGTATAAAAACGCACTCGCTCGTCGCTTCTAATCTTCCTCGCACCGGTTTGAATGATTTTGCGAAATTATGAAGGCAAAAACCACCTTTAGAAGAACAGCGAAAGAAAAGAGCATGAATAAACGTGTGCTTGTCGGTCACCATGTCGGGGAATTGTTGTGAGTTGCAATCGTCTAGTTCGAAGCACAATAGCGCAAATGAGGGTGTTTTTTCATATCACGTATGTGTTACATGTCAACACGACCTCGAGCTATCAAAAGTGGAACAGCGTATAGTCAGATATCATCGCTAACAAGTAACACGCAGGTATCTTTGAATTTTAGTTTATCTGTAGACTTTGCGTTTAAGTAAAAGTGGTAATACTGTGTTAACTGCAAGAGGCTGGATAGGTGGGGCCATTTGGAGGTGCAAAAAAGAACCTGGTAAGCAGGAAACGTATTCTATTTCTCCGCTGATGCTCATTCGCAATAGCTATATTGCAGTGACCCCTCTGCGTATACCTGAATGCTTTGCACGCCAAAACACACCAATATAGCTAACTGACACACACGAGCGAAGATGGCTGAAGCGTGCATCCTCGGGCACCTCTGCAGTGCTGCTTGGAACGGCGTCCATGTCGGAATCACTGTTCTGAAAAAGGTCGATCGAAGCAAAAATAATTCGCGACGTCGCGAATCGCGGAGATTCAAAGCTCCAGACTATCGTATTGAACCCGAGTCGACACTTTGTACAGCAACGACAGCAATTCAGGTGACAAGGCATGACTGAATGTGTTCGCCTAGCAGATGAAATGTTTACGGTGCACCTGAGCCTCACATCACTCTTTTCTGTGAAAAAGTGGTCAGCTGTGGCGTGATCTGGAGGTGACCGTGAGGTAGCGCCACTGCTAGTGCTCCCAGTGCTAAAACTGGCGGGATTAGCAACCGTTTTTAATAGTGCTAAATACCAGTGATATAAATCAACAAAAGTGATAGTTATTCATCCCTCAGTTGTGTTTTAGGTCAAGTTCGCTGCTACAGGGTCTATAGCTACTCGTTGACGCAAAAATCTTGGTATGAGTAAATTTGATGTCAGTGCTCCTTTAATGCAGTGAGGCAAGTGAGTCTCTGAAGTGTTAAAAACATGCTGTGTTACTGTGTCAGATGCACGCAGGCTCACTCACACTCACTCAGGTTAAGACCTTAGTGGGAGTGAGTCCAAGTGACCCTTTACTGCTTAGTGTCGCAAATTTGTGACATAAAGTACCAAAAGACTTCGAGCAAGCAAGTTATGTAATGCGTGCCACTTTTAAGGTGGGACACAAGTTGTGCGAGACCGAAAAATCGCAAAAAAAAACTTTTTTATTGCGTTTTTGAAATATACAGCTACTAGTGCACTCATATCGTGAATTTCACGCCTATAATATCATTATTTTAGCAGCTAAGACCCTTTATACGGCGCTTTCTAGCTAAATCTGAGCTGAAATCGACGTTGAAATCGCTCATTTTCTGTGATGCGCCCCTGCCCTTCATGTGTGCCAGCGCGGCCCGCTTGGTCTCATTTGAGAGAGCCGTCTTTCGCCTTCAAATTCCCGCCAGAATGGGTCCAATTCAACCATTGGCAGCTTGTAAAATGAGCGGCAAAAAGAAGTATCAGAGCGCCTTCCTATTCGCTACTTCGCGCACGGGACTTAAGCTTGCCTCTCTATTGGTGGAGGCTCCTGGCTTCGTCTGCTCCGGGTATTGAGGCGCGCGTCCATGCGCGCCATTTTGCCTCAGTTCCAGCGGAGAAGTTTCACGATGTCAAATCCTGAGCGCAAATTTCGCACGCGGCACAAGTTTGGTGCGAAAAAGTTGCGAAGGACGCTAGTAGCGGATTTCAAGAAGTGCTCCGTGATACAGCAAAACCCCCGAGACACTACACTTTCCGCGTCCCATGGCGAAGTCGTCGACACTACCACGGAAGGCCTAGCTTACCGCATCAGTTGTCACGGAGCCTGTGCAAAGTCCGTCAGCCGCGGAGCTTTCAAGCAGCGGTCGCGTGCGTCCAGATACTATCCATCGGCAGCAATCTGACTTGGAAGAGGAGAGAGCTGAAGCCGAAGATAAGTTATCGGAGTTGTTGTCCGCTGCAGCGACGGAGCGGAAAATTCATGGTTGACGGTGCCGACGAAGCAGCTCGGCCGCCTGATGGAACCAGATTCATAATTATAGATTTGGACACTGTGAACAGCGCTTTGTTGGCATTTGCAAAATGCAAGGCATGCAACAGAGAACTGCAGATTGTCCGCGACGATCGGGAATTTAGACTCGCCGTGAAGTTGCGTTTTGTGTGTTCGACTTGTAGGGAGACTGGGTCGTTGTGAAGCTCGCCGCGCGTATGTAGCGATGAACGCATGAAACCTTTTGCTGCAAACGTTTTGGCCGCACATGCCATGCAGGCAACGGGGAACAGACAAACCGCGCTGAATCATGTGTTCTCGTTGATGGGCATCAGCCGTCGGGGTCTTCACACAAAAACGTGGCAACACTACGTGAAGATGAAGTTGGCACCCGTGGCCGATCGTGCTGCACGCAATTTGACGAGCGACTGCGCGCGGTCGGTTCGCGACCTTTACGCCGAACTTAATATAGGCCACATGGGAAACATCACAGTGTCGTTTGATGGGTCATATATGACTCTCGGTCATTCGTCACATATCGGTCTCGGCACCGTCATAGAAATTGTTCAGTGGGCTGGTGCTTGACTTCATTGTTTTGAGCAACTTTTGTGCTGGATGCTAGTCGGGTCCAAAGGAAGGTGACCCTTCTTATGCAGCATAGAAAGAACATCACCAGTGTCAGAAAAACAGTGACAAGGCTGGGGAAATGAAGGTTGAGGCTGCCCTCATCCTCATCAGGAGGTCACTTGAGCAGCACAACATGCGCTACACCATGGTGCTTTGCGACGGGAACAGCCGCAGTTACCTTGCGCTACAAGAAGATAAGGCTTATCTACAAGAAGATAAGGAAAAAGAGGACTGCATTAATCATGTCCAAAAGCGTATGGCCACTGCTTTGCGCAACTTGATTGCAAAACGCAAAGGCCCTGGCCTTAGAGTCTTGCGGGAAAGGGCCGCTTGACAGGAGACTTGATCTCCAAGCTCACCAATTATTATGGGTGGGCTCTGAAGACGCACAGTGGTGAAGTTGATGCTATGCACACAGCAGTGATGGCCACTTATCATCACATCACGTCCAATGATGATGTGGCAAACCACACTCTGTGCCCACCTGGTCCAAATTCCTGGTGCAAACAAAATGCGGCAAAGGCCAAGGGGGAGCCCATTCCCAAACATCGTCCAAAGCTGCTTCCACATGTCTGCCAAGCCTTACTTCCCATATATGAGCGCCTGTCAAACAGAAAGCTGTTGCAATGATGCCAGCGAGGGAAAACCCAAAATAACAACGAAAGCCTGCATTCAATGATCTGGGCGCTGGCACCAAAGGAGCGACATGCTTCGCTATTCACGGTGGAGGCAGCTGTGGCAGAAGCAGTGCTCAAGTTCAATGCAGGCAATAAAAAGGCATCAGAAGAGCTGCGCCCTAACCCCAGCTGGCAAAGCCGCAGCTGCATGGCTGAAAAGGATCGACGGCGCACGGCAGCATCAGTCAAGAAGCCACAAGCAACGGAGAACATGCACCAGTCCCTGAAAAAGCGCCACACAGGGACTCATAGTCAAAAGGACTACATGCCCGGTGCATACTGAGCATTTTCAAGTGCAGTTATGTAAATGAATGAGTTTTATTTCTTTTTCTCATTTTTCTGAAAACATGCTTTTTGGTGACTTTACTAAATTGTCGGGTTGATATCTTGCAATCTAGAACAGTTAGAGCAATAATTTTTTAGAAACGTAAAGCCCAATCTGTGTATTACAAAGTGCTAAGAGCAGAATTTCCATTTGCTGCCCATATAAATTTAAAAGGTATTAAATTTCTTTGTATGTGATAGCCATGACATGACTCCTCAACTTTCATCATCTGCAGAATCATTAGTTTTTTTTTAATTTGAAATCTGCTTGTAGCATTGCACTTATTGCTAATTGCACTGTCTAGCTATGCAATAATATTTACTTTTTGATAAGTACTTTCTTTTCTATTGTCTCCGAAAACAATATAGTGGCAGCATTGTGTATCTTCTAAATTAATTGACCTACAATGAAAATTTTTGCGTATTTGAAATCAGCAGGAGAAACTACATAAGCATGTATATTTTCATCATGTTTGGTCCACAAATACAGAAAATATCCCCACACACCATGTCCCCCCTTAAAGGGACAGTAATGTCAACTATTAAGTCGAGGTTGATTGTGGGAATGGTGGTCCAGAAACCTCATAGTGTTACTTTTGTGCCAAGGAAAGGCCTATTTTGAAATAAAATCGCGTTTTAGTGCTCCGCATCGGGTTAGCGCACTTCAAATTACCCGCCTCAAGAAGCGGACCGACCGGACCTTCTCACATCACTTTTGCCGTGCACAATGTTGGCAGGCTTTACTGCGCTAGTAGCAGCAGACCGAAAGCAGTGGGAGCCACAGCAGTAGCACCGGCCATTGATCAATTTCCTGCCATTGGCTTCGAGATTGTTGACGCTTTTGTTTCAACTGCACCCCGCTAGATGGCACCACCTGTCCCGTGTAACCACGCAAAAATTGAATTTTTGAACCACTTGCGCCATTCCCCATAGTAACGTCCAGCGCTTCTTTTTTTCATGAATCAAACAGAAACGAACAAGCAGCATTTTATTGCGTCTCTCAATGCGCGGAAGGTTCTTTATTTAGTGCAGCTAGATCAACTACTAGTGATTAATTGTAGGCAGTCCGTCTGATGTCATTGGGATCATATTGAAAATGGCCTACTGCGGCGCTTGTGTTCTTGTGCATTTACTTTAATTTCTCCATAAGTAGGGCACTGTTCTTGATAATATTGTCGTTTTAGATGTCATACATTGAGCTTTCACTCTGACGTAAATTGTTCTTTGACTTTATTGTCCCTTTAGGTTACCAGGGGCTTTTCAATGCATCTTTAAACTCAATATAATGGTTATATTTTGTGCACTTTTTACTTAGTGATACTGTAGGTCCCGTTGGAAATTTTTTAGGAGTTGATTTACAACTAGTACAAACATTGTGAAAAAATATTCACACAAATATAAAATGGTTATGTCAGGTTACTCGCAGGGAACATAGCTTTCAGCATGAAAAATCTAGTGCCATCTCGCCTAACGTATTTTATGCTAAAACCAGTTGTTCTATAGATGATGGTAGAGAGTGCGAAATGGGTGCTACAGCTCTCACTTCCTCGTTCGTTCTCATCTATGCTATGCACGAAACCGTGTGTTTCTAGTCTACCAAAGTGATCTTCAAGAGCCACTACGCAGCTTCGAAAGTGTGCTGCCATCACAGTGGCAGATTAAAGGCAGTAAAGTCCTGAAGGGCACAAAACGTTTTGGGGGGAGTTCATTCGATGGAAATAAATGTTTTATGCGTATATCGCTGTTAGAAAATGAATTTCGCGACTGTTTTGGTGGTACAAAATTTTATGCATTATGAATATTATCCCTCCTTCTTAAGTACTTATCACCGATATTCTACTACATATACTGACAGACACGTGAGTCAATTCTTCCTCCCTATTCAGATGCATATCACCAATATTCTACTGCATACCCTCATGAGTCCACTCCCTCAGACTCAGGCCAAGCCGTCGGTCCGAATCCGAGTGTTTCCGAGTTAGCAACATTGTGGTAAGATTGAGTCCTAGTGATTCCTGTTGAGAAAAATATTAGCAAGTCTTAGTCCGAGTAAGTGCATTTCAGGACAATTTTGATGTGTCTGAGTCCAAGTGAGCCCTAGAAGCAAAATATGTTTCATGCGCTAGTCTGAATGAGCTCCACATTTTTTTACGACCTATGCATAAGAGTAACGAAACATTGGCCTGTGTAATTTTGTGTGTCTGCTGGAACTTCTGCGGTGAACTTAATTAACCTGAATCTAATTAAAAAGTTTACTGCACACGTACACGGTGCTTTTTAGTGATCAACTGCCTTTCATCATCAAAAATACTTTTGGGTACATCTTGTTTTTAATTATAGAATAACGGTGCAACTTCTCTTTTAAGTAAAGGTATCTTCCTCTTTAAAAAAATATGCCTTGATGGTACAGTGGCTACAAATCTTAGCTGCTTACCCGAAGTAAACTGTATCAATTCCAGCTGTAGCAGTCTCATTTCGATGGAGGCGGAATGCTAGAGGCCTGTGTCACTGCATGACGAATCAGTCGAACTATCTGAAGCACTTCATTAAGGGATGCCTCATAATCATATTGTGCTTTTGGGGTGTAAAACTCCAGATATTATTATTACTATTTTTTAAAACTTGCTTACACATAAAATATTATGTGTAGTTGTTTCAGCTCACCATTTCTTATGTACTTTTTATATGCCTTGCACCTTGCATGTGAAATGCAACAAGTACGACATTACTTTAATGTGCCCACATTCTGCAACACCAAGTGTCCCATGAGTGATTTGAAAGAATGACCCGAATGCCTTAGAAATCTTTTGTACTGAACATTGTAAAGGCTGCTGAATGAGAGCATGTGTGAGCAGTGGTTTAGCCAAAGTAGCCATGTTTTAGATGCGGGGTGTGCCAGGAGATCCCTGTATTTATGGTTGTTTAATTGTAATTCTTTCACTAAATTCATGACTCATAAATTTGCATGAAAAGTTACTGTATTAATTCTAAAGAATATGTGTGGCAATGCTAGTTCTTTGGAGTGCTTCCATTTACCACAGCTTTTTTATATGCTGCAGTGACTGTGACGTTGAATAAAAGCTTTGTATTTTAATGCTTTTTCTATGTTTGTGTGATTGACTATATAGAGATTTTCCATGGATTTTGGAAGTCTTCAATTTGATGCCTTACAACTTCTACAAGATCATTGAGCCTTTAATCCGGGCCGAAGAGGGCTTGTGGCGAGAAGTGGTGAAGCACCTTAATCATGTAAGATTGTTATTTTGCACTGTGCTTTAATGTGTTGCTATCCATTAGAAATAAAGCACTTTTTGGGTGGTCCAATGAATACTTTGCTCGAACCTTGAAAACCTGGAAAAGTCAGGGAATTTCTGAAAAATCTGGCCTGGTCATGGAAACTGATGGCAGTTTATGCGTTCATCACAAAAATAAACATTATAATCGATCAAAGCTTATAAAGCCACTCTTTCAACTGCAACTACAGTGAACAACAAGAAGATGCGTGAAAAAGTCAAAAGCAGTGCGTAACTGTTGCTTCTTAATGTAGGATTTTGGCACCTGCTATGGGAGCCTTGTTCACAATTATAGCCGTAAGAAATCAGTACAGATATAAGCAGACGCTGCAGAATCAAGGCGTTGACGAAGCACATATAAACATCCTGGAAGAAATCTACAGGGATCAACCGCTACCATAACGCTTCGTAAAGAAAGTAACAAAATACCAATCAAGAAGGCTGTAAGGCAGGGGGATACATTCTTGCCAAAGCTATTTATCACGTGCTTACAGGAGGTTTTCAGAGGCCTAGAGTGGGAAGAGTTAGGGAAAAGAGTTAGTGGAGAGTACCTTTATAATCTGTACCTTTAATACAAAGCTCTACGTGCTAGTGAAGCAGCGTAAGCCTCTAGTCTATTTTGGCCCTAGTGTCAGCTGTCTTTTTCAATATCCTACTCAGCTTGCTTTTTGGGGTACTGTATGTAGTGGTGAGGTCAGACATCCATTCTTCATGTTTGACTGTTGGATATCACCGGCTTTGTAGAAAACAGCAGGTTGTTCCGTTTCACATCAGCCATTACATTAACAGAAGGAGTGGAAGAGCGAACGGTAATCGTGGCAACCGTCTACAGCGGCAGGTGCGATGATGAATCATGGGAGGAAGTTGGAGATCGCACATGGTAGTTTCTACTCGCTCCATATGATGCCCTCCTAATCACACCGTTCACTCTACCAAATGCATGCAGGGAAAATCCAAGTGTGTTTTTTGAAGGAAAGTCGATTTTTGGGGGCATCTTATGTTTCCCAAAGTTTGATGTATGAAGTGTTCCAGCTTTTTCTGTTCAATGTAGCTGTAGATGCTCCCATTTATTGACGTAAAGCATTGCTTTGTTAAGAAATAATTTGATATTGAGGATTATTAAATTTATCCAAGTTCAAAATAGTTGCATTTTTTTATATTAGTACCAATTGCATGAAATGGCGAAAACCGTCCCGCACAACTTTGCAGACTGTAACCAAGAAAACCTATCATCCTGCAATCTATCTGATGAAACCAGATATAACCGGTCTCATCACCCTATATAAAGATTGCCCATTATATCTCCCTCTCGCAAAGCTCCCCAAGATAAACAGATTAAGTGTGCACTTGGACGTATTGTGGTATGGAAATGTCAATGCTGTCCAGCATGTTAACTGTTAAGCAAGTTTTTTTTTTTTTCTTTAGCACTTACAATTTTTGTGTTTTGCAGATCGAGGAGCAAATCCTGGAGTGTCTATCTTGGAAAGATGATTCACCTCTGTGGGATGCTATTGAGCATTCTGAACAGCCCATACCTATGTGCAAAGAGGTATGTTGTTATATATCGCAAGCTAATGTAAGTTAAGCTCATTTATGATTGAACTGAGCTACTTTAATTTTACTTTCATGAAGTTTACTTGCTAGAAGGGCCCATTTATAGGTTTCTGTTGTACTGTTTTGACTAATAAAGGAATATAAGCATGAATCAATGTTGTCACTAACCAGTGCCTTAAGACAGGCTTGAAAAGCTTTTGTAATCATCTGCCCTAAAGAGTTGGTCATAATATGTGATTAGGCCCCGCCACGGTGGTCTAGTGGCTAAGGTACTCGGCTGCTGACCCGCAGGTCGCGGGATCAAATCCCGCCTGTGGCGGCTGCATTTCCGATGGAGGCGGAAATTTTGTAGGCCCGTGTACTCGGATTTGGGTGCACATTAAAGAACCCCCGGTGGTCGAAATTTCCAGAGCCCTCTACTACGGCGTCTCTCATAATCATATAGTGGTTTTGGGACGTTAAACCCCACAAATCAATCAATAATATGTGATTAGGCCTGTCTTCTATGGTAACGTTGAGTACTTATTTTGGACAGTAATGCCACAAATGCTGTTTTTGAGGACTAAGTGCTTATCCTACACCTTGCTGATTTGTCTGTATTCTTAGATAGAATTCTGTTGCACAAGCTCAACTGCAAATTCAAGTTTTTTCTTCTAGAAGGCTGGCAAAGTTTGAAAATGCAAAGTATTTGTTGCTTGTTATGTACCTGTGTTGTGTTGGCCATGTAGGTATTGCTTCAGCGGCAGATCGAGACGTTCCAGGAGGCTGATGTAAATGATATTGGTGAACCACGTACTCCTGTTGCCCATTTGCCACTGAAAGTTCTCAGAGCGGACCAGGATATCTCCCTATCAAATAGGAAGGGTAAATATCTGTGGGCGTGTTCTGAAAATTTTGCCCCTTTGTGTAAGTCTTGTGATTTTGCATGTTGTCCCTTGCCTGCTAGGGAGTCCTTATAATTACTCTTGATAATGTGTAGTTGCTTATAGCAGGAATATTGTATTGTAGTGTGTCGTTTGTTAAGTGCTGTATTTGGTCCCATGCTTTTTAACCCCCTTTCATGTTTTTTTTTTTTCTTTCCTCATTGCTTTCAACTGAGGATGTACTTTTTTTCTGAGCCTGCCAGCAATTGTCTCTTATTTTGAAGTCCTTGTTTCTACATTTTTGTAATGTTTGTAAGTTTTGCCATAGCAGTAATGCAGTAATTAGTGATGCAGAACATGTTAGGAGCATTTCTAGGCATATTGCATGTAATGTAATCGGCACAGCAAAATGATACATAATGTTTACAACTATTGTGCATATAATTTGTTAGTATTACAGTAAGCTGTCATTCACATCACGAAGTGATGCAGCAAGTAGCCATTGCTTGAACTGCAACTGTTGGCTGCCTCAGCTTTCCCATTTTGACCTTGCTATTACAGTTGCATCCAAGTGCAAAATTTTTTAACAGTCTGCAGAAGGGAACAGAGTGTTGTCTGGGCTTTATGTTACAAATCATTTTAATGATACAGCATCATCATATGTTGTGCTGTCACCTATAATCATTTTGTAAAACTGATAGGACAAGCTCTGTTTATTAGAAATTTGGTGCAGTTCTCCCGGGCATTATTTGTTCATAATGAAACAGTTTTTGGTAAAATCGTTCTGGCAAGCCGAAATTATTTAGAAAAGAAATGTGAGAGGGGGTTAAAGAGAAACACTAATACACTGGCTGTCAGGTATTGTTTTTACATTGTGTTATTGTGTGACTGTTAAGCAGCATGTGTGTGTTGATTCCACATGTATGTTTAGTATAGAGAAAGAAAAAAGGGGACTATTTAATAAAGGGAACCTCACTAGCAAGTTTGTGTGAACCTTTTTATGAGGTATGCATGGCTGTTGTTACATCTTGTGAGGAACTCCCCTGCCAGCCTTCAGACCATTGTGGACGGGGCTGCATCAGCGCTGGACAGGCAGTTTGGCATTTTGTGGCCTTGCCCGGTCTCTGTGTCTTTGACGTGGCGGCGTTTGATGCAGACGTGCCTCTTTCACCTGTGTCGGTGGCGGAGCGGTTCCAGTCTCCCGGCAGTGCAGTGCGTCGCAGGCTATTTGCACCCAACAGCACAGGAGGTGGTGCTAGCGCCCCCTTACAACAGAGTCCCCGGGTGGAGTCGGGTGCCACGGGCCAGACGCGCACCGTGTCCATCACGGTGCAGCGTGAGTGCCTCGCATTTTTCTTAAGCCCCTGTCCATATGAACCCCAAATGCAAGCTATAGTATTTGCATATGTAGCATTTTACATCGCTGGGTGTCAATGCTGTCTTGCAGCACTGGGTATTGGGGGCATCGTAGGAATAGACCTGAATGGCAGCATTATGGCTTAAAGCCATTCTCTAGCAAAATTGGGATTTTGTTGGTCTGCACCTCGAAAGCTGGTTATTTATAGCTTGTAGTTCACTTCTGATAACATGAGCAAAGTTTTTTAAATGCGAAGCATTTCTTAGCACACTTCGACAAGTTTGACCATATCGGTCTACCTATCTAGCCGCTTACGGCTTTTAGCTCTCCTGTTTGTTAGGATAATGGGATCTATATCAAAATTGGTATGGCACAACATGACTGTATTACGAGCAGAAGTAACTAGTCATAACATGAAAATCATAACATGCATGTCGTGAATGTCATGATTTACATATCATGTTCTTGCTGCTCGTGTGGTGGTTCCGTTCACGGCATATCGCAAAACTGGTATGGTATGACATGACGGCTTAGCGAACATAAGTGACAGGCCCTCACGTGGAAATCATGACATGCGTGTCATATAAGAACATGACTACATGCCACGCTCATGATGCGCTCTCGGTCGTTTCGCTAGCTTCACATACGTGAATGGCTGCTGATACCAGCAAAGTGCAGAACAAGTTGGGGATTTATCGCATGGAGCGTGTGGAAACGATGACGCAGAACATAAGGAATGTGGCAGAATGCAGGAATACTTGTCCAGACCTCCACAATGCGTGTGTGCACTTAAAAGATGCACCACTGTACGAAAATCTTTGGCGACATGTAGCACTTGCTGCCACACGAGACTGATCATTCCTAGTTGTCTGCTGCACATCGCCTACACAGCTTACGGAGTTCCTACCGGGGTGCTTTCGTACGCACGTGTTTGTCATAAAAATGTGTTCTTGATGCCCACTCCATTCTCGATCGCATACGGGTGTGGCAATAGCGAGCTACTTTGGTTCGTGAAAGCACCGCGTCTGTGCAGCACACTTAGCTGATAAGCGCAGAAAGGCAGCATGGATGGCGTCACGCATAAGTGATTAAAAGCATGCAGTACGCCTACAACCGCAGGACATGCAGTACCAAGCAGTTAGCTGAAGATGCTTATCATAAAGCGATTAAGTTTTACTGGCGTGTTTGCCGCCATCACGTCTCCAAGCATTTCTGGTGCTTATCCGTTAGACATCACCTCACTTACCGGCCCCTTAGATACCGGCCCCTTAGAATTTTTTATCTTCTTCACTCCATAGCACTTGTGCATTGCCTATGCAAAAGTAAAAAAAAAAACCTTTTAGTGCGTTGTGAAATCTATTTCATAATATTGTATGTGCTAGGGAATGGGTGGAAGCTATTGATAATGCTGCCATTCTCTTCAGGCAATCTACTTTTTGCTGTAAAGTAAAATCATGGTTAGCATGTTTCATGTGGAATTCAGCTCACGGTGCCTTTTGTGCTGCCTATGCTAGAATTGAGAGATGCAAAGCAAGCTTTAACTAAAAGCAAGGAGGATGCTTTGAATGCAAGCAAGCTAATGGGAAGCTTCTGTTTACTGTTCAGGCATTAATGCTTTGCTGAGCTGATGCTGTGTAGTTGCTGAAAATAGCACTTCATTTCGCTGGCCCCTTTTCTCTCTCTCTCTCTTTAATACAATGTTCTGTACAAG
Source organism: Rhipicephalus microplus (assembly GCF_043290135.1). Classification (NCBI taxonomy): domain Eukaryota; kingdom Metazoa; phylum Arthropoda; class Arachnida; order Ixodida; family Ixodidae; genus Rhipicephalus; species Rhipicephalus microplus. Next base: position 85,575,439 of record NC_134710.1, read on the forward strand.
TTGTATGTCTTGTGATGTGGGTGCTGGCGAAAATGAAGCAGTGCTTTGTGAAGGCTTTAATTAATTGTTATTGTTGCTGGCATACAAAATATGTACTATGTTGCGGCTTGTAGCAAACTAATGCTCTCTTGTTTTTGTTGCGCTGACATCTTGTTCTTAACAAGAAATTTGTGTTTGCCCTATTGGTTTAATTGAAATATAGTGCTGCCATTGTACTGAGCCTAATCAGTCATTCACTATGTGCTTTAACAGTGTTTGTGGTCTTAGGGCTACGAAGACTACGCAGTGGTGTAAGGATAGGAAAAATTGGAGCTCTGTAATTGCTGAGCTGGTCTCTGGTACACATTTAATGAAGACGTCTCTCTCTCTCTTTATTGGTGCTCTTGTGCGGTTTTAGTGCCCTTTTGACCATGAGCATTGTGTTTCAGCTTATGTTTAACTTGAGCATGCACAGGAACCACTAGACTGTGACCTTGCTTAGGTCCTTGCCTTTTAGTTCATTTTTTTCTTTGCAAGTAATCATGGCAGCTTGTTGCGAATGCACATAATAATTGATGTTTTTTCTATGTTCCTCTATAGTAGCACAAAATATAAAATAAGGCATATTAATACAATTTCTTCATGGACAACATACGTATTTCACAGCAGTATCAACGTCATTTCGTGTCAATCCTTTCAATGCTGGCATCATGCTGTTTCACGACCCATTGCATTTCCTAGCTGAGTGATTGGTGTGCACTAATTCTTTTAAAGATAAGCTGTGCTAATCATGCTGAAAACCCTCATGTATGTGTTCTTCTTATTCATTTCACAAATTTAAAAAAAAGGGGGCTATATCTCTAGGCAAGAGACATGGTAGGACATTTCCAAGGGACAAGGGTGAAAGGCTCGGTGTTTTCCTAAAAGGGTTCTAATGTTCCAAAGAGAAAAATAAGCTGAGCTGTATAAATATGACTTGAGAAGCTTTCTCTTGCCCCACCTATGTTCCGGAGCCAGCGTCGTCGCATTACTGTAGTCGAAGACATGCTCCGTTGACCAGCAGTGTTCGATGACTTCAATCCTGGAATGTGTGACATGAGTGGCTTTGGCCACGTCGTCCTCTTTGTGTTCTTTAAGCCTCAATGGCTGCTTCCTGCCTATTTCGCTGATGTATGTTGCGTCGCAGTCCCCGCACGGTACCTTGTAAATGATCCAGCTTTGATCGTTTGCAGGGGTGCGGTCTTCGGTCTTGGTGAACACGTTTCCCAAGGTACAATGAGGTTTGAAAATGGTTTTAATGCCCAGCAGACGAAATGCTCTTCGAACAGAGTCTGAAGCACCTTGAATGTAAGGAATGGGAATAATGGATGTTGTGTTTTCTTGCGCCACTCTCCTTGTTCCTCTTCGCATACATTTGAGGGTGTCGTTGATGAACGTCGTTGGATAATGTCTTTGTTTCAAAGCACTGACCTCGTTTTTACCTCATGTTGCCGCAAGTGTGATAAGATCAAACAGCATCGCAATGGGAAAAGAAAGTCCCCACGATGGACCATTTGTGCTCGGCTGGGTGATGTGAGTAGAAGGACAAAAAACCTCCGGTATCGCACTGTTTCCGGTACACTGTTTTTTCCACCCTGCTATGACAAGTCCTGCAGACAAGTATATCCAAAAATAGCGCGGCATTGTCCTTTATTTTATAGGTAATCAAAATTGCAGGATGTACACTGTTCAGTGCCTCATGGAGAGCAAAGAGATTTGCCCTCTTCAGGATAACGAAAGTGTCGTCAACGTACCTACAGTATAGTTTCAACTGGAAAGGTAGAGGTTCCAGCGCACGTGTTTCAACATACTCCATGACTAAGTTGGCCATGGTGACAGAGACTGGAGTTCCCATAGGCACCCTTCAATTTGGTGTAAACCGTGTTGTTGAAACTGAAGTGCATTTGTTTCAGGCTTAACGACAACATAATTAAGATCTTCTCCACCGACATTGGCGTACGACTTTGCAAATTTTCGTCCTCTTTTAAATGGGCCTCCGCAACCGGGGTCGTTTACAATTCACTATGCCGGGACTGCGACTCCACATACGTCGGTGAAACAGGCAGGAGGGGGTCAACGAGGCTCAAAGAGCACGAAGGGGACATCGCCAACGCTACCCAAGCCACACATTCTAAGACCGAACTTTTCTAACACTGCTAGTCGACGGGGCATGCCTTCGACTTCAGTAATGCGACGACGCTGGCTCGGGAACAAAGGTGGGGCAAGAGAAAGCTGTTTGAGTCTTGCTTCATCCGCCGTGACAAGTCGGCGTGCAACAACAGTGGCCCCCTACTGGATGTGTACAGAGACATGAGAGTCCAGAAGTAGACTGGGTGACCTTCCCTCATTTGGTGCCAGTGCATACTGAGAATGCCACCCGCATAGGTGACATAATGTCAGCGTAGTTTTTGTTATATTTTGTTCTCAGTATAAGTCTTATATTAAGCCTCAGTGTAATTTTAATCATATATATATATATATATATATATATATATATATATATATATATATATATATATATATATATATATATACATACACACACACACACACAGTCGAGCCCATATATAACGGCCCCACTTGAAACGAACTTTCGCTTAAAACGAACAGTATCGGTGTGACCTAAAAATATACAGTGGTTCAATGGCACAAAATCGTACTTGCAACGAACGTTTCTGAGCGCCGCTGATCGGTTACAGCAAACAGAGTCAGTGGTCTGCCGGCTTCCCGGGAAACCAATTTCGACCACCGATCAGGCATCGGCGAGGTGCCGATACATTCTTATTATTAAACGCTGACCCTGCCTCCGCGACCTTCTAGTTGCTGCTCTCCCCAACCCATGAAAAAAGGAAAGTTGTTTCCTCCCTCCATGCCCTGACTGCTTTTTGTTATGCACCCCTCCGTCCTTTGTCCACCCGCTACTATGAGCGCCCCGCATCGCCAGAGGAGGCCCGCGTTTTCACACTGCCACCGATCTTTTGAAGACCGATCGGTCATTTAGCCTGTTTTTAATTGCTGGTACTGTCGTTGGCATCGCCGGCCTGGAGTGACCAGACCATTTGCCAACATCCTCGGCCACCGACTGTATCCGATAGTCTGCGTCTAGTGCACGTGCGTACGCTACCCCACCGACTCTGATAATTTGTGATTCGTTTCGTGTTTAGGACTTGTTCTCACTTGCTTCGCACTCGACTCGGCATGCCTTCCGAGCGCTTGCGGAAGCGCGAAAACGGCTGTTAATTTGCGCAGGACGAATCGCGAAACATCAAAGTTCGTGAGGCCACGCAAACTCGCCGGCACAACAAAAAGATTTTTTGACCACGGCCGCCGATTCTTTGAACACCCGCGCGCACTGATCCAGGCGACCATGCTTTGACTTCTGCGCGCGCAGGCACTCTTTCCAAATTTTTCTACGTGCGAGTTTCGCGGACCTATCAAGCAAGCTACCCAACCTGCCTCCTTCCCGTGTGTTTTGGTTTTCAAGGTCGCCCTTCCACCGCATCCTCTCCTCTCTTATCGCAACTCCTTCCCCTTCTCTCGCAAGCCTGCTCTCCTCTCTTGATCACAGCCCCTTCGCCCGTCTCCTCCGCTTCGCGGCGCCCGCCACGCTAGCTCTAATTAGTTTCGTTTTTTGACTGGAAACGGGCCCAGAGCTGCTCCACGCATTCTGGCATGTGTGTCGCGTGTGCGCGTCTTGCTTCCTCTAGGTGTGCGTGTGTGGTCATGATGGCCGACGGGAGGACTACCACGCTTTTTTCTGCTGCTCAACAAAACGTCGAAAGTGTGAGCGCTTGGTTTGAGCGTAATCCGCGCGTTGGGTGCTGCGTTGCGGAGCGCTTGCTCATAGCTGTTGACCACCTGGCAGCCAACTTACCGCTTCGGGCGTCCCGGTATTCAGCTGTGGAGATGGTGAATATTTCGTGGGCGGTGGTGACGACTACATGCACGCCAAACTGTTTCCGCGAGGCCGATTTCGTCGACGTCGGGCCCAATGCCTAGCCTGAAGCTTCCGAACTGCGGCGACAATTTGTGGCAGCGCGTCGTCGGCTCCGACCTGGGCGAGCAGGTGTGACATCTGTTGCAATGGTTTAATTACGGCTGATGATGATGATGCCGACACTGCGGAACCATGCACGGATTAGGGCATTGTGAATGAAGTACGTGACGAGAGTGATTTAGAGAAATGGATTGCGAGAACGACGAAACTTTGGAGCCAGTGCCTCATGCAGCTTATGCCAAGGGCCTCGCAAACGAGCACCCTGTCGTTTTAAATGAACTCAAAACTGCCCTTATCGCTTCTGCTCTTCAAAACACGTGTATCACGGACTTTTTAGGGCAAAGAAAGTTTGTGTTTTCGCTCGCAACTATTTTTAAAAGCTGTGTTTCATTTACTACAAACATCGGGATACAGCAAATGGATTCCGCGTCGCGCTCAGGTTCGTTATAAGCGGGCTCGACTGTATACACACACACACACTCACAGAGCAAAAAAATTCATTGCCCTAAGCTACAGAATAATGCAACTTTTATTTTTTATTTTTTTTTTTTCAAATCGGCATCTCCCCTCAACTGAAATTTAGTGTGTGCCAGAAAGTTAAAATGAAAGCTGTTGACCAACTTGAGCTGTATAAAGTGAGTGTTTTTCACGGAAATGATTCTCGTGCTTTTGGCATACTAGTATTTATTTAAAAATTTTATGCAAGTCAGTAATAACGAACGTCTTTCTGGTGTAGAGCTTTACATTTAACAATTACAAACAGTATTGATTATTGTCAGCCTTCTAGGGCTGCTGTAAACTTGAATTGGGGAGTATTTTGGATTTTAACAGTTATAATTTTAACTTGGTCCGCACAAAATTAAGAAGAAAAAACACCTTTGACTTAATTGTTCAGCATTTAATGTGTATACTTCGCTAACGGATATCTCTGCAAACAAGTTAGTGCACCATTGCCACTGTTGCTTTTGCATAATAAAATCCAATATAACTAATTAGCAATAGCAAGCAAGAATTTTACTGCAGTTTTATTAATTTTTAAGAGTACTGACAGCAACTTTTCAATGTGATTTCACTCTGTCGTACAAATATCTTGTGTACAGAAACGATTGTGAGCAAGTATTAGACTCAGCAAATGCTGATAAGATATTTTATTTTGATATTAGAGTCAATTTTTTCATGGTGCACCTACCGATGTTGACACTAGCCTGGCATCAGGCTGCAGTACTGATTCTGGTGACTTCACGCAGCAGTCTGCAGACTTTTCATGACATCAGGCATCGAAACTTCAAAGATGGCCACTTGTGCGTCACAAACGGAGCCACAGTGCCGAGTGGCCAGGGCAACATCACGATATCTTGCACAAGCACATGGCAAAAAGCTCTGACGTCAGGGTTCTCAAATCAATTCTTATTCATGCCTGCCCAGCTGGGGTTTTACTGGCTGTATTCACACAGAGCCATATTCATTGACACTCGCTTAATCTCCGACTTGAGCTCACTTATACTGTGCAAGAGTAGCTTACAATAATACCTGCTTCCATTCACACCTACTGACACTTGCTAATAATCATTCTCTCATCCACTGATACTCACAAGCACCCACGTTTGTATTCATTCATGCATGCTGGGATTGTCTCAGTCTTTCAAATTCATGTTTATGTCCCCTCATTCAGTGTCCTAAATACTACTCATGTTAACCTTATGTCTGACCTTTTCGTACTCAGTCCACTTAAATTCATTGGAACTCATTACTGTTCATATCCACTTCCAATCACGTACACCTTTTTCACTCATTGGCACACTATTCTATGTCTTTGACATCGGTGTGCAAGCGAGTATGAGCCTCTGCAGCATTGAGTGAGGGTGCCAGTCTATGGTTGTGTTTTGTATTATTCATAGGCATAAAGAAAGTAGCTTTTCGGGGAGAGTAGGTTGGGAGGGGTTTTTTAGGGGACTATGTATAGCATAACTTCATTACAACAGACCTCCGTATTGAAGACGATTTTGGTCTGTTGTTAAAGGAGTGTGTCAATCCCAGTACTGTTACAACTGACTTTTATGGAAACACTGAATGGGTCTCTTATAACCGGAGAGAATCCTGAGTCATGTCGAATTTATTCTCAAAGGGGTATAAAAAAGTTGATTTTTTGAAATCATTATTCAGTGTCTGTAGCCTTTTTTCTGTCTGATTCTAAAATATCTTCACCGAAAACTGCGTAGAAGTGCTGTAAACAGTTTTGTGCCTGCCGAAATGGTGAAAGTCCTCGTGGATATCACAAAAAAAATGCCCTTTTTCAATAATTTTTAGCTTCACAATAGCACACCTGCCCACCACCATTCTTAGCGCAACTTAAAAGTATTTTGTAAAGAGCATATCGTGCTCAAACAGCAGATGTTTGAAATTCATTTGGGGCATTCCGATTGGCTGCTTCTGCCGTATCACTCCAGTACGCCTGCCTCGCTAGTCTGATGTGCTCGTTCTGAATAGGCCTTCGGGATAGCGTCGTCTGCTTCTTGTGTGACGAGAGGTCGCGGCTGTCTAAAATCGCACTACTTAGTGACATTTTTAGGCTCATTCGATGTTCACGGGTCGTTAAGGCAACTGCAAGCGGAAGTTCAGTCTTCAGATTACGATTGCACGCCGTACTCGTCGCAAACACAAACATCGCACGCAGGCATCTTGAACCAATTGTCATGGCGTTGACTCGTTGGTGAGAAGGTTCTGCTTATCAGCGCTTCGGACCTTGTGATGAAAACCACCGCGGGACAGATCTTTGTACTCACAATCGTGCATGTCATACTCGGAAACGAGTGCATGCACATTACAATCGTGCTTTCTGCTTGAAGTCGTGGTTAGGCCTAGCTCCCTTCGAACTTGGCGGGCGAGACCATTGCGCTAGTAGATATGCGAAAGCGAAGGAGGCGTAATATGTTTTGTCGCAAGCAACAAATCATATCGGCCGCTGGCTCCTTAGAACCGCAGATCTTGCGCATCCGTAGCGGACTCCAGCCATGCTTGCCATGCACCGATCGCTTGGAATAGTGGTGGCAGTGGCCAGTAATGCCTACAAGTGAAATCAAGCACGCTGCATGTCGATTTTTCATCACCATAGCTAGGCATCACTAGTCATTAACGAACCGGAGATATGCAGCCTTCGTTCCTAAATCGGTACGTCGATATCCACGGCCGTATTTTCGTCCCAAAAGTATGCCAAGCAATGCTTGAAGTCAGAAGTTATTGAATTTGAAACGTCAACGATGCAAAAGTTCACTGTAAAGGAGTCGTGACCACCTTGGTGGCCTCACACTTGAGTCAATGATATCCGAATGTCCGTTGTACCAGTATCCACCACAAATGAAGCTCAATAAATGGAATGAATAAGGAGGTCGGCATAACACCGCAAATTGGTATTTAGTAACCTGTTGTAAGCAGATCCGTTGTAAGGAGGTTGTACTGTATTTATTTCTTGGTAAACTGGACACACCACACTGTGCTTTCTGTAGTTGGCACAAATGTTTGCAGTTACGAATTCAGTTTGTTACTTTTCTTGTGGCAACTTATGTGTTGAGCAAATTAAAGATGTGCAAGGAAGATGGCCATCGTAGGGGTGCAACAGCTGTGCCAATTACGCCAATTTGATACAATTCCCTATTTTTGCACCAAGCTGAGCCAAAACCATGAAATTTGCAGAAATAGCACCATGCTGAGTAGAAATGTCCGACCAGCCTCAAAATTTTCTCAATTGTGCTAATTTCAGTGAGAAATGGAAGTCACGTTGGCCACTTGCAGTTTAGGCATCATTTAACAATCTAATCTAGGCTTTAAACCACGGTATAAAATATGTACTTCAAGATACGTAGGATATGTGAGTACATTCTGCTGCACTAACGCCACAAGGAGGATGAAAAGAAGAGGAGGATGAAGAGCGCTTGTTTTCCGAGCATCATCGGTGTCGGGCAACATCCATGCAGCCCCTTTTCCATCAGCCCCATCCCTAAATATACCTGTTTCATCGTAACAGTTTTGTTGAGAGGTCGGGGCACGAGATAAAGGCGCTCCCGACGGACGACGATGCACCGACTGTAAAGGCGCAATACATGGAGTTTTGCCAAAGTAGCCGTGTTGCTGGTCTGCCGCCAGAGATGGATTCCGAAACTGAGAACGAGCATCTGACACCTGCCTCCGTTCTCCCGACCCCGGTCACCTCTAGTCACCCATGGCAGCCTTACATCGAGCCACAAACTTTCGCAGCAAAAGCCGGTGAGAATATGGGCGCATGACTGAGCTTCTGCCAACGAGCAAGTTGCTTCAATGGTCAGAATGCCACTGGTCAGCTTACCAATGTCGGCCTCTTCCTTAAAGAAACCACGTCTGCGTGGTATGAAAACCACAAGGAGACTTCGACAACATGGCTGAAGTTTGTCAACGAGATTAATAAGTGCTTTGGAAATCTAACGATCAAAAAGAAGTGTGCCGAGCAAATGCTAATGCAACACGCTCAAGTTCCCGAGAAAAACTTGCACAATGTACATTGAGGAAGTGCTTAAGTTGTACAAGGTTCTGGACCCTCAGATGAGCAAAACGGACAAAGTCAGTCACGTTCTGAAAATAATCGCAGAGGACGTCTACTAGTTCCTCATCGCGAAGGACAATCTGTAGTCCATGAGTGACATGCACTGCCATACGTTTGAAGCTTTAAAAGCTCGGCGCATCACACCAAATTTCGACCGCTTGGCCAGTGTAACAAAGGTCGCTAGCGTTGACGTCGCTCCAGCCCAGTCTGATCTCGCGTCGGTTATCAATCAAGTGGGGCACGAAGAGCCCACCGACGTGAAGCAGCGTCTGTTCCGTCTCCTTGGGTTCGGGAGCCTCATCCTCCATGCAATCCGGGTGTGACGTCCATCAATGCTGCTTCTGTTGATGTCTAGAACTTTGCGCCGTGTCCCTGCAATGAATGCCCATCTGGTTACCAAGTCCATGAGGGCTTTGTGCATGGCCCACCTCCAGTTTGTCAACCGTGGACGGCTGCGCCATTTACCCTTCCGCTGCCAATTTCAGCATGTCTCGTGAGCGTCTGCTTTCTATGTGGCGTCCGCGGCTACGTCGCCCGACTTTGTATTCACCACCCGCAGCAAACTGTCTCGTCGAGCGCACGAACAGAACATTCACTAATTAATTTCTATGTACAGCAATTTAAGGCACAAGAATTGGGATGACATGCCTTTTATTACGTACGCCTACGACACGGTGTGGCATGAAGCTACTGGCTACAACCCCTTCTGCCTCCTTTACGTTCGACCACCCCGCAGCTTCCTTAACACCATTCTGCCTTTTCATACTCATGCGGAACTTTCTGTCGCACAGACTCTCTGTGGTGCAGAGAAAGCACGGTGTGTAGCTCAGCTTAGCACAATGGCATTCCAGGACCATTCCAAGATCACCTACGACTCAAGGCACAAATATGTGTCTTACGATGAAAGCGCCATAGTTTGGCTCTGGACGCCGCGTAGCAAGCGTGGCCTGCGTCGAGTTTCTGGCACGTTACACCAGTTGCTTCGTCATCGTCGATCGCCTCAGGGGCCTGATGTACTCAATAGCTCATCTCCTAAATCATGGCTACTGTTCTTGGCAAGCTCAACTAGCTCGCGTCACGCGCCTAAAGCGCTGTTACCGGCGCGATTCGCGTTCACGTAGCCGTTAATCTCCCTGTGGGCTTCGTCGTCTGCGGGGGGGGGGGGGGGGTGGCTACGCTAACGTGACAAGCAGGATGAAAAGAGGAGGAGGATGAAGAGTGCTTGTCTTGGCGAGAAGCATCATTAAGCCACCTTTGCCTCTATGCACCTGCGCCTTGCGAAGAAGCGTATTGAGAATTTAGAAGGGGGGGCTGTTCGTACTATAAGTAGAGGGACAGAGCACATTTTGTTCCCGAGTTATTCATGCGTGTCTACGCTGCATAATTGTGAATACTGCTATGATTGCTCTAGGTGAAAAGCTTACTGGCAATCATTTGTAGCTGTGTATGACATTTCTGCTGCCCTAAGAAACAACAAACAAAACCGTATGCCAGTCTTTGCACCCCTGCTATTGTTTCCTGTTGTGTTTCGATGCACTCTTTGCTAGCACATTTGTATTAGACAGTTGTTGTCACACATTTTATTTTTGGGCTTGCTGTGCTAGATGTTGAAGCACAGCCTGAAAATTTTGGCATTAGATGTTTTTGCTGTTTGCTTGTTCATCCTTTTTTTTTTTTTTCTGATTGGTTCCTAGCTTAGTGTGGACTGAAATGTTTACTTTCTTGTATTTGTACCTTTTTATGAAAACCTTCCATTTTTTGAAGCATTAATTCTTGATTTCGTTCATGATGTTAGCCACTAGCTAGAAAACTAATAAGATTTTAAGTTGATTTGGCATCAACATGTCACTGTGTTAGTTTGAGTGGCTCGAGTCCTGTGCATAATTTCATGTACTAAGCACTCATTTCAAACCCTGCTTGTCTAAACAACGTACAATAATTTGTCTTCGAAGCCTATGCTATGTTCATCATTTTGTGATTGCTCGAAATAATTGAGCTTAACATGCTGACTGACATGATAATTTTATAGCAAATGAATAAATTAATTCAGCTTTTATCTGCATCTCTAGGTTTTGCTGTCTAGTGACTTAAAATAAATTTGGAGGAGGAATATTAAGCTTTTTAACACTTTTGAAACGTGTGTAATGTTGAGGAAAGCTGACAAGAAATTAACTTAGCCAAAAAGACTGGTCAAATGATATAGTAAACGACATAGCAAACTTTTCTGTCCACTGAAATTCTAAGGTGATGCAAATGGGAACTGTTCAAACATATCGCATTGCTACCACAAGTAGTGTGTGCTCACATATAAAAGAATTCTCAAGAATCACTCATGGTTTTATATTGAAGCTCTGGGTTTTTTATCTTTGTGTGTTATTTCGTGATTGAGGTATTCGGTATTGAGGGAAAAATGCCCCTTAATGTTTTCCACTTAAGTCTCAGATATTTTGGTCAGATAAGGGAAACGTACTTGCTGCACAGGTTGACCAAAAACTTGGTAGTTTCAGCCTAAAATTGACCATTTGCAAAAGTGCAACAGCACATGCTTCAACCCTGATGCCTTAAAAGCACAGGTCACAAGTGGCATCTACTTGTTTGGAAAGAAAACTATCTGCTGTGACAAGCCCCACTCAGCGTCTGCTTGGCTCATGCGAACCTCCCGATTTTCAATTGTAAAGCTTGCTGCCAATTTGAATAAACTTTTCAACTATAGAAATCTGCCTAAGTCGGACAGCAGTGTGGAATCAGGTGCTTGCTGTAGTCTCGATCAGTTAACTGAAATGCATGTGCAGGAAGCCATATTGTGGTTTCATGATGGCTTCTTGGAAGGTTCAGATTGTGGGGAAAGGAGAAAGAGAAACATATATCTGAAAAGCCATACTATCTGTGTTCAGTGAACTCTCTATTGTATACATGAATGAAATCCTTGCTTTGTTCCTCATTTATTCTGCAGCCCTAAGAAACAAACGAAATTGCATGCAAGGTTTTTTTTTTTTTTTTTTTTTTTGACACCCCCTCATGTTACTGCTTGACGAATCTCCCAAATTTCAAGGTTAAGCAGCCTGGGACAATTGTCGCAATGAAAAGCTTTTTTCCCTCTGCATGTTGGTTTGCTTGCTTTTGAGCTGACATTTTTTGCTGCTACTAATAATTTTGTTGGCATATTGATGTTTTTTTTTTCTGGCCTTGGGGTTATGTTAAAAAGACGTGAATTTGGTAACTAAATCTTATGGCAATTGATAAGTAATATGTTTGTTGAATTGTGTGCTAATAAAGCATGCTTTAACATGCATGTATGTAAACAAGTAAGTATGAGCATTTCAATCACAATTTTTATTTAGTAATACCATTGGTATCATTAACAATACATTGTGCTTTCCAGGTTTATTGAACACACTTGTGGTGATGTATTCTTTGTGGTTTTCTGAAAAGTCACAGAAGAAAACATTGTACTAGCGTAGTTTTTAATTAGGCATGAACATGAAGGTTATATTTATTTTACTGTAGTCACCAGATAGCTACTCTATACCTGGGGACAACATTTAGAACCTAGACATACAGAGCATAGAGCCAATTTTTTTTTAAATGAGCACTCTGTGTAACTTTTCTAGTGAAAGTAATTTCACATAGACTATTTTAATTTACATTGTTACCAGTGGTTGCTAATTGGTAATGGACTTCAGTGGCAGCATTTGTGTGTCACAGAGCTGAATTCTGATCCTCAAAGAGTTTTCTGGGGTACTGCTTTATCATCACACGACTGTAATAAGGCTGTACTCTTGTGTAGATGTCATGTTGCTGGGCTATTATTTTTATGTTTTTATCCTTTGCCTAGCGACCCAAGAGCAGCACAATCTTGACCTAGCACATGGCCTAGTGTTAGATGGCATCAGTTCAGAGGAGCCTCACAAAATTTTATATTTGAAAGGTGAGTTTACATAACAGCAAGCTCGCAAAAATAGCAATACTATATCAAAAAGGGTGTACCAAAACATCTCATAGGCGGCATGCCTGGACCTACATCATAGCGAAAACCAAAATTTGCGGTGTCTGCTTAGGTGCTGTTTGAAGGCCGCTAACAAGAAAACTGTACCTGTGATGTTCTTATAAAGCCCAAGTGTGAGGCATCATTCCATTTTTACGTGTTAAAGAGCAACAGGAATGCAATCATAGTAGCAGAAAAAATGCAGTTGTGGCTATGATATCTTGTTTTAAAAAATGGGCCCCGTATCTTCATGTTAATCTGCAATGTCCTCGAAAGACGATAGTCTTGCGTGTGGAGAAAGTGAACAAAACATTTATTTGATGTTCTGCACAAGAAAATTGGTGAATGGTATTCTAAAGACGCTGCGTTAAAGTGCCTCGAGCATGCAGTGGAGGCGAACAAGTGCATCAAGTCACGTCACGCGTGAGACATGAGCGCCATCTGGCAGGTTTCTTGGAAAACGAAGCGCGTGGCTCTGAAACAGGTGTGCGCGCCCGTCTCGGAGGTGATAAGGTGTAAAACACAAAGCAACTGGTAGGTGCCGCCACCATCTCGTCTTACCAAAGCATTGGAAACACTCACCTTTTCCTGCAAGCGTTGCATGGTCAGCGCAGCCTGATAAGCGCTACGGTCCTTAATATTACTTATGTATGCCTTTTCTAGTAAAAGACGCCCATGAATATATACGTGTTGTTATGGTGCCCCAGACACACGCAATAATTGCTTTTTAATTGACAATCGCACAAGTATGAGCGCTAAATCTTGAGCAACATTGGTGGGGTCGGCCATTTCAAGTACCTGGTGCTGTTAAGAGTGGACAAACAGACAAATGTACAGACAGACAGACCAAAATTTTTGCGGCAAAGGTCCCCAAAAAAGACTACCGTGTTTAAAAAAAAAAAGATGCAGGTGCTTCTGTGCCCGTCTTTCTGGAGCTACCACTACTCTGCTTTGCTCGCTGGGACATGCAAAATGCATTGCTTGCCTGCTCGCATCACTTCTGGCAGTGGTTGAAGAATGTTGCTACCTTTGTTGCTGTCTTAAGTTTTTTGGGAGCTTTATGTAGATGGAGTGAGCACTTTCCCTTCTACTAATTGCTGCAGCTCACAAATCGGTAGCTGTGATTATTAAAATGCAGATACAGACATAGGTGCAAAAACTGAAGTGAGCCGAGTAGGCTGATCATTTTGTGTGCTCTCTCAATGGACGTAATGTTAGTATGAGGGCTTGTTATCTAGTTAAAGCTTGGCCAATGAGATTATGCATTCTATCACTCCTATTCGTTCGTTTCATTGCACAAGCTTCGTGACTGCTAGTCCTCATGGTAATTGAGTGTGATCTGTTCATGTTTGCATGCATGCACCGACCCCATGCCTATCAAAGGGGCACTCCAGCACTTTTGAAGCATTTATATTTTATTTGTGATTTGCATAGACTACTGGCTGGGGATAGTTTGGCATAGGTCTAAGCACCAGTGTTTAATGATTTAGTATTTTAGCCATGCAGTCAAGTCACTGCGTCGCTTCCAGCCGCAATAACGTGTAGCGCACTCCCCAGACCTATTTGCGGCTGAAAATGATAAAGAAGTGCACAGGTCTCTGATTGAATAACGAATGTTATAAGTTATTGTGGTCTGGCAGCGAGACTGAGATTACTATTGTTTTGTTTTTCTTTTCAGTGCTTTTTTTATTGAACAGCAAATTGATCAAATCCCAATAAGAAAAGATCACTACAATTAGTACAAAGCATGAAAGTGGTGCTGGCTGTCATTTTGCCTCGGGCTTTATTTCTTGTGTGGTTTGGGTGTCCATGTGGAAGGTTTCTCTTTCTCTCTCCTCCTCTTGCTTCTGTAATTCTGTAACTTTGCGAGCTGCCTTGTCGTGCACATGCTTAACACTCTTCATTGTTCTTTAAGCAGTGCAAGTGATCTTCTTTGTTTAATTGATGCCGTTGCACCCTTGTAGTTCTTCAGGTGGCTCACTGCACAACCCGCGAAACCACTTTGCACTCTCCGGGAAAACCAGGGGCAACCGTGCCTGTCCACCTTTGCCATCCCACAAAAGTCCTTCTCAGAATGGCAGGAGGGAGTGGCACGGAGTATTTTCGTAAGGAACAGCCGAAAAAGCTTCACTTTGAAACAGTAGCGTCTGTTTAAATTCTGACAAGCCAGGGTCGCATATTTCTAACAGCCTTTCTATGTAAACAAAGCACTTTGTTTATTACAATGGCAATAGCACATTAACGAGACAAATGACAATGGAGTGCAAGCTCCTGCTATAAAAGAGCATAGGCGGAGAGTTTTCATATTCTCATAGAAGGGGTGCCCAACTTGTTCTTTCACAATTTTCTCACTTTCTCTGTATGTGTGTTAAATAGACACATATGCATATACACACACGCGGGCACACACAGTTAAACCATTTTATAAGAAAGATGCTCCGAGAAGCAATTCTTGTATTTTATATAAGGTGTCTCATATAGAGCTGTGCACGGGCCAAATCTATGGCCCGAGCCCGGCTCGGGCCCACAGAGTGCGCCGAAGGCCTGTCCAAAACCGACGCCAGAGGGCTGCAAGCCCGCCCGGCCTGGTCTGACCTGACATTATGAAGGTTTGCGGCGGAAACAAGATGTTGTTTTTTAATTATATGGCATTTTATTTAACATGTCAAAGTGAAACATAAGCATACGGCACATGACGGTCACTATATGCAACGATTACAAGTTAGTTGGCGGGTAAAAATAAGCTGTCCAGTTATTCGGGTTTCAGTGAAGTGCAACTCTCCTGCATCACATATGCCACTCAACTGAAGATTCCTTTACTGCTCGCACTTGCCATTGTCATGGGTGCAACACCTGCGCAAATCGTGCCAATTTGATACTATTCTCAATTGTTGCACCGAGCTGCGCCAAACCCATGAAATTCGCTAAAATTTTACCATGCTGCGCCAAAATGCCCAGCCACATTCAAAATTTTCTTTAGAATGTGCTAATTTGGTGAGAAATGCAGGCTCTGTCGCCCTGCATTTGCAGCTACACGTGCAGCTTGTGTCATCAGTCGGAGCGTGCAGACCCGGGCTATAGTGCCTAGAATACACTTAAAATATTCAAGGCACTCGCCCTATGCTCTGGAAACGCGATCGAACAGATAAAGTAACAACGCTGCGCGCTCATTGGTCTGCAGACTGCAGCGGATACCTGTGGACGGGACGACGGAACTTGGACAAAAATTTGCTGCTGTAGCTATCGACGCTTCGCGGAAAATGTAAATTTTCTAGCCTGAAAACGCAGCTATGGCTTGTTAAGAACTAAACTGGAAGCGTACACCACGTTTTTCTCGCACAAACTAGCTCGACGTGCTGCGAATGCCGGCGTTGCCAGCAACCACGTTGTTTGGTTAGCAGTGGCACATGAAACATTTTTGTCTTGAATTGCGTCATCCCTGCCATGGTCCTGGCGATAGATATCCGATACCGTTGCCGGGCCAACGGGCGCATGCCGTTGTTACTTTATCTGTTCGAACGCGCCTTGCAAGGGAGCCGAAGCGGCACCTAACCCTCCCGCCCTTAAGGTAAAAAAAGGGGGTGGGGGGAGGGTTGGTGGAAGTGTTGAAAATTTTTTGGCTTTGGTTCTAATGCTGCTTGAGCCACCTTCGCTGTAGGGCACCAGTGCTCTGCGGAAAAGCATATTGAAATTCAGAAGGGAATGTTAGCGCTAGTGGGACACTGCACATTTTGCTCAGTTACTCATGAATTTATACGCCGCACAATTCAGAATACCAGTATAATCACTGATGTCTAAATAAGCTACTGGCAATCATTTAAAGCAGTGTATGACATTTTTTAACCTAAAAAACAAACAAAATTGTGTGCCAGTTTTTTTTTCGCCACCCTTACTCCTCGGTTTTACGAATCTCACAAATTTCAAAGTTGCGAGCTTGGCAGATTTATATGTAAGTTAGCAGTGTCTGTCATGATTTGACAGGTGCAGCAAATGCTAATATGGACTTTATTATTGTTTGTTCAGCGGGGTGGTTCATAATCCTACTTTTATTGAAGTAGCAGTGCTCATGTTCACACTGCACGATTTAGGTGATGTTGAATGGTTTCAACATTTTTTTTTTTTTTCTAAATGTACGCCATATTTTGTTTACTGCTCCAAATTGGGTGTTTCATGAAGTGCATGTTTTTTTTTCCTTAACCTGCTCCAAATTTGAAATTTAGTGCTCCAAAAGTAACATTTTGCTGCTCCAAAAATTGCTCCAAATTGTATTTCGGCTGTTGCTCCCCTGCAATATATATTTTTCAGAAGCATGGCAAGTTTGAAATATTGAGATCTTTTTTTTTTCTTAAATTTTGTAACGCAGATGTATAAGAGGATAATCATCCGTATATAGACAATCGCAAAGCTTATCTTGTGTGCCTTCACCCTCTCACGTTGTGTTTAAAATGGCTAAAGAAAAGCAGAACCGAGAAATGGGGCGGGGGCAGTCGCGAAGAAGGTCCTATGCAGTGGAAAGCAGTTCCGGCACGTCTTTATTTCTGGCTTGATTCGACCTTTGCATCTGACATGGTCCGCCTGACAAAATATAATGAAGCCCGAGCCCGGGCCCGATAAGAGGAGGCGACCTGATCAAACCTGGCCTGCGAACCGGCCTCGGGCTTTCGGGCTACGCAAGCCCGTGCACCCTTCTACTCTCTTATAGGCAGGCTACTACACATCCATTTTCTTATGAACACGTATTTCAATGCAGGCACTCTAGTGTCTTGCATCGTGTCTCTTACCAAGGGGTTCGACTGTGTGTGCGTGTGCGTGTTTGTGTAGCGAGAGAGAGAGAGAAAATCTTATTGAAAGTATTAAGAAGATAATAAACAAATGTCTGTTACTTAAGCAAAGGTTTCGTTTTCTTGATGTGTACACATACATCCTGTACTTATTTTGCACACGAGTTGTGAAAATGCCGCAATTTTCGTCACTCTGTGGCTTTGTTTGTAATGTGACCACGGCACCAGACTGCTTACTTGTCACTTCCCCAGGATCCTAATTATAAGATACTCAAAGGAAAAGGAGCGGGCATAAACAGTCTCCTGCAAAAAAAAGCTGCAAAGTAGAATGTCCAATTGGCAATGGATGAAAACCTGAGCTGAGTTTTTTGAAAAATACTCAAAGCTCTCCGCCTATGTAATGAAGGTTTCTGCTCATTTAATTGTTGACATACGATCATGTGACCACACGAATATTGAGTTAAAGATAAGCTTTAACTCAAAGATAAGAATTGAGTTAGAGATAAGATTTTCTTGTATTTTGAGCTTTCTGGACTGAATAACGACTGTGTGCCCTTAACGCTGCTGTTCTCACTGCACTAATCTGTCCATACCTCAATCTACATCACATGCGAGTAAAAAATGAAGGGTTAATTAGTGTTGTGGGGCCTATTTTCAGCAGACATACGAGTCGAAAAATGTAAGTTTTTCCCAAAGTTACATATTCATTTTTATTTGCTTTCACAAGTTCAGTTTCACTACCTTCATGACCAAAAAAAAAACTGAAGATTATAATTAAACTCAAAGTAGGTTAAAATGGCTCTTAAAAAGCTCAAGGCGACTACTAAAAATTAAAGAGAGTTTATTGTCTAGAGTCTCTTGGATATTGTCAGCTGTCCGCTTGTCATTGCATTTCGCAAGAGGAATTGACTAAAGCGACTTGCTCAAAATAACGATTTTCAGGCTCTCATAATGGAATAAATCATATTTAAGAACATATATTTGCCGCTTAGATGAGCTTTGACTTATACCTTTAAAATGTGTTTTTCTGAAGGTCTATTTTTGGGCTGCTACTTGAGTTCAGACATGTTTTTAGCACTTTTGATAGCCAGAGTAGGATATAATTCTGCTCGCATATTCCTTAACATGTCAAAGGTGCAAGTATCTTTTTGAAAACTTGATATTGCTAGTATAATTATGATGAATCTAAAGCAATCAAACTAGTATGCACTGAGGATTCTAAGAATTTTCACATTACAATTTTTCTTGTACTATAAGATGTTTTATACCACTTTTTTGATAACTATTTGAATTTATATTTAATGTGGAGTAATATGAGCCATTAATGGCTCAGGACCACAAATGTTTAATGGCATAAGAAGTTTATCTATAATGAATTATATTTTACACATTGTCCTGGCCCAAAACAAAATTTTTGCCGAGCTACTAAAAACTAATTACATAATTGAAATCAGCGTAAAAGCATTCATATGTACAGTGTGTACATACACACAGTAAAAAATATTATCGCCCTAGACTACAGATTAAAGGAACTTTTTCTTTAATTGCATCTCTCCTCTAGTTAATTATTAAGGGTTTGTTAATTTGAGTATACAGGCAGATAAAATTGTTGCATTGTATAACTGTCTAATGCATTGCTATGAAGGAAAGAAGTCTAAATTTAAGGGGTTGTTTTCTTTGTTAGACATAACATTAGTGAGAACTAACAGACAGTGATGCCAAGGCAAGTATAGATGATATTATTAGTAGCAATTGTAATGTAAATGTAAAGAAAAAAAAATGAATGAAAAGATTACTTGCTGCCAGCAGGGATCGAATTTGTGACTTTCGAATAACGTATCCGGTGCTCTACCAAATGAGCAGCGTTGGTCATCCTTCCGTCCTCTCTGTAGGTATATAGTACAAGCACTTAAACTCGGGAGTGTCAGGCAGCGCTGCAAGTAGCTATTGCGGCGAGTATGGAACACTTTTTTGCCTGTTAGCAACATATAGCACATGATCTTATTACTAACTGGCAGCTGACCAACAGTCCCTCGTCTGACAAAATTAGACTCCCATTAGCGAGGGTCTCGTTTTGTGAATGACGAGAAGACCCACTTCCGGCCCAGTACTGCAGTCAGTAGTAAATTGCACATCATTAAATAGCGTAGACAGGCAGTTTAGCATGTGCTCACGTGGTCCGTAAACTTGCGTAGTTGATCGTAGCTACCGACTTGCTACGTTTTTTGTTCTAACGCTAGCCATATCTAATCGGCTACTTTCGCAAGTCTATTCTTATTTAATTATTTGTTGGACGGAGGGGCATATGCCTCTCACTTTTTAGTCCTTGTTTTCAGTGGTGTTGCTTTTTAAGAGAGCTCTCGTTACCACATCTAAGCCACTAATTTCATCTATTGAGCCTGCTACAACATTATTTATGCAGTTTCATAGTGATTCTGCCAAGTGGAATCATGCAACAAGTCAAGGGGCTTTTTTTCTTTTATTTGGATCTGAATTTCAGTTTTTGTATGTTTTTATAGCTTAATTTAAACCAAAACACAAAGTTGCTGGGTGAATAAATCATGCCGGCACCACAGTAACCACTTAGCAAAAACTGTCAGCTGTTTTTACTGATGTTTAAGGATGAATAGAAAAGCAAAAGCAGTGTGATTCACTTGCTCAATATCAGGCTTAGCATGCATCGCAATGGCTTATGTGCTGTTTGGCCCATGCTGATCGCATTGTTTTACAGTGGAGCTGTCCAGCTTTCTGTTGCGCTGTGTGGCGACACTACAAAACTGTCAGCATCATGAACTGGCATGAGTTTTCTATGTTTTCTTTCTTGTCTTCGCCCTCTCCTTCTGCTTTGCTCACTGAATGTGCATGCCGATTTCTCTATGTGGGATGCAGTAACTTTGATATGCAAAAAAATGCACATGTTAAGTTGCGGAGCTCGAGCGCACTCTAGCCAGTGAAGTGTGCTCTTGTAAACTTGACTGTCGAAAAGAGGCTTTCTATGCATGATTACGGAGCGCACTCTACACACTCCAACCATGAGACACCGCACAAGGGCCTGCACGAAGCTCGCTCCTGCGACGACTTCCGGAAAATGACGTGTTTCTGACTCTCTTCTTTGATAAAGTGCGTTCTCTTTTTCACCTGTTCCTGCCGTAGGAAGCAGCATAGCATTTACCATGTAACTATTTCGTGCCCCCGAAAGCAGTCGGTGGAAATGGCTATTAAGGTAAGCTCCGAAAGTGTTGCACTAGAGCACATCGGAATGTGTTCCTTTAGTGCACTAGCTTAAAGGGGCCCTGTAACACCTTTTGAGCATGGTCAGAAAACGTTGCCGATCGGTAGTAGAGGCTCCCGACAACACGCTAGCCAAATATTATAGCGCAGCACACGGCATGGAATTCGCAATAAATTATCAGTCAGCTGAAATTTCCTTTCTCTTCTCTCGACAAATCACAGAATAAGCCCAAAAATCAGTCGTATTGAGCTCATCTATCAGCCATTGGCTGATACTGAACATGGTGTGTTCGGTTGTTATAAAGATCGTTGGGGAGGCCGCTACTTGTTCACGCGTGCACGCGAGATCTCACTGAAAAACTCGCGCATTCGAAGAAAAAAAAAGGAAAAAGTGCTGAAGATCAGAAGGCACGCGTGGCGTTTTTTGTTTGTCTCCTCCCATCCCTCTCTGCTTAGTTTCCAGTGCTTTCGTCGGGACAAGAGAAGAGAGAATGCAATTGCAGCATGTGACAAATCTTAGTAACTCCACTCGTACTGGACAAATTCATAAAATTTTTGCGGCATTCATTTTTTTGAGGCAATACGCTTTTCCGGTTAATTAATTCCATGGTTACTCAAAAACTTGTTTCAGGGCCCCTTTACCACACCGAATGACTACAGAGAAAGAGGGAAAAAGATAGAAATGGAGAGGGAAGAG
The DNA here is from genome assembly GCF_043290135.1 of Rhipicephalus microplus. Classification (NCBI taxonomy): domain Eukaryota; kingdom Metazoa; phylum Arthropoda; class Arachnida; order Ixodida; family Ixodidae; genus Rhipicephalus; species Rhipicephalus microplus. The sequence continues at coordinate 85,596,721 of NC_134710.1, forward strand.
AAAAAGAAGATACGAGGCGGGAGGACGAGAGCTGGGAAAGATAAGAAATACAAAGAGATAGAGGGAAAGAAAGAAAAGATAAAAAGATAGGGAATTCTAATAGAAATTGATAGGAAAAATGTATAGAAATGAGAGGGCAAGCATAGTCATGTATATAACAGTATACTCTCGTTGAACGGAACCAGAAGGGACCAGGAAAATGTGTTCTAATTAACAGGAGTTCCATTTACTGAGAGAGGAACAAGGGTTGAGAATCCAAGTATAAAACCGATCGTGCTGGAGGCAGTTGTTCATTTAAGCAGCACTTCCGTTTAACAGATTTCCGTTTACTGAGAGTCTACTGTATAGCATAGCATGGGGTAGGAGAGGGAAACGTTAATGAGGAGGAGGTGAAAGAGTAAAACATAGCACAGACTTCTATAGTTGTATAGTAAAGCAAGGTGTTGAACAAGAAAGTGAAGGTAGGGAGCAGGGCAATGTGTATACAGTGTATACGTAGTAATCAGGTCGGCAATGTGACCAGCTCTACTTCTGTCTTCGCACCACTAATGCGTAGCTGCCCCAGTTTTGTTTTTCTTAGTGATAAAAAGAGGATCTTGATTGTTGAGGAAGCATTTGAGCTATTTTGGAGGTTGCCAGGAAACTCTTAACAATAGTGGTGACACAATAGCTGCTTTTCCAGATAAGCATCAGTTCTCCAGATAGACTCTCCACCTAAACTTGACTGGCACGCAATGGCAAGGCTGCTAGTGCTCAACTAGCAAAAAAGGAGCGCACGTGTAGTACACGCACATTGTGTGTTAATGTTCAACTATGTGAATATTGCCTCGTGCCATTTCACAAGAAAATTAAACCATTTCAAGTGAACTGCTGTACATTTTATGAAGGGGGTCTAAGTGGACAGTGCGACATATGCCCCTTCCCCCCCCCCCCTTTTTTTTGTAATAAAGCGCTTTTCTACTTTCATATTGGCTTTTACAGAAAGAAATTTGATGAATAACTCACAAAAATGGTGTGTAAAAAAAGGTCTAAGTTGCAGGAAAGACTGCTTCTGCCATTTGAAGAATTCGATAAGCTTTCCTCGTCTCTGACTGTTTTCGTGTCTTAGTCAACATTCCTTCACCTCGGGTCTCTTGAGCATACATTTCAGGTGAAATAGTGTCCTTACATCATGGGTGCTTTCAGTGTAACCTGTCTTTGCAATCATAATAATTATCATCATATATTAAATGATTTCGGGCTTTTAGCAGTAGTTTATAAATGCTACCAACCATTCATGCACAAAATTTAAGGCTGCCCTGCATACGCCATTGGCCATACCATGCTGAATGCGCCGGTTCTCGTCCAGGCTGCCCTGCATACAAGGGCGGACAGAAATTCCCAGGTCATGCTGCAGTTACATAGCATAGCGGCTTGGGAACTTATGACCACCTCTGTACATATGTACGATTTGAATTTACGTGACTTGCCTGAAAATTTATTTCAAAATGAAATGCCGGTTGTACATTACAGACAGTCATTTTGTCTTGCATCAACAGGCACGTGCCCTTATTCATAACAGCCTGCTTAGGCAAACTATCGCATAGTGCAAACAACTTTTGATGATTGAACAAATTTTGCAAGTTGTGTTTGCAGTACCATCAACAACTTTTGAACTGTACCAGTTAGCTTGCAATGAACTGAGCAAAGTTTTATCAAGGCACTCTCACAATTTGCTTGATGTGAGGTATGTTCAGTGTACGTGAAGGCTCCAACTACAATCTTGAAAAATGTCAACTTGCAAGGTTACTTGAAGGGTTGACACTTGACAAGCAATAGAATGCACATAAATAGCATGTTTGCTTAACCTGGCTGTCTGAGATCAACTTTGGTATCGTACAAACCATAAAATATGTCAGGAATGTAGCCAAGAATGCAAGTGATGCTCTGATTGCATCAGGTCAAGGGTGAATATCATGTCCTACCAGTTTCCTTGCATACATTGGGATGTTTCTATTCACTAAAGATACTTGCACTCATCATGGTGCAGCATGCAACATGAAAACATTAAAATGCAGCATGAGCTTTCATTTACATCAGCCCTTTTGTACCCACTTATGTACACAATTTATTTTTGCCCTGAGTAACAAATGATGACAAATATGAATCAAGAGATAGAGCTTTAGGTGTAACAGCTCCATAAAAATTTGACTTGCGGTGCGCTGCGTAATATTGAAGGCGATTACTTAGACATAGACACTACCACAATTTATGTACTTTTTCAAGTGCCAACAAGTTTGCCTTGCATCAGCATACACCTGCCTCTATTTAGAGGCAGGTGTATTTAGAGCAGCCCACCTATTAACTATCGAATCCTTCATACACTTGTGCATAAGCAGTGTTTCCTGCAGTTTAATTGAGAGTAGATTTTGCAAAAGTAGCTGATTAGATTTAGCATGCATTAGGATAGAAAACATAGCAATTCGGTAACACTTGGAAGGAACAAAATTCCTCATAATTCATTTAAAAGGGATGGCAGCCCACACAAAGGCATCCCTGACATTTTTCTTCCCTTTTTTACTACACAAATGGCATAGTCACACATATGAGTCTCTGTACATCATCTGTAGATGGTCTTTTAGTAAATCCTCTCTGGAAATGAGATTTTCATTGTGAGGGTTGAGCAAGATAAGTGTGAAAACTGGAAGCATTCCATGCATACTGTGTTGTATCGCATTATGTAGATGATAGTGGCATAGGTTTTACTTTTCCTTAAGGGTATAAAAGTCTTACCTTCGAACGTCGGGCTTGGGCACCAATAACAGTGTGGGCAAGTGCTAGCCGATTTTTCTGTTCTTCCTGGTCGCTTTGAGTCAGGTGTTGTCCCCAAGTATAGTTAATTAGCTATTAAAATGTAATTCATTCCTGTAGTAATACATAAAAACCTTCTTTTGAGATCTGACCGAGTTCTAAGCCTGGAGCTTCTGTACTTTATCTGTGTTCTGTCTTGCTTTTCCTTCCAGCTGTTCAAGCTGGCTCTACCACCAGGTATGTTACTGTAGATAGCAAGACTGCTGCAGCATCAGATGGCACCAGGCCAAACATCGTAGTGGTGACATCGGTACCTGAAATCCCCAAAGAAAACAAGCCACTTCGTTCTGGTTCTCTGGCACTCTTTTTTCGAAAGGTATGACTGATAGCGATTAATGCTGCTGATATAAGCTATATTCTGATTTGGTTAAATCAAGTTGTCCAAATAAAGCACCTATTCAAAATTTATATACACAAAAAGGGTCTCTAAACAGAAATGCCAAGTGCAGCCCATAAAGTGCCCCTTCATTTTTTTGTGTGTTTCTAATATCGCAGTAATATCATGAATATTACAGGAGGAAAATGAATGTCAGGGCTTTATAATTTCGAGCCAGAACTCTATTGCGATCAGATTGGCGTAACAACACTCATATTTATGCATTTTTTCTGTATTTGAGCTTGGAGGCTGTAGAAGGTTTCGGCTTTTAAGTGCAGTGCTGCCATTTTTTTTTTTTTTTTTTGTGAAATCATTAACTAGGCCCAAGTCGGTGCTGTTGAGTGTATCTGGTGCAGGAATTGCAAGGAAGTGTTGCCACCCATATGGCTTTTTCATCTATTATGGCTTTTCAATCTCCCCCCCTCCCTGTTTGTTTTTTCTCTCCCCTGAAGCGTTTTTTTTTTTTTTTTTTCTCGATAATGTAACAAAAAGGGTAGTTTGTTGTAATATAAATTACATTATTTTTCTTTTTGATCTCAAAGTTACAGGGGCATTGCGACACTTTCAGCATGGCCAGAAAATGCTGCTGATAGGTGGTCGAGGTTCCTGAGAACTCGTGAGCCTGGACGATGAAAGGGCAGCACTCGACCTCGAATTCACCATAAATTCTCAAATTCAGCTAAAAATCACTTTTTCTCAACGAAAGAGTGTTATATATACTAAAAATATTTGCATCATAGTCTAAGTAATCTGCCATTGACTGATTTGAGCATGGCATGCTCAGGAGTCACTGGAGCCATGCGTGATCGCGTTGAAAAGCTGTGCGTTCGAAGAGAAACAAAGAAAGAAAAGGTGCTCAAGGTCACGAGGTGCACGTGATATACTGTCTTCCCCCTTTTTATCCGTCTCTGCTTAGCTTCGAATGCTTTCATTGGGACGAGAGAAGAGAGAAAGCAATTACAGCGAGAAACAAATCTTTCCTCTCGTACTGGACAGATTCAAAAAATTTTTCCGACGGTCGATTCATGAGGCAATGAGCTCCTTCAAAGAAGCTATTCCATAACTACCTGGACAAACGTTGCGGGGTCCCTTCAAAGGAACACTAAGGAGCAAAACGATTTTGCGCGTATCAGTAAAGTACAATTTGACAATCACGATAACGCCACTCTTACTACGACATTAGTTAAGGAGAAAATAGGCTAAAAAAAATGCAGGTGGCAATGTCACCTTGAAATGTCCGCTACAAACACCGTGACGTAAGAAATTTTGAAGGTGTGTACTGAGTTTTACATAGCTTTTATTCGAATAAAATGAAGTACATTATTATCTGTGGCTGCCTCAAACTTAGCATACAAAATTTCAGAGAATTTGATCGAGCCAATGCCACAAAAATACCAAAAATACATTTTGAAATTTCTGACATCACACGCAGAGATATTGACTCTAAATTTTAAACAGAAACTTAACCTTGATTTTTTCTGCTAATAATGAACTTATGATAGTGAAGCGTGTGGCATTAGAGTTTTCAGAGAGCAATTCGTCAAGCTAAACCAAGTCATTGTTCTTCTTTAGTGTCCCTTTAAGGACCGGACAAATTGCTGAAAAATTATGTAGCAAGTTACTTCTGTGGAGTGGCATGTAGGTGGAAATTTCCTATGGCGTTTGTTTTGATAACGTCCTTGTAAATTACGGAGATGTACATTTAGTTGGTAAGTCGGTCAGTATGGCTTGAGTTTAATCGGTCTGTTAAATGCTACTCAGTGCACTGTCTTATTTTGCCTTGGCTTTTCTCTAAAATATATTCGAAAGTTGTTTATTCTCTCTTCGGTAAATGTCAGTAGCATGTGACGTTTAACCCTTTTATTGTCAGTTTCATTGGAGGTGATGCACACTTAGTGTGGCTTTGGTTATGTGTTACAAGTGAACTCACAGTTTCTGCATCAGTTATGCAGAAGGGAAAAGAATATGAACCTAGTGGTGACAAACACACTCTTGGCATCATTCTCACATTGCAATCTGGCAGAATAGGAATCTGGAAAACATGCTGCTGACTCAAAAAAGCAATTGTTTGAGCGAGTTGAGGGTACCGTAAAACCGGAGTATAGGTCAGACCGGAATATATGTCTACCCCCCAAACTTTGAACCTCTGAAAAAGAAATCTTTAAATATCGCAAAGTATCGCATTGCACCCTTACCTTAGTGAATACGCGACACAACCAGCTGCACTGTGGTGACATTTCTTTTTATTTGGACACTAATCTTATGTAGTTATACGCCAGAAGGCTACAAAGTGCTCACACTTAGACTCGTCGCGCCCAGAGTCGCGCGCTATCTCAAGAGCTTTCACGCGGATGCACTCTGCTGTTTGGGGTAGCGACCTTGCACGCAGCTCCCGGATGAGCTTGGCGACTAGCATTTCCATTTAGGGGTGCACTGCAGTCTGTCCATGAAATGACTTTTTTTGTTGTTGTTGCTGCTGCAGGATGTAACTCTCTGCTTTTGGCTCCTCCTGTATCGGACGCTTTTCTACGATGCATTGAATTCCCGTTGTGCCGCCAGGTTGCCATGCGCTTCGGCATACTCGATAACTTTTTCTTAAAGCCTATCGTAAACTGCCGTCGACTACCACTCATTTCTGAAAGAAATAGAAAAAAGAAAATAGCAGACTGACAGTAGATAACCAAGGCAAAATGGCGTTGCCAAAATACTAGGCCTTGCCTAGCCTTTCCCAAGGGCAGCACTGCTGATGCTCACGTTTGCAATGGAGGCTTTCGATTTCAGCTGCCCATTGTTGCAAAACTTCCACATTTTTTCTGCCAATGACCGGTATATAATACGGGGGCCGACTTTAATACGACGAGGGTCAACTTTAGTAAAGAAAAAAACGTAAAGTTCAGAAAAAGTAAAACATCAATAAATAATTATGTCGGAATCGTACAAAATTATTCCAACAATAAAACATTATACTGATGAAACAGCATGCATTATAGACTAGTGTGCAAGGTAATTGGTAGGACTGAGCAAGAATACAGAATATGTGTAACTACCATTAGAATGTTTTTTTTTTTTGCATTCTTTATGAATAAACAAAGTACTGGATTAACATCTAATGAAAGAGACAAAAATTTCTCCTAATGCTCCTTCGAAGGGCGCTTTACGGGAACCCCGTCAGAAATTTGTGTTATGGAATAGTTCCAACGCACGATGGGAATCTTCAACTGCCAGATTTTATTGAGTGGGTGAAGTAATGACAAATGACAATTACGATTAGAAGAGCTGATGCTTTCTTCCCTTGTCTCAGCCAACAATGCTCTTTTATTTTGTACAGACGAATCTCATTTATTCGAACACACTTAATTCGAACTTCAGGTTAATTCGAACTCACGATGAGGTCCCGTCAAAGCTATGTGTTTTCCAATGGGCGAAAACGCCCGATAATTCGAACTCGCAAGCACTTGCGATGGTTAATTCGAACATACCGCGCTCCGAAAATGCTCTCAGCACACCGCCCAATCCCGCAGCGTCACCTGTGACATCTCAACGCCGCGCGCGAAGGAAATGAAAAGGAAAGAAAAGGCTGCAGTGGAATGTTTGCTCTCTCTCTCTCAAATGCCGATCTGAGACGCGCCCATGTCACGCTTCTCTCTTTTCCGTTCCTGCCACGTAAAGACCCTTCTCCTTCCAACGCTGCTCGCGGAGAGGAAAAAAAAAAAAAGAAAGCTGTCGCTGGGTTGAATAAATGTGTGGTTGAAGGAAAGGAAAAAGGCACTATCTTCTGCAGCCCTTGCCCCTTGCGGGAGCATGGCTCTGCGCCTTGAGTGGGTCGGGGGGGGGGGGGGGGGGGTCTCTCACGCTCCGGTGTCATGCTTCCCCCTTTTTCGTCCCTGCCACGATAGAGTTTCCCAAAATACTAACTATAGGGAACTCTGGCGCTAGTGCCTATGGGAGCTGCAATGCATGGCACTTCAACGAGCTTGGGAATGATGGGTAGTACACACATTTGTCTAATTTTCGTACTTCTGGCCTGCTTCTGGCTCCGTGTGTGTTCGTGTGGCTTGGAGCAGTTTTTTCACGAAAGCATAAATTAGCAAATGTTCACCGTTTGTGCTTCACAACCTTATTCTTTTAAGCTTACTATTTCGAATCAAGTCCCTAAGTTCAAAAGGGTTCGTTCTTTCTTTCAAAACAAAACCGAAACACAGCAATAAACAAAGCCGCAAGTACGGTTCACCGCCCGCAAGTACGAAGACTAGGCAAATGGGTGTACTGCCCATCATTTTCATGGTCGCTGAACGATCGCATCGCCAGAGTGCCCTCTAGTTAATTTTGAGAAACTCTATGCCTGCCACGTAACCCTTCTCCTTTCAACAACGCACATGAAGAGAGCAAAAAAAAAAAAAAAGGCTGCCGTGGAGTGTTGGTCTTTTTCAAATGCCGACCTGCTTCTCTTTGCATAGAGACGCTCCTCCTTTCTCGTCACGTGCTGGCCACGCTGTGGCTGCATAGCGGATAGCAGGAGGCTCCCCTACACAGTCGTTGTCGTCGTCTTTGGAAAGTGTCGGTGCTGGTCATTTCCGCGCGCAACTTCTCTTGCCAGGAGAATGCTGAAGCCGAAGTAGAAATGCTTTGCAAGCTGCGTGCGAAATTGACTCGCTGCAAGCCAAGCGTGTGCAGACGCACATCACCGATTACTTCAATTCCTGCGATGTCCTGGATGTCCTGCGATTTGTGAATAAATTTAAGTCTTCTAAAACTTCCCCCTCGTGTGATAACTCAATGCACATGCGCCACTGCACGGAGAGCCCTCCGTTTATTTAGCTTTCAATAATTCGAACAAATTTTCGGGCCCCTTCGAGTTCGAATTATGGAGATTCGACTGTAGCTAAAAGCTCTTAAAATAGTATGTTGAGAAAAAAGAAACACTAAGCGTTTTACTTTTTTTGCATTTCTCAAGTGAATAACAGAGCATTCAGAAGATTTTCTTCCTAAAGGTTTTTATTTTACTCCTTCTTTTACCAGGTTTACCACTTGGCAGGCGTGCGTTTTCAAGACCTCTGTGCAAGGCTGGGAATCCTGCAGAAGGACATACAGCTCAAAATATGGACATGTTTCGAGCATTCTATTGTCTCCCACATTGATCTCATGAGGGACCGACATTTGGACCAGCTTATTTTGTGTGCAGTCTATGTCATCACTAAGGTAAGGCAGCATTTTAACTCTTTAGCACCTTCTTTTCCTGTATTGGGGGGGGGGGGGGGGGGTATGTTATACTCAAGGTCTTTGCTTGCTAAAGGATAATTAATTGACCATTTTTATGATTCGTAAGTGCCCTTACTTGCACTGCACATTTGCCCGACTAATGGTGGTACCGGTTGTGCTTCAAGTGAAGCTGAAGTCTTAGTTGCACGTGCCGAGGCTTTTCTATTAAAGTCGAGCCCGCTTATAACGAACCTCAGCGGGATGCAACATCTATTCGCTGTATCCTGAAGTTAGTAGTAAGTGAAACACAGCTTTAAAAATGTTGTGAGGGAGTTTTTATTATTATTATTATTTAAAAGTTCGTAATACACGTTTCATAAAGCTGAAGTGATAGGGGTGGTCTTGGGTTTATTTAAAGCGGCAGTGTGCTTCTCACCGAGGCCCGTGGCATATACCAGCAGCCTGAGGCTATTAATATTAATGTAGCTAATTGCTACTGTTGCAAGCACGCTTGTGGGCAATGGCTCCAAAGTTTCGTTGTCGTTATCATCCAATTCCTCCAAATCACTTTTGCTGCACACTTAATTCACATTGTCCTCATCCATGCACAGTTTCACGGCATCATCATCAGCCGTAATGAAATCATCGCAACAAATTTCCACCTGCGCTCCCATGTCAAAGTCGAGAACGCGCTGCCACAAAGCACTACTGGAGTGGTCCTGTTTGGAAGCTTCAGGCTTGGCATCGGGTCTAACATCGATGAAGTCAGCCTCGCAGAAACAGTTTTGCACACATGTAGCTGTCACCTCCACGCACGAAGCCTTCACCACCTTCACAGCTGCATGCTGGGACATCCGAAGTGGCAAGTTGGCTGCCGGGTGGTCAACAACCATGAGCAAGTGCTCCACAACACAGCAGCTATAATAAGTCTTTAATGCGTGAGTTACGTCCAAGCCAAGCGGTTGCACTTTCGTCGTTTTGTTGAGCGGCAGGAAAAGGCACGGAAGGCCTCCCTTCCGCCTTCCTGACCACACACGCACACCAACAGTGAGCATGCACTCTAACTCAACATATAAGCTGGGACGCGTGTGTGGTGTTTGCGAAAGACGTAAGAAGCACCGGCAGCACCACCGTACAAAAAGACGTTTATTGTACGCAACACATCGAATATATATATAAAGGACAGACGCGTCCCCTGGGGGTGAAAGAACACAAAGTAAAAACCGAAACTGAATATAACATACTCCCTGCCTTATATGTAGTGATTAGTTATTAGTAAGTGTTAGTAAGAAACCCCTAAGCATGCACTGTACATTTTACACGCTGTATACACATACATATTTACACTACATACACACTGTGCTATACACACAGGCAACTAGTGGGTCTGATTGTCCTTGAGCCAGACCGGTGGCCGGCGCTCTCGGGACGGCCGATGGGGATGCTGCACGGCCGGAGATGGTAATGAGCTTTTAGAGCTCTGTAGTACGCCAGGAGACCGCGATCGCGGCCCAGGAGAAGGCGGCTGCAGCATGGCAGGCTCCGGTACAGGCAGCTGCGGATCAGGAGCAGGCGACTGCAGCACGGCAGACTGCAGTACGCCAGGAGGCGGCGGCAGCAGGGCAGGCTGGGGCACTTGAACCGGAAGCTGTGGCGCAGGTAGCTCCGAACATTGGTATGGTGGACTCGTGCCCCTCTCAGGAACCCGGGAAAGCTTGGAGGCGTTCCATGTGCGGCCGTCTGCAAGTCGGAAAGAGGCAGGTCCCCTCTTCCCCAACACCTCAGTTGGCGAGGAAAAGGAGCGATCCCCCTTGAAGCGAACGGACGGCTTCTTGATACGAACGTAATCACCCACAGCTATCTTTGGCTCCTTAGCAGCTCTCCTGCGGTCCCTGTACTCCTTACTGCTTTGCTGTTAAAGCCGGACCCTTTGGCACAGTCGCGCCAGTTCCTTTGCTGGGTCTTTTGCAAACGCTGGTGCCGAAAACCCTACAACATCCAATCTGGTTCGGGGCATTCGCCCATGCAGCAGAACTGCTGGGGCAACTCCAGTGGTAGCCTGTGGAGTACAGCGGTAAATAGAGAGGTAGTCCGTAACTGCTTGTCGGATAGGTCTCCTTTCGAGGAGTGAAACCTGGATGAAGTTCTTCAGAGTTCGATTGAACCTCTCGACTTGCCCATTCGCCTGGGGGTAATATACAGACGAATGAGACAGCTTGATGGCTCGGTTTTGAAGGAAGGTTACAAATTCACGTGAAGTGAACTGCGGCCCATTGTCGCAAACAATCTCTTCCGGGTATCCTTCACGGGCAAAAACACTGGTTAAGAAGTCTTTCACGGTGCTTGTGGCCACTTCGCTGCAGAAATATATCTCTGGCCATTTGGAATGGTAATCAACCAGTGTTATAGCAAATTGGCTATTGTGAGGTGCATGTTCCAATTGGCCAACAATGTCTAGGCCCAGTTTCTGCCATGGCCTTTCAGGCCAGTCAATAGACTGCAATGGCGCTGGCGATGTTTTGGCAGACTTATCTGCCTCCAGGCAGATGCGACAGTTTTTCACGGCAGATTCAGCTTGCTTGTCCATCCGTGGCCACCAGAATAGCTCACGAAGTCGCGCCTTTGTGCGCGTGATGCCCGGATGTGCCTCGTGGGCAACGGCGATGAACTGAGCCGTGAGTGAGGACGAAACAATGAGGCGTTCTGCGCGCAGTAGAAGGTCATCAACAACAGAAAGTTCTTCGTGCACAGAGTAGAAAGGTTTTGCCTCCTCTGGTATGGACTTTTGTGGTGGCCAAGAACCGAGCACGAACAACTTGACCGTTTGCAGACAACCATCGTTGAGGACGGCTTGCTTGAATTCTTCCTTCGTCACGCAAGCCGACTCGACCAACGACACAATTTCTTCATCCTTGGCCAGCTGTGCCTGCGCGGCAGGAGCTGGCAGCCGAGAAAGAGCATCTGCCACCGTGTTGGTGGACCCCTTGCGGTACTCGACAGTGAAATTGTAGCATAGGAGTCGCACATTCCAGCGTGCGATTCGAAGTGGCCTTCTGCCACGTCCTTGCGAAGACAGCAACGATACCAACGCCTGATGGTCCGTTCGAATCTTGAAATGGCGACCCCAAAGGTAAGTGTGCCATCGTTCGCACGCCCAAATGCATGCCAACGCTTCGCGTTCGCCGACCGAGTACTTTCTTTCCGCTGGTGACAAGGTACGAGACGCGAAAGCCACTGTGCGGAGCTCATGGCCATTTTGCTGCTGCAGAATGGCTCCCAGCCCACAGTCAGAAACGTCGCTCGATACGATGACTGGAAGTGATGGATCGAACATGTGGAGAACTGTACTTGAAGAAAGCATTTCCTTGACCCTCCGGAAACTGCTGTCTGCTTCGGCTGACCAGATGAATGGCTCATTCTTGCGAAGCAGAACGCGCATAGGCTCGACCACCTGGGCCAAGCGGGGAACAAACTTGGAATAGTATTCTACAAGACCCAGGAATGAACGGAGGGCAGCAACATCTGTTGGCACTGGAGTGTTAACTACCGAGTCTACTTTCTCTGGAAGCGGCGAGATACCTTGTGCAGTGACCTTATGCCGTAGGAAAGAAAGTTCTGGAACGTCGAAGAGGCATTTGTCGTTCAATTTCAGGCCTGCGTACTTGACTTTCTGCAAGACCTTTGTTAGGTTCAAAAGATGTTCTTCTGCACTTTTCCCAAAGACTATCACGTCATCAATGTAGAACAACACACCAGGGCAGCCATCCAGAATTGTGGCCATCATCTGAAATGCCGCTGGGGCGGAAGCTAACCCAAAGCAAACTCTCTTGAACCGAAAAAGTCCTTCATGCGTGATGAAGGCTGTCAGGTCCCTGCTGTCAGGGTGCAAAAGAACCTGATGGTAGGCAGAAGCCAAGTCAAGTTTTGAGAAGTGTGTCGCACCTACCAAGGCATGAAGGAGTTCCTCTGTATGAGGCAACGGGAAGCTGTCTGGTACAATAGCCTTGTTAGGCTCCCGGAGGTCAACACAAATTCTGATGGTGCCGTCTTTCTTGTCAACGACAACAATGGGCGAAACCCATTCAGAAGCATCGATGCGTTCGATGATGTCAAGGCGCAGCAACCTGTGAAGTTCATTTGACACTGGTTCCCGAAGTGAATATGGAAGAGGGCGCAGCTTCGAAGATACCGGCTGCACGCCTTGCCGAATCTTGACACGATGCGTGAACCGCTTAGCAAGACCCAACTCGGGACTGAAAAGTGAACCGAAGTCGTGTTCCGAGGCTGGCGGAAGGTTTGCTTGCCTGGGTTGCTCTATTGACTGCATCGGAATGTGACAAGGTGTCGGGTCATTAACACGCGCCGGCGGGGCAACGGACGTGTGCAGGCACTCAAGAGTGAAGCCCTGTATTCAAAGATTTAGGGCCTTAATGCCGTCAAGGCCAATCAGACAAGTTCCTTGGCGAAAGATGTAGAAAAGAAGTGGTGCAGAGCGCCCTTTAAACTGAACGTCTGCCTGGAAACAGCCTAGCACGGAAATTGGGCGCTTCGAATAGTCAAACAAAGTGACATGCGGAGCTGGGAGGAGCCAACCACTTTGAAAATGTTGGTGAAATTCTCGCTCTGATAGAATTGAAACAGACGACCCTGAGTCAACAAGGAATGACAACTTGACATCCGCTACGCGTACTTGTATGTAAATTGCGCTGCGAGCAGGATGCTTCACAGTCAAAACTTGCTCAGAACTTCCCCCTGACAAAACATCGTCATCGATGCCAACTTCACGAATCCTGCCTTGCATTTGACGCTTGCGGTTGCATACTTTCTGAAAGTGGCCCTTGATACCGCAAAACAAACACTTCTTTCCCTGCGCAGGGCACTGTGACGCTGATGCGCGGTGATTCCGCGAGCCGCATCTGAAACAGTGTGGTGAAACGGACCGGCTATCTCTGTCTCGCCGAGGGGGGCAAGGCCCTTGCGGCGCACGCGAACAGCTAGCGCTTGGAGAGTTTTGCTGAAAATGCGCTTTTGGCTGGAAATTGAAGTTTCGCGAAGAATGCGAATACTGGGAACGACGCCGTACAGAAACAGGCTCGACCGAAGCAAAAAATTCCTTCAGCTCTTCAGCTGCTTACTCAAACTGAAGAGCGATCCGCACTGCGCTCTCGAACGAAAGGGAGGAACCCTCGAGCAGCAACCGTTCACGTACGCGGTTGGAAACAACACCGGCAACATATCGGTCCCGCAGACCATCATCTTGTGCAGCGAACGAACAATGCGAAATGAGCTCCCGTAAAGCAGCAACAAAGTCATGAACGGACTCGCCTGCGTGTTGGCTGCGGCGGTGGAAACGATGACGCTCGACGACGACGTTACACGACGTGGAAAACTGCTGCCGTAAGGCAGCAGGCGTCGGGAGGAACGGCGGCGGCGGAGCAAGGCCGGAGAAACTCATGGCGGGGCGAACCTGGACGACACTCGATGCTGAAGGTAGCTTGACGTGTTTATCCCATCCTCGTCGCCAATGTGGTGTTTGCGAAAGACGTAAGAAGCACCGGCAGCACCACCGTACAAAAAGACGTTTATTGTACGCAACACATCGAATATGTACATGAAGGATAGACGCACCCCCTGGGGGTGAAAGAACACAAAGTAAAAACCGAAACTGAATATAACAGCGTGCAACTGATCGGGGTGCGTTTCTTGCCAATATAAAAAAAAGAAAGTTATCAATTTAAGCCAGCGTGGCTGGTGTCGCAGAGCAGTGGCGACGGCCAAGAGTTATGATAGAAAGGAGAGCGTACAGTGGGAAGGCGGCCTTCCAAATTAATACACGCTGGAAAAAGATAAGTAGGGTAGCTTGCTTGAAAGGTTAAAAGTTGGGAGAAAGGCTTGCGTACACAGAGGCCAAAAAAACCGCATTGTGGCGCCAGTGGGCTGGCGTGGCCTTGGTGACTTCAATAGTTCGCGATACATACTGGGAAACAGACGTTTTTTACAGTTCCGCATGCATGTGGAGGGCATGCTAAGTGGAGTGCGAAAGAGGCAAGAACGGGCTCTGAACACAGAACGAATCACGAATAATCAATGTCGGTAAGGTAGCGCAAGCGTTTGAAGTGGAACGATATGGCACCGATCCAGACAAGACACAAACTCAGACAATCGGGTACAGTCGGTTGCGGCCGATGTTGGCAGACGGTTTGATCACTTGAGACCAGTGACGCCAGCGGTAGTGCAAAACTGAGGGTAGAGCAGTCAGCCGACTAGACTGGTCTCAGAAAGATCAGTGCCAGTATAGTCCCTAGAATATACCATTCATTCTAGGCACCATAGTGGCTGCGTGAAAACACAGGCCTCATCTGGCAATGTGGGGTGTTCAGAGTAGTGGTGATACAAAGGACGGAGGGATGCAGAGGAATGCGTAAAAAAAAAAAATTTGGGGAGAGCGACTAGAGAGCTGCCAAGGCAGTGTCGGCATTTAACAATAAAAATCTGTGTTGTGTCTTAAATGGAGGAGGAGGAAAGCGCTGGTGTTTCTTGGGTGATAAGTGCGAAGGCGATTCGAAACCAGTGTGCTCGAAGCTTCGGAAGTACGTGTGCGACCAGGGCATGCACTGTCTTCTAAATTGCATGTGGTTGTCGTTGTCACAACCGCTGTCGTCGAAACCGCGGTTGTTAGACATGATCATGTGTCGTGGCGATGTTACTGACAGAACTCCTAAAGTGTGCGCGTGGCCAACGCTCGAGCAGTCAAAGCAACTGTGTGGACGAAACCGCGGCAGTTGTGATCATAGATAGCTTAAAACGACTAAATTTTGAGGGCACATGGATTGGAAACAAAAGTACCGTTTGCTGCAACTGTCGCGCACAGAACTGCAGTCGCGGTGATGTCATAGCTATCTATAAGCTCTGAGGGCACGTGGCTGATGCAGCGATAGATTAAAGGCGATAAAGACATAAAAAAAGGCTAGAAGCGTTCTGGCATTCCTGTCTAAAGAATCTAGTAGCGAGCAAAGCCAACGCTTTGACCTGCCCCGCCGCGGTGGTCTAGTGGCTAAGGTACTCGTCTGCTGACCAGCAGGTCGTGGGATCGAATCCCGGCAGCGGCGGCTGCATTTCCGATGGAGGCGGAAATGTTGTAGGCCCGTGTGCTCAGATTTGGGCACACGTTAAAGAACCCCAGGTGGTCAAAATTTCCGGAGCCCAAAACTACGGTGTCTCTAATAATCATATGGTGGTTATGTGACATTAAACACCACATATCAATCAAAGCTTTGACCTGTGCTTTCGCAGCAGCCAGCTGCGTCGTTCCATCCGTTCACGTGCGAAGACATACGCAAGTTATTTTAACGAATTTTTTTTTTTTTTTTTTTTTTTTGCAAGCTGTTTTGATGACTCGAAATTTCAGAAGCATTTGCGCTCCCCAATTGAGACTCTCACCTCAGTGGGAAATTTGCCATACCTTGCCATTATGAGACCGCAGCGCTGATGTTTGCGCTTGTTTTTGGCCCCCTTCCCCCCTGTTTATTGCGAGTTTTTTTGTTTTGTGCCAAAAATGGGGGGAAATAATTTAGCGCGTTGATTTGACTTATGGCGGCAAAACGTGATTATGCTTTTCGCTAAAGGCAAATTCATCGGGGCTACAGATTTTTTTATAATGTCGGTAACCCTCCCGCCCCTCTTCCCCGCTGGGGGGTCTTACGAATTTCTTTGTTGCCAGGTTGGCAGGCATGTATGTTGTTCTGCATGTAACCCTATAAAGATAGTTTTGCTGCGGTGAAGGTATGCTAAGCCATGAAAGCCCCTATCTAGCTGGGTATTAGTTAGCATGTAACACCCTGCAAAGGTAGTTTCACTGCTGTTAAAGGGTGCTAAACATCACTTTAAGGTTGAATGAATTTTTCAAGTTTAAAAGCTTGTTATACCTTCCTATGTGCTCTTAAGTATAGTAAGCTTTAACATACAATCGAGCCCACATATAACTGCCCCACTTAAAACGAACAATATCCGCGTAACCGTGAAAATATACATTGGTTCAATGGCACAAAATCGCACTTACAACGAACGTCTCCGAGCACCACTGATCAGTTACAGCGAACGGAGTCAGCGGTCTGCCGACTTCTCGGGAAACCAATTTCGACCACCGATCAGGCATCGACGTGGTGCCCATACATTCTTATTGTTAAAAGTTGACCCGGCCTCCGCGACCCTCTAGTTGCCGCTTTCCCCAACCCTTGGAGGAAGGAAAGCTATTTCCTTCCTCCATGCCCCGACTGCTTTTTGTTACGCACCCCTCCATCCTTTGTCCCCCCTGCTACTCTGAGCACCCCGCATCGCCAGACGAGGCCCATGTTTTCACACTGCCACCGATCTTTCGAAGACCGGTCGGCCATCTACCCTGTTTTTGACAGCTGGTACTGTCGTTGGCGCTGCCGGCCTGGAGTGACCGGACCATTTGCCAACATCGTCAGCCAGCGACTGTATCCAATAGTGCGCGTCTAGTGTACGCTACCTTACCGACTCTGATAATTTGTGATTCGTTTCGTGTTTAGGACTTGTTCTCGCTCACTTCGCACTCGACTCAGCATGCCTTTCAAGCGCGTGTGGAAGCGCGAAAACGGCTGTTAATTTGCGCGGAATGAGGCCACGCAAACCCGCCGGCGCAACAAAACGATTTTTTGACCACGGCCGCCGATTCTTCGAACACCGCTGCGCGCACCGATCCAGGCGGCCAGTCTTTGACATCTGCGCGCACAGGCACTCTTTTCCAAGTTTTTCTACGTGCGAGTTTCACAGACCTTTCAAGCAAGCTACCCAACCTGCCTCCTTCCCGTGTGTTTTGGTTTTCAGTCACCCTCCCGCCGCATCCTTTCCTTTCTTTATCGCAACTCCTTGCCCTTTGCAAGTCTGCTCTCCTCTCTTGATCACAACTCCTTCGCCCATCTCCACCGCTCCGCGACACCCACCACGCTTGCTTGAATTAGTTTCGTTTTCTGACTGGAAACTGGCCCAGAGCTGTTCCATGCGTTCTGGCATGTGTGTCGAGTGTGCGCGTCTTGCTCGCTCTTGGTGTGCAAGTGTGGTCATGATGGCCGACGGGAGGACTAGCACGCTTTTTCCTGCCGCTCAACAAAATGTCGAAAGTGTGACCGCTTGACTTGAGCGTAATCCGCGAGTTAGATGCCATGTTGCAGAGCGCTTGCTCATAGCTGTTGACCACCTGGCAGCCAACTTGCCGCTTTGGGCGTCCCGGTATTCAGCTGTGGAGATGGTGAATACTTGTGGGCGGCGGTGACTGCTACATGCGCGCAAAACTGTTTTCGCGAGGCCGACTTCGTCGATGTCGAGCCCGATGCGCAGCCTGAAGCTTCGAAACTGCGGCGGCAATTTGTGGCAGCACGTCGTCACCGGGTAGAGCGGGTGGGACATCTGTTGCGATGGTTTAATTACGGCTGATGATAATGCCGACACTGCAAAACCGTGCACGGAATGGGGCATTGTGGATGAAGTACGTGGCGAGAGCGATTTGGAGAAATCGGATTGCCAGAACGACGAAACGTTGGAGCCAGTGCCTCATGCAGCTTATGCCACAAGCCTCGGCGAACAAGCACTCTGTTGTTTTGAATGAACTTGAGACCACCCTTATCCTTTCTGCTCTTTGAAACATGTGCATCACGGACTTTTTGGGGCAAACAAAGTTTGTGTTATCACTCGCAACTTTTTTTTAAAAGCTGTGTTTCATTTACTACGAACTTCCGGATACAGCGAACGGTGGCCGCATCAGGCTCAGGTTTGTTATAAGCGGGCTCGACTGTACTATACAGGTTATCACCTTCATTCTATAGAAAATGCCATCCTGCTGCTATTCAAATTTGTAACCACTTTCTTTGAACCAGAAATAATGGCATTTGCACTGGCTTTATTTCAAATTTATAAACTATTGTGCAGGTCGACAGGTTAGTTGGGTTATGATTAATATGTCCATTTTTTTATATATGTCATATATATTATATGAATTCGATATCATTCAACCAAAATCACTATTCACACAAGCCTAAATAAAATCAGTTTTGTTCCTTCTGGGCATAATGGTGATAATATTTTATTGTGCTTTAGGTGACCCGGGTTGAGAAGAGCTTTCAAGAAATTCTGCACTGTTATCGGCAACAGCCTCAGAACAAAAGCCATGTGAGTTCTTGCTTTTGTTGACTTCTTGACTTGGCATATAACTGACACACGTGCTTTGATTTTTCTTTTGCCTAATACCGCAGGTGTATCGCAGTGTACTGTTGCGAAAAAATGCAACGCATAGTGACAACAGCAGTCGCACTGGTTCTAACTCCAGTTCACCTGTTCCAGTTGACAAAGATGATGGAGGTGGGTGCTTGTTTTTCATCTATTCGAGTTTTAGTGATACATACTACAGTCGAACCCGCTTATACTAATGATCCCAGATGTAACGATCTATTGGTTATTACCTGTTGGCTATCATTTCAATCTATTCGTTATCATTTCAGTGCATTTATGGTTTTCCTATAGTACCCATTAAAGCTGTGTCCACATGTTGTGAAAACTTTTTAAGCCTCCTAGTTTTACAGAGAATGCTTCTATGCAAAGCAAAAAGAAAGTTTAAAGCAGGCCTTCCAAAGCTAAAAGGTGCGATATTGCGCTCACGCAGCTTGAGTTTATTTGCGACAAAGATATCTTAGATCGGTGAACACCGCGCACAAATTTCGAACGCTCTGAGCAAGATCACTCCATTTGCAGGCGTTTCTTCAGCGGCAAAATGTCAGTGAGGAAAAAAAGAAAAGTAGGAGGCAGCATGAAGTCTGGGGGTCAGCTTTCGCACAGCACCCTTTTCTAATGCCCATCTTTGCAGCTATAACCGCCTATACGATGAACCAAACAATGCCTTAGAGCGCAAGTAGCCATAAATGCAAGAAGCAATAACTTTTCGTCGCATAAAAGTACACTACGTCCCTCAACTCGTTGATTGCGCTGCAAAAGGCCTTCCATTTTTCCAGCAACAGCAGAGACCAGTTGATCAATTTACGACTTCCGCACGACTGCGGTGGTACCTTCTCAGAGAAGCATCAAAAAGACAGTGATGCTGCCACTGCGCCAATTGCGCCAAACTGTGCTGAATTGCCTTGGCTGCTGCACACTGCTACATTTCTTCAAAATTTGGCAAGTCTGCACCCAATCTGTGCCAAAGGGCGCGCTCCGACTTTCAGAAACAGAACTACTTGACGTTCTCCCATTGAAAATGACATCGCTGTGCACCTTCCTAAGACGCAATCTGAGCCAAGCCAATCTGGGCCAAATGTCACTGTTGGGACCATGGTGTGATGGTTAAGGACGTTCGTCACTATGCTTGTCGATAGCGGACGAAAAAGGATTAACATCAGCAATTGATGCGAACAAAAAAAGCTTTATATTGCACACTAGAGAGGGAATGGCAGGTGAAAATAAAACTATATATACAACCCTACACGCCAAGCATCACGCCACCTGCACGAGAGTCGGACCTCTATTATGCGGAGAGCTCGCGGCTACGCTTACTCAAGTGTCCAGCGCGTATAGTTCTCGGTTTGCAAACAGAAACCGCTGCCTCACAGTTTGGGTCCCCGTCGTCCCGACATGATGCGGTCGTCGACGTGCGCGAGGACAAAGGTGGCACGGCTGGAACGGCTGACGGCACACGGATGCGCTACCGTGAGCAACGCCGTTTAGTCGGACGTCGCGGCCAACCCAGCAGTCAGGGGCGCAACTCCTGAGGCCCAGGGTCAGGCCACGGCTCACGATGACCACGCCCGGTAGGCCTCGCCCACGAACCTGCTCCCGGCCACTGCACCCAGGCAGGAGCCATTCAGCAGGCCCCGTCCTTGGACCTTGTTCAGGCCGACGGACTCGACCTCGAACCGACACACCGGAGCTCGACCTGGCCGACACGTACGGGTCCCACGTCCGGCTCAGGAATGCTGCCAGGAACTCGTCCTCTCGAGCGGCGCACCGCTTCGTCTGCCTTCGTGGCCTCAACCCTCGAGCTCTTTTTCGCACGTTTCTCGGTACGGCTCGGCACTGCTGGCGATCCTCGATTCAGCCAGCAACTCCCCTGGCACCTGGATCCTCGGCCACCCTGGACCTCGCCCGGCTCCGTGGTCCTCCGTACACACGCCCGCGTCTCGCCCGGCAGAACGTCTCGCTCGTCCCTTGCCGATGTGCGACACTCTGGTGACACCGGCGCTTGATGGCATCGATGCGACTACTGAGCAGTCAACCCGCATCGGAGACGCGATGCTCCATGCGGGGAATGGCCAGCCCACCCAGCGAAGAGCGTGCGCCGAGACGCGATGCTCGACGCAACCGTGACCATTAGCCAGGCCACGTCCATCGCTGTGTCGAACGGCTGACCGTGGAGACGCCTCGCCGAGATCCGCGATGCCCTCGGCAAAGAAGAGAACAGCAGGCCAGGCCGCGCCCCGAGATGCAGTACTCGTGCCGGCAATGCCGCCCCAGCTGGTAGTTAGACGACAGCAGCGTGGACGGCCGCGTTCCCTGGCCGGAACCTGGATTCCCTGCGTCCGACGCTTCGGCCCGCTGTCTCCCGTCTGCCGCTGCTTCGGCTCGTCCCCAGCCACAAAGCCCACTGCCACGTGATGGTCGCCCGTGGCTCAATCGTGGCACGCCACCTCTATGGGCCACCACAGGTCATCAGCTGATTCGCTGACACTCACGCGCACATTACACGCGCCTTGCCCCGCACTTCCGTCGTTGTCGTTTTCTTCACTCATCACACATGGATAATTGGGACACAGAGAATGTCAGATTTTTCTGACTTTCTAGGGATCGGGAAATTGCCAAAAAAAGATTCATGACTGCCTATTCTGCTCAAGTAATTAAATCGCCAAAGCCCTGTAATAGCTTCAATGCCTCCTAAAGTACACTTATCAGGCATTTCGGTGCACGCTCAGGCTGTCGTAAATACATTCAGGGCCTGCCAACATCCATTTGCAAATATGCGTCGCATGATGAGCAGCGCCAATACCAGCAAAGTGCGGTATAAGTTGCGGATTTATCGCATGAAGCGTGTGGAAACGATGACGCAGAACATAAGGGATGTGGCAGAATACAGGAATGCGTGTCCAGATCTTCGCGATGTGTGTGTGAACTTAGAAGATGCACCACCAAGAAAGGCAGCGTGGATGATAGCACGCATAAGTGATTAAAAGCATTCAGTATGTCTACAACTGCGCGACATGCAGTAACAAGCAGTTAGCTGAAGATGCTTATCATAAAGCGGTAAAGTCTTACTGGCGTGTTTGCTGCATTGCTGCCATCACGTCTACAAGCTTTTTCGGTGCTTATCCGTTAGACATTACCTCACTCTGCAGGGATAGCGGCCCCTTTGAATTTTTTTTTATCTGCTTTACTCCATAGCATTTATGCATTGTGGCAAAGCTCACTTTCGAATATTACCGTGACATCGTATGATTTTTGAAAGCGCTCGTTTAAGCCTACAAGGTCATGCACGTAGCAAAGATAGTGATTTTAAATAAAGTTGTTTCATACCTCAAATGTCGGCTTAAAGCCTAAAATATCGGACGTCGAAGAGTTTCAGCGTAAAAAATTTCAAATTATCTTATCCATAGACGTTGATAGGGCCTGTGAGGCTGTCGTGAAATCATCTGAATTTGCAAGCATCTCAGAAAAATCTGGCTTCCGAAAGATCTGCAGTCCACTGATGTTTAGTCACGTTATAATGAAGTGCTATGGTTTAATCATTAGCTTGGTCTATTAAATATGGTCAGGTTATCGTCGGTGATGTAATTTTTTCTTTTTTACTCTATTATGCTAGAATAGGGTGCAGCATATTATTTTATCATTCGTGTGTCCTGAACACGGTTATAAATAAAACGGCAGGAAGGGGTGGATGAAAAAATTTGTAAACAGGGGTCGTGTTGGGCCGACAGTTCAACTAGCGCACTTGTCTTTCTCAAGGCTAGAACAGAACAGATCTGTTCTGAGGAAGACAAGACTGCTTGTAGAAACGTCGGCTCGACACAACCCCTGTCTACGAATTTCTTCCTGAACACAATAGGTGCCTTCTTAAAATTGACTCTAGCAATATCTCTTCCGAAAGCCAGTTTTGCTGCTCCAAAACCTTTTTTGTCTGCTCCAAAAGCTGCTCTAAAGCAGCCTAAGCCAGTAGCATCACTGAAAAGAGTGAAGGTCAGGCGGTGGCGGTTTTGAACATGCCATCATGACTTATCGCCGACATCCTTGTGAGAGAGTCACCTGCAGCTGCCTTCTCAGCTGCACATATGGTGTAAGCTGTGGGGATTGATGGTGGCACCAGCATGCCATGCTGCCGTTCACAAGTGTGCCGCTGCCGCGTCATGCGAGACCACGTTAAAGGGGCCCTCCAACACTTTTGAACATAGCCAAAAAATTTTCCAATTTCTCCGGTACAAGCGGAGTTATAAAGATTTGTCACACGCTGCGATTGCATTCTCTCTTCTCTTATCGCGACGAAAGTGCTAGAAGCTGCGCAGAAAAAGATGGCACGGGGAAAGCAAATACCGTATTTACGTGCATAATTTGCGCACCCTTAATACTTTGCCAGCTTTTCGGGAAAAATAATATTTGCTCACACATTTCGCGCTCCCCGACCCGCCTGAGCCAGCTCGCCAGTGCGCATTCCTCGCCGAGCAGACGAGCTCCGTCAAACAGGCTGCGAGTACGAATTCCCTAGAGTACTGCTCCCGAACACAAACCTGTTGACAAGTCGCCGGAACTGCTTGAGCGTTTGCCTCCCCCTGTCTTCCAATCTCTACCACCGCGATAATGGCGAGAATGCACAGCACGGACGACTTTTTGCATCGGAAGCTTGCGAGGGCCTGTCGCGCCAACTGTTCCCCTAGTTTTCTGCGTCTGCACTGCGACGCACGCTTGGTCGATTTTGGAAGTGTAGGTTTCACGATCCGGCCGATGCGTTTTGACGGTTGCCTTGCGATGGGCTACAGTAATTATATATACGGCGAAATTGAAGCGCGCTGTTGTAAATTTAATCGAAAAAAAAAAAACGGGAAGCATGCCGCCGCAAAGCGCTTCAAGGGGACGTATGTCAGCGTGACGATCAACGCAATCGGTATGCGAGAAAGCAGACGAGTGCGTGCTTGCTAATCCATTAAAGGAGACCTTTTCATTGATGTGCGGATGCTCAGTTTTTTCGTTATCGCCGTGTCATGGGACCTAGTTTCTCCCAGCATTGTCGAAAGAGCTTCAAGAAAATAGGGCGTTCGAACGTGCTCAACGAAACCAAAGACAATGCGCTTTGAAAGCGCAGTGGCAGCAGCCGCGACGATGATTCCTACTCGGATTTCCCGACTAGTGATTCCCGCTAGATCGCACGTGACCGGACCTGACTGGTTAAAGTACGTGCTAATTCTTTCAAAATTAACAAATACACTTCGTTTGTGCTTCAATTTATTTCTTTTTTCTTTTTTATTGTATATACTGCATGCGTTAAAATTGTGACACAATATTTCGTATGTGCTCGCGAAATCCCTGCATAATTTGTGCACCTCCTTCTCGGGGGCTCCGAAATCTTGGGAAAAAAGTGCGCAAATTATGCGAGTAAATACGATACGTCACGTATGCTGCATGACCTTGAGCTCTTTTTCTCTTTCTTTTTTCTTAAAATACGTGGCTTTTCAGTGTGACTGCGGGGACAAGTCGTGGCCTCCCGCGGCAATCCCTGTAACAACTGGGTGCGCCATGCTTAAATCAGCCAATGGCTGATTGAACGTCTGTGACGAGTGATTTTTTAGCTTATACCGTCATTTGTTGAGAGAAGAGAAGGCAATTTTTAGCTGACTGAGAATTTATTGTGAATTCCAGGCTAGTGTGCTGTGCTATAATATTTGGCTCACATGTTTTCATGATCCTCGACTGTTGATCAGCAGCATTTTCTAACCATGCTGAAAAAGTGTTGCAAGGCCCCTTTAAAGTGCAAATAGCTTTGCAAAGAATATTGAAAAAAGCAGATCACTGTAGAATAGATCACTGTAGAATAGATCTTTGGGCTCTACTTTTGTCAATGGTGTTCTCGGTGCTTGCCATCAAAGGCTAGCTTATAAGCTCACATTGTGTGTTGCCTCCGAGTAAAGATAAACATAAGAGAATGTTGATATAAGAAATTGATTTTGTTTTTTACAGAAAATGAAATGATCATAATTTTCAGCCAAGTGGGCCATTGTTTTGTGTGAATTTCAGATAACAAAAGGACGGAACAATTGAGCTCCACACGGTCATCCAGCACTCTTCCCATGATGCTTCCCAACAGTCAGCCTCCAACTCCAACTCGCTTGGCCGGCACTGCAACACAGTTTGAGTTTGATGAACGGG
This sequence comes from Rhipicephalus microplus, assembly GCF_043290135.1. Classification (NCBI taxonomy): domain Eukaryota; kingdom Metazoa; phylum Arthropoda; class Arachnida; order Ixodida; family Ixodidae; genus Rhipicephalus; species Rhipicephalus microplus. The sequence goes on from NC_134710.1 coordinate 85,621,556, forward strand.
GTGACATCATAAAGTTTTACAACGAAGTAAGCCCTGCCACTTTTTTCTTTTTTGAGTGTATAATATTCATGAATTTCAAGTAGGCCTGTGTGAAACGGTAAATTTCTCAATTCACTAGAATATAAATAATTGAATAAACAAGGCAATCTGATGGAAAGAAACTTATTTCCATTTTTTTATATATGCATATAATACTGTTCACAACTGAACGTCTCTTCAACTGAGGAGCTTTGAAAGTCACACTAAAGAGGAAAGAAGATTAGACCTATTCTAATCAATGCTCCACGATACCTGAAAGACGTTAGGCAAGGAAACAAAAAAGTGCAGACAGTAAAGATGTGTGGCGATGCCACCTTGAAGTTCCCGCAATAGCTCTCTGTGATGTCGTAGGTAATTATGCCAGTTCTCAGAGCCTATACATTTCTAATCATCATTGAAGAATAATTACTGTTAAACCTGTTCATAATGAGCCTCCATATATGCAATTCCTTGATATAACGATGTTTTTCTATTCCCCGCCGTTAGGCCATAGGAGCGCACATGTATTTGCGACCTCTATGTAACAAACTGACAGGGGGAGATAACGATGATTCAACAAATTTTTGGCATGGAAAGTGTAGGAAGTTTGCCCCGGATTTTGTCATTTTGACACAAGCATGCATCTTCTGAGGTTGCCCCGCCGCGGATGAAGTTCCAAGTGTCGCTGGTGCGCTCGTGGCTTTGGCAACTCCCAGGCGAGAGAGTTATTGCAGGCGGGTGTGCGCAAGGCGGCGTGTAAGTAGGCCTGCGCCCCACGAGCCAGTGTTGCCGCCATTCTTGCTGCAGCGGGCGCATGCACAGATGTGCCCTCCCGCTCCAAACAAGAAAAAATAGGTTGCGTTGGCAGTGCCACGCTGCACATGGAGGGTGCTTTACCGAATAGTTTTCCGCAGTATCCGTGTCGTTCACTCTTCATTTTCGACGCCGTGTGCACGTGCATGGTTTCACTGCGCGCGCATTTGAGTGCGGACACCTGTCTTTTCACTACCGAATGGATGTCAGATCCGAAACTCTCTGAGACCGTGCACGGTGACGACGACGGGTCTTTGGAGGTCGACTCGTCATGTGTGTCTGTTTGCGCCGCCAGTTCGAGGGCCCGTAGCCTTTGCGATTAGCCACTTAGTTTCGGCAACAACGCGCAATGTAATGCAATGAATGCGAGAGCAACAAATTGTAATGTTATACGAAGTAAGGCTAGCAGCCAACTCTCAGATTCAATATCGTGGAACTCCTACAAAACGCTAGGGGATAGCACGCGCGCCAGCAATCGCGATCGCTTCCTTAAAATATCTCCCCGCCGCGTTTTTGCATGCTTGTTCAATACGGGTGGTTTCCTTTCTGTTTGAGCGTTCAACAATGACAGTTTTAACATTTTGGGGCGGGGGGGGGATGTTATTGTATGCGCCCTTCAGGCGATATAGATTAGCCGACTCATTTGATCTCTGTTTTAGTAGAGCTCTTGCGCTTATACCCGCTCGTAAACATTATGATGCGCGGGGGCATGTTATCAATTTGGACTTGTTAAGGAACATGGCGGCGATGGAAAAATTCTGCCGAGAGTGTCCATATGATTGCTATCGCAATGCTAACAACACAGTTTTTTACCGCTAGATAAGTGTTTTCGGCTAGCTCCGCCTTCAGTTCACCTTTTGTTTAATTTGTGTGCTTATTTTTTTAATTTATATATTGATCCTGCATATAACCAAATCCTCTTTATAACAAATTTTCCCGGGAATTTGCCAATTTAGCTATATTCAGAGCTTAACTGTACATCCTTTTCCAAGGGCCCGCAGACTGCACATGGCAAGTTTTAACGACTTTTACTGAGCGAATGTGGCAAAAACTTGGAATGCTTATGTAAAATTAATGAGATCACATTTTTTTACTGGTTCTTAGATTTAATTGTGTAACAAAAAAAATGGTACTTTTTCCTCCGCTTTTGCTTTAATAAGGACATTATGATCATGGAAATAACAGTACTGAAGTTCTTAAGGAATGATGCATTTTTCTAAACTAATTTAGCACATCACTTAAGTGTTTCAAGATGCTTTCTGTTGGGTGGCATGATAACTGCAACAGTAATGAATTGAGGACATAGTATTCCCCCATTCACTTTTATTGGGTGTTCCCATATGTGTAGCACTGACAGTGTTGTTAGCACCACTCTTGACCATGGTGGCTAATGTGGTATGGTCCTATTTTGAAAGATGGCATAATGTAGTGTGTGGTCTTTAATGAGCTGACAAATGATCAATAAACACTTTCATTTAATCCTAAGGCATCAAACCTGCCAGGTCTAGTAAACCTTCATAATGAAGTGAAAGGGGAAAAAAAAAAGTAATGGAGTTGATAGAGAAGGGGGAGGAGGGGGAAAGGCAATTGAAATAAGTGGTTGCAACTTTCAAATAATGCAAAGGTTAGGGTTTCGGTCCACACTGGCGGCAAGTTGTGTTTTTGTCCACTTTAGTTCATTATGCTTATTGTCTCATTATTTTCACACTTCGATGATAAACTACAAAAAATGCTCTTTATACTTTCTTTGGCGTCATATCATTTTTTAGATTCATTTTCTTGCCAGTGTCTTGTCAAATCGAGGACGACTTTATTGATAGGTGCTCCATGAGTTTGAAAGGTACACGCATTACTTCATGCGTCTTTCTACCTATGTACTCTGTTTAACGCACTGCGTTAATTTTGGCATCTATTGCTTATGCCTGATCCTGTACCCTCTAATTGCTGTTTTAATGTTAATAATATTGCATGCTACAGCACATTTTTGTTTTCTGTATACTAAAAGTTTTACTAAAGATTATAATGATTTTTTACATTAATTAGTAAATTATCCTTTTACAAAACCAAAACAACACCACTCTTGCTGCAAGAATATGCATCTAATTGAGGAAATATGCAAATATGAAGGGTAAATTGCTTAGAGGTTCCTGCACCAGCCTGCTGTGACATTAGATTTCGTTGGCGTTAGCATACATAATTGTTGATCACTGAAGGTTAACAACGTTGTGTTTTGAGGGAGCCAGAGGCTTAACATAGCATACATAATTGTTTATCACTGAAGGTTAACAATGTTGTGTTCTGAGAAAGCCAGAAGCTTAACATATTGTATTGATTCGCATAAAGCATGTAATTTTTTTTTTCTGAAAAGCTGAATCAAGGTTGAGAAGTGCATTTGATGTGGGGTAAATTTTATAAAAACTTTTTTGGGATGAGCAGGAATGGTGTAATGCAAGAAAATAAGGTGTTCATCTACTTTTGCAGTAAATAAGTGTGTACACTATTTGCAAACTGCTTATATTGCAATAACAATTAAGTGGACACTCCAAGCCCAAGCGCATTTTTGCCATCACTGGTATATTTTGCTTTAAGTCCAAAGTAATAGCATCACCCGCACCTAACCTGTGTTCTATGTGTGTACGAAGGCGCACGAGCGCTGTCACTGAACACCGCTCAAGCAGAGATGAAAGGAGCTGACCTTTTGTCAGTCGTGGGAAAGGTGCATGGAGATGGGAGCTGGAGCGGGAATTGCAGGGCTGAGAAAGGAATTGCATGTTTTGATTGGCTGGGTGTTGTCTCCTGTGCTGTACTCTGTATCTCCAGAGGAGATCCGCAGATAGTTCACAGCTTTGTACATTTTCTACTCATCGTGCAATGTTTGCCAAAAAGAAGAGTGTTGGGGAGAGGAAGCAGTATGGGGCCACTGCTATACAGTTGCCATGACATCTGCTGGACCAAGTGTAGTGAAAAAGCTAAAGCGCGTCTATTTGTGGTACCATAGGGAGTAAAAGTTGTAGATGTGTGTTCATTTTTCTGGTAAATACAGTAGGAAGTATCATGAAATTTCGCTGAGGCGATTGACCAAAACATAAAGAAGGACATTAAAATCCATCTCGTGACACTGAAACTCGAGTGCTAAGGTTTAGTGTGAGTTTTTTTGAAACTTGTACCAGACTTCCTTAATTTTTTTTCTTCTAACATTTATCTTATTAGGATGATATGAAGGGCAATAGTCTTCTCTGAAAATAACTCATCAATAATAATGGATTTAGTGTTTTTTCACTCAACTGTTCCTTCAACATTGTGGTGCGAATTTTCAGTTTTGAATTGTTGCCTGCATCTTTTTTTTTTTCGCAATGATGCATTATGTTTTATTTTTCAGGTATACAGGAAAAGAATGACAACATTTGCTATCAAATTCTCTCCAGATTCAAGCAAGGTAAGCAAGCTTTCCTGTACACCAATGGCGAAAATAGCATTGGTGGTCCAACTGTGCCAAAGTTCACAATTTTCGACTGCAGAGCATTTTCAACATAACATGTTGGAAATATCATACCAAAACACCACAACAGCATCTGAATTCCGCTGAACTCCTGCTTTTACCCTCTTCCCACTGATGCACATTGTCTCTTTGGCTGAAAAGACCATCGCCCCTGCCCTTGCGGCCTTTCTTGAGAACACCAGCCTAACCAAGAGACCATAAGCCGCTCACCATGGTGAATTTGGCAAATGTCCTGACATCATGCGAGCTTCTTTTTCTCTCTCTCTCTCTATCTCTCTTCCTCTTTCCTTACACCCTTCTTCATTTTTTTATCTGATGTTTTTGTTTGTTTTTCTTATCATATCTTTTCTCTTTTACATTACTTTCTTTTCACTCTCACTGTTCATCGGTTGAGGTATCCTCACTTAAGGCAGTTATCATGTACTTCACACCCTATTTTCTGACCTTTCCATGTTTCACTAAAGAATCACTCAACCGTCTAACACTTTTCTTGTCCCAATTTCGATTAGCTGTTTGTGTAGACTGAATGATGGACACATAAATACAACATAAAAAAATGTGATGGGGCTTGTAGTCTAATTCATTTTACCACAACAGCACATAAAGGGGTGGGGGAGAAGACTTTCCCTTAACTTGAATATTGCTGGTTCAGATGATCCCATTTCTCTTCTCTCATCCGCTGTCCTGCTACTAGCACTGGAATGAGCTTGAAGCATTTAAATAGTAGAAGTTTTCATTGCATGATTGCCTAAGCAGTGGTCAATGTGTAACAATAATGTTGCCTAGTTGTAGTGATCTTTTTGATCAACCAAGTCTGTTCGATGTTTGCTAAAAAACTACTCAAGAAGGAAAACAAACTAAATAATGATTCTGTTTTTGATGAAGAATGATGATTACCTCCTACATTGCTTTAACCAATAAAAGAACCCTGCTTGGTGTCTAAATCTTTACCGAAAATAGTCCTGGTGAGTGTCATTAGTCTCATTACTCGTTGATGTGATCGCATGTAGGGATTCCTTTGTGGGATTGAGATGTTAAGTTTATCGATATCACTGCTTTGATTGATGTTAAAGGTCTGTTTTACCATCATTCTATAAATATATAAAAGTGTTTTACCATCATTCTATAAAATTAGTTGGTGAAAGTGTGTTCGAGCACCCATTTAAGGGTACTCTGGAAATCTAACTTTTTTGTTTTTATGATATCTAGATGAAAGTTTCAGGGCATGTTCCCTACACTAAAACTAGAGCAACTGCAATGTTTCATGAAGCTGTGTTTCTTAGCTTCAGAATTATTCAAGTTTAAGTGGGTAGTTCACGTGGGTGCCTAAGAAAATTCTTGAGAAATCCCAGGGTACTACTAAACCTTTTTTTTTTAATTTTCCCTCCAAAAAATGTTCACGCAACTTTGACTTTGATGTAGCTAGTAATTGCCAGATTCATGAAAAGTTAATCATTTATTATAAATTAACATCACTAATTTTCAACAAAAGGAGCTTGTTAGGCCCCGGCAAAGTCATTCATAAACAGCATTTTAAAAAACGGTGTACGAATCTGCTGAGTGGTTTTTGAGATTTAGCTTTCCTCAGTACCACAACTAGCCAAAAAATCCATTTTGAGAAAACAGGCCTAGCAAGTTCAGCACTTGCGTTTTCTTCAGAAAGCTTCATCAGAATACTAGAAGTGTTTTTCTTTTTTTTTTTTTTTCTTCTTTCGCCTCGTCTACATCTACCTTCGATGTAGTCTGTTGTTTATTTTTTGGCATAAAGCATTGAAGTGCCTAATCCGGCAATCTCGGAAACACACGGCGTCACGCTCAATAGCGCTGAATTCGAAGCACGTACCGAGTCCGATGAGCTTGGAAACACTCCGATAATTAGCGGCTCTAGTAACACTCGATACGTCGGGTTCTCGACTAGCGACTGCTGGCCCCGCCGCCGTGGTCTAGTGGCTAAGGTACTCTGCTGCTGACCCGTAGGTCGTGGGATCGAATCCCGGCTGCGGCGGCTGCATTTCCGGTAGAGGCGGAAATGTTGTAGGCCCGTGTGCTCAGATTTGGGCGCATTTCCGGAGCCCTCCACTACGGTGTTTCCGGAGCCCTCCACTACGGTGTCTCTCATAATCATATGGTGGTTTTGGGACGTTAAACCCCACAAATCAAATCAATCAATCAAATCAGTCGACTGGCGACTGCTGACAGCAGAGTTCCGCCACTGTAAGCATCTACGAAGTCGGCACTCGCAGCAAAATAGTGCAATCTCGATGCTCGTGCAAACTGCATAGCACTGCACAGCACGCGACAGGACCTCCGCACTTTTTTCAGCTTCGTTACCAGCATTGTGTGCAATAACTAAGATGAAGAACACAGAACTAGTGCAAAAAGAAATTAAGAAAAGAAAATGATTGAGAGGACTGTGCAAAAGACAAATAATGACACAAAAGACGCCAGCCAAGGTGAACGTAGCAGAGCAACAATGAAGCGCGAGACCGGGCCATCGGACGAAGCGACCGCCCCCGCTGCTGTACAGCAGCCAATGGCAGGCTCGCTTTTTCCCGCGAGATATGAATGCGCTGCTGTAGCCAATCAGCGCTCCGCGTCACATCGCGGGAAAACGCCAGTAGGGTCTGTGCCGCCGACGCCATTTTGCAAGACGGCAAATGAAATAGAAAGAAATCATGCTCAAAACAACACCAAAATGGCGTGAGACAACCGCATGGTTTGGAAATGGCGCGCACGCGAAGCTTGGTTTGATTTCGGCATTTTTTGCGCGTTTTGGACGCCACCGCGACCTCAAAAATGACTTTTTTTTTTACTTTGTGCTTGAACTAGGTGCTGATAATTACAGAATAGGTAGCTTATGAGACAACCCAAGAATATGGTTTTTGAAAAGTCGACTTTTTCGTAATTTTGAGGTTTTCAAGAACCGCATCCCCCCTTTAAAGCATGCAGGTCATGTTTATTAGCCTTACCGAAATATCCAAAATGCCCTTCATTTTTTACAGTTAGGCATTGTTGTCTTGAGTTCTAAAGGTTATTGCTCTTGATGTGGAGCTCGCAATAATACATAGACCAGTGATATTTTAATTGTCACCCAGCAACTATTACATTCATTGCAGTGCAGGGCCGATTCAGCTACCGCTTCAGGCACCTCGTTCTGTAAACAGTGTGTCAGGTACACAAATGTTTACTTTTCTATGGGGAAAAAAAGATTTAGGTCAATTGTGCCATGAAATATTGTGGTGTACCAAGGGTAATGCAAAACTTATATGCCATGTAGCTTGAAGGGCAACTTGTACAAATTGTTGTTGCACTGGTTGCGCATTCTGGTTAAGAAACGAATGTAGTACACGAGGAGCATGCATAGAAACTGAGCCAATCATACTTCTGCACTTATGGGGCATGGGTGCTCAAATGGGGTCCACAGAACCGAGGGATTCTATGAAGGGAATTTGAGGGTTCCACGAGCGGAGGGAACGAATCCAACCCGCTCTCATTTTACACCCATTAGCATTTAATGTACAACTTGCATGCGAAATTTTTCCATCGCACACTGGATTTGCACATTGGGTATCGGGGGGTAGTAAAAGACCTATGCGGTAGTGGCCACAGAGACTCTTTTAGCGCATGCCCTGAAATTTGTGCTATTTTGAAGAACTGTAGTGACAGAGTTTACCGAGTGCTGGCAATTCTGCTTGTGAGCATAGTTTGTAACACATGTTCAGGGATTGAGAAGGCAATGCGAACAGGGCCCATTTATGCTACCGCATTCTACTCTTGAAGGCAAAGTTTATGAGCACCCTAAATTTTTATTGCAAGTTTCATATCAACAGCGATGGCCTTTGAGGCTGAAGATAACAGGCCTATGCAACAGCGTTCATGCTATGGTTGCGCTCATCAAAAAGTGTCATTTCATTCTCCACTCCTCTCCCCTTGTTTATTCTGAATTTTATCGTGCTAAAAAGTACAAGAAAAAGTTAAGGTTTCCACGGTGCTCTGTAAAAGCTGTCGGGCTCAAGGCCAGCCAGAAGGTTTGAGAATTCCTGCCATAGGGCCATAAATAATGCTTGGCTATGCCTGCTTATCTGCAATTTAAGCAGCCGAAATCATCGATTGGCAGGAGAGCACAGACCAAGTAGTTCGTGGTCTACAAAACGTTGCAAATGATTCCCACTAAAATGCTATCAATTACGCTTGCGCACATGAGTTAAAATTATTCTATGCGACCATCATGTCTTTGTAAATAACGCAGTGACGACAAGTCTGCAGTGCTGCTGTTGTGCAAGTTTCTTGTTGCTCACACACTATAGCTGAAGTGTGGATGCAATGTATTCATAAGGCATTGTAAGTTTTCTTTATAAATCAATAAAATGCATAATTTGAAGGAACACTCACAAAATTTTGTGGGCGAGATATCTTGCGAGTTAGATTTGCAGCCACATATGCAGTCATCAACAAAATATCAATAGCTAATGTAGCGTAGAATGTATTTACAATTATTTCTAAAAGTGCCCTTATCCTGCCTCTCTCGGATCGCTCTCTGTGAAACCAAACTGCAATTGGGTGATAAAAAAAGTCTCTAAATACCGTAATTACTCGAATCTAACGCGCACCTTTTTTCCGGTTAAGCGAGTTCATAAATCGCATGCGCGTTAGAATCGAGTACGAACAAAAAATTACGGTCAATCTATTGCCATCGCAAATCCAAAATGGCCGCCCCCTACGTGCGTCGGCATCACGGAGGAAGGAAAAGGAACCTTTTTCCTTCCTCAGTGGTCGGCATGGTGCGTCGGCTATTTCTGCCTATGTGTTTACCATGTGCGGCACTTCGTACGTGTGCTGAGGAGTTCGTCATCTAGTAGTGCATTAGCATCGACGACGTGAAAGGGCCGACTCCAAAAACTCAAGTGCACCACGATGCCGCTTTTAAAAGAAAAGTCATCGCGTGTGCAGAAACGGACGGAAGTCGGGCCGCATCGGGGTCGTTCCCGAAACGTGCGTGCGGGACCGGCGGAAACAAAAGCATAAGATTGTCGACAGCAAAGCTTCACGCAAAGGCTCCAGTGAACCACAGCAGAGTCGGTTTCCGCAAATTAAAGAGCTGCTCCGCGAGTATGTGCTTGAAGAGCGAGCGGCACAGCGGCCCGTGACGACAGAACTGCTCCAAGTGCGGGCTATGCAATTAGTCTTAGAAAAAAGTCTAATGCGGAGCCAGTTTAAAGCGAGCAGGTGCTGGCTAATTAACTATATGAAGAGGAAAGGCTCTTCCCTTCGAAGGGGAACATGCCTATGCGAAAACTTTTGCGGAGAAGTACGATGAAAAGCTTTACAGTTTTCAAAGGTTCGTCCTAAACTTGCGGCGCAACAACGGCTACCTGCTTGGGCAAATCTGGAATGCCGATCAGACGCCTCTTTACTTCGACATGCCTGGCACCACAACTGTCGAGAAGAAGGGGGCAAAGTAAGTTCGCGTGCTGACATCGGTCCACGGTAAAACTACAGTGACGGCAATGCTCTGTTACACGTCAGATGGGCACAAGCTTCGCCCGTACCTCATATTTAGATGGAAGACAATCCCGAAAGGAATCGTTTTTTCGAGTGGTGTGATCGTGCGGGCCAGCGAAAAAAAATGGGTGCGCGTTACAATCGATGTCTTACGTTTTTTTTTTTTTTTTTCGCGGTGGAAATCGGGTGCGCGTTACAATTGAGGGCGCGGTAGAATCGAGTAAATACGGTAATTAACCATTGTGTACTCAAGAAATGAGCTTCAGTCATCATAAGTCGGTCTTTGCAGTTGAGCCTCAATAGTCAATACCTAACATGAACATGTATACAGTAAATTATTGGCCATGTCCAACTCCAGACAAAATATTTAAAAAATTAGATATGTTTTCACATTTTTATAATGAACTAGTTTAGTATGCACTATGGATATGTTAAGTTTTCTGGGGCTGAAGTATCAGTGCTCCGGGAGTATTTGTACCGCCAGAGTCCTTTAATGCTTTTCTGGTCACGAAACTTTTCCAAAGTTATGGGGAGAGCTTGTTATGTTGGAGCTAGGAGCGCACAGGGGGCATTGAGGAGAGCTTCGCTGCGTAGGGAGAGCTTGGAGCCCGAGAAATGCAGCAGAATTGGCATTGAGCTTTCCTCCTTTTTCTGAATTTAAGCTACTCATGGCTATGAGAATTGTATGCAAGGACACATTCGTTTACGTGAACAAAAATGCAAAAGTGAACGATGATGCCCAGGACAGGCTGTGTACTGGGTTGTCGTTCTGATTACATATGTACGAGCGAAAAGGTATTGTTTAGTTTGCCTCGGGGCAGCACTGATATGGATGAATGGGAACATGCAATACCGCGACAGGAAGCTGTTGGATTTATTTTCAATTTTGAATGCATTAAAGTGTGCGAGAAAGATTTTGACGCCGTCGACATCATTTGGACTGATCTGTTCATAGTGAAAGCAGAAAAATGTGTCTGCTGTTTCTTTCACAGCTTTCTAGCTTTTTAGGTCCTCATCAGTCTGTTAGGTGCTTTGGATTCTTTTCTCTTTTGTGGTTCTTAAATTTCCTAAAAAATTTTATTGACAAAATGTCAATTAAGCTTTTTATTATTATTAATAGTATTTATTTATTTTTATATCAGTTTGTTCTGTTTTGTTTTTGGCAATAGCTTGGTGCCTTCATTTACGGGCCTTGTACAAAGTTTTTCTATGTTAGAAAAAGTCTTGTTCATAGTTTTCTATTTTCTGAAGTAATTTTCCAGTATTTCTTTCTCCCTTTCTCTTTCAGTCGTGGCATTCTTCATTCATTTTTTGTAAATTACAGCCTCAACAGGGTGGAGTTCTTAAAAATATGCATTGAAATATGCAATTACGAAAAAGTATGAACTCGATGGTTGTTAGTGCTTCCTCTGCTTGGCTTGTTCTTGAGTATTTTACCCATGTTGCGTTTTTCACATTCTGAATAAATTGAAAGTGCAACTGAGCTCTGCTTGTGAGCACGTGCGCTTATTTTCTCTAGAATAGAGTATGACGGCTTCATTTTTTTTACTCAAGTCTACCCTGTGAGCAATCTTCGTCAAGAAATTCGTTGCATCACGCGGTGCAAATGTAGTCCATCTAAGTCGGCGTCTCTCATAATCATATGGTGGTTTTGGGACGTTAAACCCCTCATATAAATCATCATCATCTAAGCAGCCGAAGTAACGCACGTTGTGGTTTGTGAAGGCGCCATCATACACGAGTGCCCTTGCGACGTTGCACAATGTAAAGTGCGACACACTTTCGCTCGTGCAATATTGTCTATGTAACAGTTGTCAACGTTACACGTTAGAAATGAACAAAACGTGGTTGCAAGTTTGGACTTAAGCTAAGCTATATCAGCGTGTATTGACGCTGCACACGGACATTACCCTACGCTGCGCTATACTGCGTTTCAATTGTGATCATTCTATGTGTCTAACGTGTTGTCTGTTTTGCACAGTTTAAATATGTCTTCAAAATCTATTAACTAGCCCAACAACATGCATTACCTTACAAAAGCTTCGTCGTTTCAAATTTCAGGTGTTGCCAAATCTGTGTGTTATGCGGCAGTGAGGGGAAATTAGCTTTATTAACTGTAAACACGGGAATGTAGAGCTTTTTTTGTTTGTTTGTTTATGTGGCCATGTATCGCAGCACAGGTGGTCTGATTGAAAATAGTGCCATTGACACTGGCTCAACTCTTGCTGTTGGACTTCATTTTGGGAGCTAGTAGCTTTATAAGGCTTGTGCAGTGTCAGAAGTCAGAGTAATATCTCTGTCACACTGGACTATTTAATGTGATTCGAATGGAATGACATTCGCTTATACAGTAGAATCCCTTTAAGACGAACTTGAAGGGATCACGATCATTTGTTTGTCTTATCAGGAATTCAACTTTTCAGTAACTAGTACTCGATTTGATGGGTTGATAATGAATTTGCTCGTGAATAAATTGCTTCTACATTTTAACAATAAAGCTGTATGAGCCTATTTTGATGATTATAAAAAGACAAAAAGGGAGAGACAACCACAATTTTTTTTCGAAGAATAGAAAATTTATTCTTCTGGCTGTCCACCTTCTGAGAGGCTGTTTTACTAGCTTTGCTATCACTTTTGGATACGCCCCTATTGCATACAGCTACCCTGACAAAGCCGCTATACACCAAGTTACTTATGAAAGCCTTCAAGCTTTTCTTTGAGGTTCTGATATTTTCTTATTTTCAGCCCGCAGTAACTTTTCCTGACCGACGTGCAGCAGAACATCTTCATTTACCCTACTTACAATCACAAGCCTCGGGCACACAAAATTTGACCAACGCAGCTATATCTAGTTTGCAAAATTACTTTCCTTTCTCGTGCACTTTCATAATGAAATAGGGGCATCACAAGTGGCTTCATTTAAAGGGGAACTGATACAATGCGCACAGGCCCTATGCAAAACAATGCAAACAGACCACAACATGTGCTCAGGTGTCATTGTGGGACGGCAATACCAATGTATCGAACTTCTGTAATGGGAGTGCTAATGCCACATACTCGACTCGTGTTAAACGAAACCTGAACGGACAAGGAAAATGTGTTTACTTTAAAAGTAGTTTCATTTATTGAGAGATAAACATGGGGTACAGAATTCAAGTGAGAAACCAATCATATTAGAGGTGTTGTTCCATTTAAGCAGCAACTTCGTCTAAGAGAGTTTTGTTTATTTGGAGTTTACTGTATGTGGTTCTCATTTTCATTTGAGCCCCACCGCGGTGGTCTAGTGGCTAAGGTACTCGGCTGCTGACCCGCAGGTCGCGGGATTGAATCCCGGCTGCGGTGGCTGCATTTCCGATGGAGGCGGAAAGGCTGTAGGCTTGGATGCTCAGATTTGGGTGCACGTTAAAGAACCCCAGGTGTTCGAAATTTCCGGACCCCTCCACTACGGCGTCTCTAATAATCATATGGTGGTTTTGGGATGTTAAACCCCACATATCATCATCATCCATTTCATTTGATTATAATGTACAGACTATCTTTGTTCCCGTTTTCACTTTCATTTGACTTTTTTCTAGCCCCCTTTTCTTGTATTTTCACCTCTAGCCAAGCTCTTCTGTTCTTCTGTGTTCTACTGTATTCCTGTTGGGAAACTGAAAAACACAAGGAGAATACGAAAGGACAAGCGCTTTTTGTTGCTTTTGTTGCTGATAAAGCCGGCCCTTTCTCCACCTAGGGCTAGGAGGGGGGGTGATACCAGCTTTATGCACTTACTTTTCTTTTTCACCTATCTCTCTTCCTTCCTCCTCATCACGATTTCTTTCTATTTGCTTTGAGTTATTGTGCCAGGAAGTTTTTTTTTCCTTTCTTTTGTTTACTTGAATGCCCCCACTAAGACTATAATGTTCGTTGCGCAGAAAGATCCGTCGTTGTCGGTCGCTGTCAGAGTTCGTCTTAACGGAAGAGGCCTGTTATGCGGTTCGTCTTAAGCAGATTTTTATTTTTTTTTTTTGCATTGTGTCTATGGAAAACCAAACAAATAACAGTCCCGTGTTGTTCGTCTTAAGCAAGAATCCGTCTTAACAGATTTCGTCTTAAAGTGAGGTCATTCTAATGACATTATGTGGCTGCTACACAGCATTATGAACAGCATTAGAATCGAATGACTTAAGCAATTGAATGAGCTCAAGAAACACATTTGCCATCGTACTTGAACCGAATGTATACCCTCCACCTTAAAGACTACTTAAAAGGTGGCATTAGGCATTCTTAATTTGACCCGCATTTGTGAAAAACGTGCTGTTGATGTCATTTTAAAGCATCTCTCAATTTGATGAGCAGAGGTGTACGGAAGGCTGTTGCAAAATGTTTTTTACTCTCCACCTTAATGGCCTCTAGGTGCCGGTGCTGACAGCCATAATGTAAACAAGCAGACTCCTCTGTGCACACGTATGCATTTATCTGCAGCAACTTCATCAGTGGAGCTGTTTTCTATTCTTTTTTTTTTAATCTCACGATCGAGTCTCTTCTTGTGGCTGATGCACATTTCTCACAACGCCAAGAACGAAGCAACTAAATGCATTATTTGCTGCAACTTAGCAATGTCGTTCTGCAGCTTTGCCATGTCAGTCGTGTTGCTTGTGTTCATTTCATCGGCTGTAAGAGGTTGCATGAAGAAGAGAGTGGTTGTCGATAGCTATATTGATAGAGTTAACATTTACTGTCTAGTTAGAAGAATGAAAAATTGTATATTTAGTTTTCTCGGTATTAATTGTTAATTTCTTGGCACAAAACCATTTGGAAATTCTTGATAACTCCGAATTTGTTTTAGATTCAACTTGCTCAATAATTGATTGATTGATATGTGGGGTTTAACGTCCCAAAACCACTATATGATTATGAGAGACGCCGTAGTGGAGGGCTCCGGAAATTTAGACCACCTGGGGTTCTTTAACGTGCACCCAAATCTGAGTACACGGGCCTACAACATTTCCGCCTCCATCGGAAATGCAGCCGCCGCAGCCGGGATTCGAACCCGCGCCCTGCGGGTCAGCAGTCGAGTACCTTAGCCACTAGACCACCGCGGCGGGGCCAACTTGCTCAATATTGTCACCTGTAATAATTATAGCTGTGTCATCAGCGTACATCAGAACCTCAGAGTAATGTAAGGATAATGGCAGATCGTTTATATACATGGAGAAGAATAAGGCCTTAAGGACGGATCCTTGTGGAATTCCAGTTTCTATACATTGAGGCAAAGAACATATATCGTTAATGCTAACTATCTGGTACCGGTCATGAAAATAACTTGAGAATAGGACGAAAGATGTACCTCTAAAACCGTAGTGCTTCAATTTGCCTAAGAGTATGGAGTGATCTACGGTTTCGAATGCCTTTTTTAGGTCTAAGTACAAGACAGCCACCAGTTTGTGATTGATTAGGGCGGAGTTAATTGCTTGTAGTAAAGACAGCACCGCGGTTGATGTTAAGCGCTCGGAACGAAAACCGTGCTGTTGTGGGCAAAGTATGTGGTATTTATCAAGGAATGTATTCGGGCTGCAAGAATTTTCTCATATAGATTAAGGACGCTTAACACAGATATTGGCCGATAACTAGATGGGTCAGTGGGCTTTCCGTCTTTGTAGATTGGTGCGACCCTAGCTTTTTTTTAGAGAACATGGGTACGTAGAGGCATGCAGAGAATGATTGAAAATATTACATAAGATAGGGCACAGGATATCTGTTTTCCTTAAGAAACCGCACCGTGATTCGGTCTAGTCCGGCAGCCTTATTCGTAGACATGTTTAGTACAACAGCTTCAATATCCTTGGATTCAATATCATACATATAGAAAGTGTTGGTTAGAAGGTGTCCGTGAAAGCAGTACTCGGTCGAATTGTCAAATTTTGCTGCCAAGGCAGGCCCGACGCTCGTGAAATATAGATTAAACCTGTCAACAATACTCGCGTCTATGCAGTCGGGAAGAACCTGCTGTTTTGGGTTGTTGCCAGTAACTTCTTTTACTATTTCCCATATTTTTTTAGTATTATCATTTGCGTGCTGTATAAGACGGCTATAATATTCTTTTTTGCGTATTCTAATATCCGAAACTGATTTATTACGTATCATTTCGTAATTACGCAGGTAATACCCATTGTGTTTATTCTTCTTTCATTTATGATACCAGTAGTCTTTTTGTTTTAGGGTGGAGAGGATGCAATCTGTCATCCATGGGCACAGTGGTTCCTTGTAGATATGGTTTTGCTACTGTTGACTATGATGCTAGTAAGATTGTCAATCAAATTACATAATTCTACGTTAACGTCGTCGTTGTATATTAAATTAGTGTCTAATGACAAAAGCTTGTTCCGTGCTAAAGCATAGTCGGTTCTAGTTGAAGGTGCTGTTTTCTGTGGCTTTGGTTGGATCAGATCTTTGATAGTCGCGGAGATAGGAAGGTGATCAGGAATGGACACATCATATACGTCGGCCTTGGCATGTGTGGGTACATTTGTTAAAATATGGTCTATTAAGGTTCGATGAGTGAGTGTATATTTTTTATCCGTTTTTGAGTGTACGCTTTACTTGGTTTTTTTTTTTTTTTTATCAAGTGTATTGATTATTTTTTTTTGCATTCTCATAGGTTGTTCACTCTGTACTTATCTGTATTCCAATGATTTGTTGCCTATTCTTTTCTCTATTTTTGCTGTCTTTATCAATTACTTGTTATAACATATATCTCAACCTTAGTCTGTATTTAATTTGAATTTTTTTACCTTTTTTTTTCGTTTTTGACGTTTATTGTTTGTAATTTTGCTCATGTAACCACCCCTATGTAATACCCTCTCACGAGGGCCTTTAGGGGTATTATGAATAAATAATAAATAAGGTTCCAGATTTTTATTAAGGTTCCAGTTTCGTGACCTTCGCTCACTGTTTGCTTATTGGATGGAATGTCTCTACACTCCCACCGTTCGTAAACCCCACTGCGGAGCACAGATAGAAAAGGCGGGAGACGTGGCACGCACAGATATAAAGAAAAACAATACGGCACGCGCCACCGGATGAGGAGGGGGGGGGGGGGGGATAGCATGGTGAGATGGCCGAGAGGGGTCAGATCAAAGTTTATTTGCCTAGCATTGTTACAGAATAAAGGATATACAAAAGAGGGTCCCAAAGTCCGGGGACCCTACCTGAATCCTTTCGGGTCGGCAAAATAATAAAAAGAAAAGGAAGAGATCCAACGGTTGAGAAAGCGCCAGGTGTCGGTTAGCCAGACTGCAGCGAATGAATGTAGGGGGTGAATTTATTACGGGGGGGGGGGGGGGGGGGCAAATTTTGATGACTGAAGTTGGGGGTGCGTTTATTATGTGAGTGCGTTCATTATGCAAGTAAATACAGTATTTATTCGCACACCATCATTTTCAACTTGTTTACAATATTGCTTTGCTGGCACGTTCTTGATGCATTTCATCGCGCTCTAGTTTGATTGATTACTTCGTTGGTTTTGACAACGCTGGCATTCTTTCTGTCGGCATGCGTCGCGTCGTCTGATCAAGTTACCAACGAGGCTGCTGCAGGTTTCAAGGAGTCGCCCGCCAGAGGCTCTAGCGACTGTACTGGATGGAAAGAAGGAAAACAGAAAGGGTAGGGCAGTGGTTTTGCGGCTCACGCCACCGGCATAGCTTTTTCTAGGAGGCATTGGCTAAACATGATAAGTAGGTGTTAGCATGAAAATCATGACATGCACGTCCTGCCAGCATGGAGCAAGAACATTTGAGGAAGAGAAACTCCCAAGCCGCGGAAGCTCGCGAGGGTGACATGAAAACGTCACACAAAGGAATGCGATTTACGCCGAAGCTGGACAAATGACACTTTTGGCTTGTTACCATCTTATACATGCACTTTATATGGAAACGACGCATTAAAATAGCAACAGCACCTCGTGCATTGACAAATTTTCCGATTTCTGTCTGTAACATCGGTTGGTAGATTTGACAGATATTTTGGCTGCAGTTACTAATTGATACTACCATAATTATAGGTCGTACAGCGCTTGAAACCACCTGCTAAATGGTCCCTGAGCAGACGACGCCTGCCACATGCACATGCGTGCGCCCCTCGCTCCTTCCTCGCATTTTTGTGAGCTCGTGCATAGGTGGTCTTGGGAGGGAAAGTTCCGATGGAGGTAGAAATTTTGTAGGCCCATGTGCTCAGATTTGAGTGCACGTTAAAGCACACCAGGTGGTTGAAATTTCCAGAGCCCTTCACTACGGCGTCTCTCATAATTATATGATGGTTTTGGGACGTTAACCCCCACATATCAATCAATCAATTGGGAGGGAAAGTTCCCAACAAACAGCCGCAAATCTCTTTGCTGTTTTCGCTTCCTCGCGATGCGCCGGAGGCACCAACTTGACTGACCCCTCGGCGTCTGCGCACGTTTTTCACGCTGTGACGAAGGAGAGTGCTTCAACATTTTAACCTTTGGTTTTTCGGTATGTGGTGAAAGTGTGTTGTGCCGAACTGCAACAGCAAGTAGGCATCCTGCAAAGACAAGGTAATTGCCCTGAAAGTTTCCAGTGGCCCAGTGAGGTTGAAAGTGTTGGCTCGAGCCATATCAAGGAAAGACCGAGAGATAATGTCTCGTGACTATATTTGCGAAAAGACAGGCAGCTCTATTGGGGTGAGCTGAGTGCCTAAGTTCTCTTGGACAAAGTGAAACGGCCACTGTTATTACCGTATTTACTCGCGTAATTCTCGCACCCCCCACATCGCCCAACAAAAGTACGATTTCTTTTTTTTTTTCCTCGAGTGATTATCGCACCCCTGAAAACTGCCACAGTAGTTCCAGCTACTGCTCGTTCCAGCTACTGATAATAGCGCGCGTCACCTGGCGCCATCTCTTAAGCATCAAGCGTACTATTACTGCACTGATATTCAATTCAATCTAAGCTAAGCCAAAGTGGCAAGTGCGCGTTGCGGCGTGTTTTGTATGTTGTGTCGGTAATCTCGTCACGTTATGTGGCAATACTGAAGCAACATGGCTGATTTCAAGTTGAAAGTGATAGATCATGCACTAAACAACGGCA
The DNA here is from genome assembly GCF_043290135.1 of Rhipicephalus microplus. Taxonomy (NCBI): domain Eukaryota; kingdom Metazoa; phylum Arthropoda; class Arachnida; order Ixodida; family Ixodidae; genus Rhipicephalus; species Rhipicephalus microplus. The sequence goes on from NC_134710.1 coordinate 85,640,477, forward strand.
ACAGGGACGCCGGTAGGCCCTTCGAAGTCTACGAGTTTTGTGTTCGCTACTGTTGACGGCAGCTGAAAGCCACCAAGACGCGTTGGGCCTGCCTTAAAACTGGGATTGATCGTAAACTTTATTTCTTCAGAAGGAAACTGTGGACGATTTTATTAAATAGCCATCAGCCCAACAGTGGCGTCCTACACTTACCTTTTGAGGGCTCCTGTTGCGCGACGAATACTACCGCTACGCCCGCAAGACCCACAAGCTTTGCGTATGGTATTCTAATTCTCGACTATTTGCTTGCACTTTTAGTGTCTCAAATAAATCTTGCCTTGTCTTGAACCAGTGCTTTTAATGTTGAGGTAAGTTTTAATTAGTATTTCTCAAAGCTTGCTGTTAGTTGTTGGTGTGAGAATCCCGATTTGCGGCCATTTTGTTTTCTTTTTTGCACTGTACGTTTTCGTGAGAAGTTTTCCCCGCGTAATTCTCGGTTTGCATCGGTTTTCTGCTA